>NC_137867.1:30605109-31205109 GCF_963924005.1 Protomyctophum bolini | reverse complement strand
CCGGGGAAACTCCCCCCTGTCAGGTGAAAAGAAGCGGCTTGGACTCCTCATGCATAGAAGAAAGCATGAGGCCAGTCCGTATTCATGATTCCATATATGCTACAGTGCTATAGGTTTAAGCATATTAAACAATAGTATCTTTAGAGTGGTCAGGCACATTTTAGAAACTAGAGCCTCACATCTCCAGTTGTCCTAGATCTTAAAATGTCCCTGACCACTTACAGCCCTTACACCCACTGCCGATCCAATCGATATGCCCATAATATGGAAATCTCTGTATCTGTCAGTTATTGTCCCTTTTATGGCCAATATATCTCAATATATGGAGATCCCTGATGTCATCAGTAAATACCCATATATGGGCATGCCCCTTTTGTGCCCATATATGGAGCTGACTGATTTGTTTGCACCTACTGCCATAAAAAGGTGTTTGACGTCAAAACGTACATTTTGGCAAGCGAGTCACTCAAACGATGGTTTATTAACATATTCCCTGCAGATCACGCTATTCCCGACATTTTCCCATTGTCTTTCCCTGCGGAACACGCTATTCCCGACATTTTGTTTTATATGTTTTATTCAACGTTTTGATAACTTTTAAGACATACAGGGTTTCCCTGAAAATTCCATCTCTCTGTTCTGCGTTGTTGTTTTGGATCGTCACGGTGGTGGATTTGTCAACTCAAACACGATGGGACTATTTTCAGGCGAATTTTCATGAAATGGAGGTACAATTGCAACGGCGTGATTCTTCAAAGGTTAGTGAAAACATCAACAGGGAACGGGAGTTAAAGATACATTTATAACGCAGTCAACGTGTTAACTCAACGTTAATAAAGTAATAGTCTACTACTCTCATGTGTACAACCCTCAGTTTAACCTCACGACAAAAGACTAATAAAACTGGGAAAGGATATTATAAGTCCTTTCTTTCTTGCTCACCTTTGCTGAGGTAAAAAGATTATGAAATAGTGGAATCCACCGATTTCTGATATTTCTTTATCAGAGCTTTATTGATTACTGGGTGGAAATCCGTCCTTTGGATGAACATATCCTATCCACTGTCCTACATTGGAATTGGAAGTATTAATCATGTGTTGTGGTCAATATAACACTGCTTACACACAACTTTACGAATCAGGCGTATGTCTGGTGTCTGACTATGCTTCTGGTGTTTGTGGCTGCCGAGAATATGCAAGCTGTAACAACGTGCACTATAGAGCTATTAGATCCTTTCTGGGAGTCCATAAACTGACTCCATTGCTAGCAATTAACGGGGATATGGGATGGGAACCTCCAAGCATCAAACACAAATGCGAAATGATACGGCTATGGAATAGACTTGTGAAGATGTCTGAGGAGAGACTCACCAAAAAGATCTTTAACTGGGATCTTAGAGGTGGTCACCCCTGGACAAATGAACTGAGAAGTTTATTTTATTCAAATGATTTGTTTTGTTTTGGTTAATAAGATGTCTTTTATATGTGGGGATTTCCTAGATTTAAATGACTGTAAAAATGGAGATATGTTTTGCCAAAGGGACTTTCGTTCTAGCAGATTTTATTTGTCAAGCTTGGGAAAGAAGACAGAGTACCCTGTATACATCTGAGGTGTAATATAATGAATTATGTAATGTATAACATGCTGTAATTGCAAATGGGAAATGGTGTCTTGAGGGTTGGGCACAATGTGTGCATGACACGAAAATAAATAAACAATCAATCAATCAATCAAAATATAATAAATTAATAGCAACATTGGAGTTGGCATGAAAGTCCAATATGCAAAACTGTGGCCACACAGAAACGGCAAACACGCAGAGGGACCTAATAATTCAGCTATAAATGCGTCTGAAAATGAGTAAAAATCGGTTGAATTTGCATCATGTCTATGATATGCATCCAACCAACAGATTGACATGTTTGGCAAATGTTGGGCACATAAGTATTTTATTTGAGGTTTGGCACTATTGTAATTGATTTTGCATGAAGAATAAGGCATTCTAATAACTTATGCACACAATGTTTGAGGCATACTGTAAGTCTGCCTGTGAGCAAACTTTGCAAATTTTGTGCAGACCCAAGCTTAGTGAATGGGGCCCATTGAGGTTAGACAACACACTCTTAGGGCGTAGCTGCATTGGGAAATCCTTTGTTGTCATATACTGTATAGTGACATGAGCTTGATGATGTGGTCCATCTGCCCCTGCCGTCCTATTAGCCAATTTTAATATAGGACATATTGATTATCTTTTAGTCAAACACTCTTCAATAGAAATAACTTGTTGCAAAGCTTGCTGCACATGAATCCACTCACTGAATAATAATAATATTTAGATATATTCTGAACACATCCTGAGATTACAATAGATTGAGCAAAACAAAGTAAGAAAATAAATACTTATACTGAAACATGGTCTGATGTTAGAATATTACAAAAGACCAAAACATAACTCAAAACCGAGTCACATGCCTTCCACTCAGTGATTAAAAAAACATATGGCAGATCATTTGATGAGAGCAGATCAACCAATAGCATGGTTTCTGCTAAGCATTATGTTACCTGTAATCAATCTTCATCTTCATCTCAAGCCGATGAACATTAAATTACTAACAGATGTCCATTGGTTTCATACATCTGAACATGAATACTTCATAAGATCTTGAGGTACTCTTACAGACACTATGCAGAGTCAGTATTGTATTAATAACACTGATAATAATAACATAATTGTTATTTTTAATAATTTCAATAATTTAATTTAATCATTTTATTTTAGATTCTTGTGTGGACCTGTGATACCAACCCAACACATCCCACAATGATAGCAATAACTTGTAATTGCAAGAACATACAGCCATTTGCCAAAGTGTAAATAAATAAAAGTTCCGGAAGAGTGCATACAAGGTTTCAAATATCCTTCTAAATAAATTAGTGTGGCTCAAGAAGATTCTGCCTCTTTCAGGGGCCTCGCACCCTCTCCAACACCTCTTGTAGCTGATAAATCTTTATCACTAAGGCACAAGACTTCCCCCATATATAAGAGAGGCTGTTTACAGACTAACAACCAATAAGAATGGCCATGTTAGCATGTTTCAGCTACGGTCAGGAGGGACAGCTTAGAATTCTCATTGCTATTCTAATAGATACAGTGTATATATATATATATATATATATATATATATATATATATATATATATATAGTAGCTATTAAACAAAAAATACAGCAGTCTTGCATAATTTCTTGATGTAGTTAGTTGTGATGATTATGATGGCAAAACGGAAAACAGAGGAGTCAAGATGAAATTGTGCAAACAAACTAGTGATATCATCAGTTAATCTAAATCAATTTATTGGGTGGTTAGAAATCCTGTACTGTGAAATATTCAAAATTGTGACTTTTTAAAAATTCCACAGTGTGATTCGGTTTATGGTTAGGTTTATATACAGTAAAGAGTAAAGGATGCTTCAGTTATTTACTGTATGCATTTCCATTAGATGCTGCCATCCATCCCTGTGGGATTTTACATTATGTAATCAATCGTACAGTAATGTGGGAGACATTTAGGAGCATAATAAGTATTCCTTAAAAGGAGCCCTGCAGCGAGTGGTGCTGTGTAGATCACACTGAGGGGCAGGCTCAAGTCTCCTGCTGTGCTTTCAACCGGATTACAAAAATGTAAGAGGGATCAGAAGTTCAAGAGAGCCGTTAACCTCAGACTCAGACAGGGCATGGCTTTGACAGGAGAAGTCTAACAAATGTACTGTATATGACAAGGCATGCCGTCCCTGTTGACAGGCAGCCGCTGCAATGGTATCATCAGGTATATCTGTGCTGTGTGCCTGAGTGGCTGGTAAACTGGTTCTGATGTGGATGCTGGTTCTGATGTGGATGCTATTGCTCCATTATATGGGAAATCTATGAGAGACCATTCATCCCAATGTTCTGTACTCAAAGGCAATAACAGTAGTAGAAGAAGGAGAAGACGATGGAGCAGCTATAGGACAATTTAAGCCATTTATTTAGATGCTAGTATAAAAAGAAATTACTAACGTTTGGACCTATAAGGTCTTCATCAGTCATTTTAACATCATAGAGTTGTATGACTCTGATGAAGACCAGGTGGAAACGTTAGTCATTTCTTTTTATACTAGCACCTAATACAAGGCTTGAATTGTTCAAGCTGCTCCAGCGTATTGTCTGTGCTCCTGTGATGCACCAGACTAGCCGTTCCAGGCTTGAGGCGCATTAGTAGATTCCCTTTGCAACAACAGTAGTGTTGTAGGGAGGGACAATGACATGACAGAGCAGCAGTAGGAGAAAGTGAAAATATTAAATTAAATTAAATGTATTCATGGATCTGAGGAAAAGAGCAGGATGGGACCGATGGGATTGTTTGAAAAATTAGGTATGGAAACTTTGAAGTGAATGATCACCTGGAGATGGTGACCGATACAGGGTTGAGGTAGTTTACTCACACTATATAGCTCAATAATATAATAGTATATATTATTGATTTCAGCTGTTACAATTCCAAACAATTCTAAACATGCAAACAGGACCTGTTTAATTACTTCAGTCTATATTAGTAGGTTAATTTTATGTCCAATGTATTTGCATTTAACTTAAGTTCATAAAGTTAACATAAGTAAACTAAATGCATTTGAAATAAGATTCCAATGAAAAAAAATTGCAAAAATAGCAGATCTACAAGCTTAAATAGCAGATCTACAAGCTCAAGCTTGTGGATCGGCTATTTCTTTCTCTCTCTTTTTTTTAAATAGGAAGATAAGAGGTTTCTGCCCGACAATATATGCAACGTAGCCATCTGAAGTGAGTGTGGAAATATAGTGGCCCTTCATCACAGTTGCCCACCCCTGCTATAGCTATTATAAACAGAGGACTTGTTTACAGTGAAATACATGCGCATGATGCTGTTGCCCACATCAAAGTGCACATCAGTGTCATGCAAGCACCATACAGTGTACAGTACACGTACAGCATGTACCATTTTATTCTTTTAAATAGTGGTAGTGTTAGTAGAGTTAATAATAGTGTTATAACAGTGTTCGTAATACTCTGATTAAGATGTTCAGAAAGAATACATCGGAATTAAGTAATAAGAAAGGTTTTCAGTTCAGTGGCACCAATATTCTTTTATTATTTATTCTATATTTAAGAAACCTTGGTTGTGCTTCCAACATTCCTAGGTTTCTCATGCATGTTGGCCTGAAGTGTGACAGCTGCTGCCGGATTACTTCTCATGAGGGCAATGGGGCATCTAGCTATAGTTTTAACCACTGACCTGTTATGTGTTTTGGGGGCAAAGATGAAGGGTATTATGACAGTTTATGTGGCTGAGAAGACTAACAGAGACAGAGGTAATCTAATCTCAACAGACAGCGGAGTACTTTATTATAAAGGAGAGAACTGCACAATATAGTCCGGCAGTCGAGGTGGACGGGTGGGAAATTTGGTATATACCGTCTTTTTTTATTGGCCTAAAATATTGTCTATATACATACATTCATGAATCCACTTGCTGACCGGCTGTCACTATTGGGCATTTATTTTAGTGGGGTTTCTTGTGACCCTACCATTAACATCCTATGGTAGGCAAAATTGTCAAAATGTCCAACTTTCCTTTTGCTTTAACATGTCAAAACTAGGGGGTTTTCATGATTCTGAATCCATTCCAAGATTGCACAAAATACACTCCTTGGCTAAAAACAGCCATAGCCACCCAAATGTCCTGACCGCATCACATTTTGTGCTGACCTCATCACATTTGTCATGACATATATGGCCGTTTTTTAGCCCAAGGAGTGTTTTTTGTGAAAGACTAATGCTTGGAATGGATTCAGAATCATGAAAACCCTCTAGTTTGACATGTTACATGCTACTTAAAGCAAAAGGAAAGTTTGACATTTTGCAAATTTTGCCTACCATAGGATGTTAATGGTAGGGTCACAAGAAAACCCTATAAAAGGATTGCCCAATAGTGACAGCCGGTTAGCAAGTGGATTTATGAATGTACATGTATATAGACAATATTTTAGGCCAATAAAAAAAGACTATATACACAGTACCAAATTTCCCACTTTAAACAAAAGAAGCCTGTCGGCTGCCGGACTAATTTGGCATAACAAAAAGGAAAGATTTCTGTTGAATTCAGTCCATTTTCCATGGTAGTCCTACTGTACAGTCCTACTGTACAATGTATGTCTTGCATGGTCAAACAGGTTATGGCTTAAATGGCATTTGTACTGGAATTTAGAGTAGAAGTGTGCAGCTCTGTCAGATCGCGATTGCATGAGCATGTATAGTAACATGTAAGACTGAGGAAGGCTTTCATCCCTGTACTGTAAGTCACTAGATGGGAAAACTGTGACTATTTATTTTACCTTTATTTTACCAGGAAGTTCCAATGAGATCAGACATCTCTAAGAGAGGTAGCAGCCAAAAAAAAACACAACACAAATCACAACACATTAAAATAGAACAGAGGACGTTTGACTAGACCCATAACATGAAAGGCAGAAAAACAACAACTTATGAGAGCAAGGAATGTACTGTGCGTGTGCAGATATTACTGCAGGGCAAATAGTACCATCAAGGTAGCATGTTTTTACATACTACATCTGTGTGCCTGCATTACAGTGTAAGCATAAGGGTCGGAGTCATATGGGACACCTGGGGATATTTACAATGTGTTACTAACTGGGAAAACAAGGTCCACATAAAATGAAACGGTCTGCATTTAATGTATAATGTAACAAAAAATGTCAACAATCTTAGGCTACCGTTTCTTTGTTTTCATCTTGGACATATCAAACCAGCACAAATATCCAATGAAGATTACAGCAGGTGGCATAGACTGCAAAGTAGGGCAAATTAATCAAAAGCTTTAAAGGAATAGCACCCCTGATCAGGGCAGGATAGTTCATAGGGCGAGTGACCTGGGGCACCAGTCAGTGAGGGGGCACCAAATGATTAAGACATCCAGATTTAAATGGCCAGTAAAAAGTGGAAATGTGAGTACTTTATCCATTTATTAGAAATGTGGGATGTGCTACCTTTGTGATTTTTTTCAATTCCTACTTTTGATATGGATACTGGATTTTGGGTAGAGCACTCCACTGAGCAAACCTTTTTCTTATTTTGCCTGTTCTCAGCGGCTTTTCTGGCCCTTACTTCAGTAGTCATGAATGCAGTCACAATGGGTCGAACAATAGGTGTCCAATAGTGGATTTTGACTCCATATAGTATGTGAAGACTTTTAGCCTACTCCACATATGTGCATTTGCAGATCTCAATATGTGCATTTCACATGGTTGATGTTGTGTCTAACATCAATGCATGTTGATCGCCATGATGTGCATTTGACTGGTCATTGGTCAATGATGTAGCCGTGTGGTGCGCTTCAGTGACAGACAGAGAATTGCAATCATGGTTTTTGTGTATTCTCCATATATTTAGCATGAAGTGTTTGATACGGATACGGGGTGCATTCAGATTTGAGCATCAGTGTACGGTACAATATGGTATTTGTTTGACTACTTCTATCTATGATATCATACTGTATGTGTGGTGACTGGTGAGCCAGCACTTTAGCTGTAAGTTCATGTAGGCCCAAGTAAAGGTTGTTTAGTATATTTAGTACATTTCAATTTCGTAAAGTTGGAGGAAGGGGGCACTTCAAGTGAGGTCACCCTGGGGCACAGGGCCTGTCGCTGATGTGTTGTAACTAATTACGTGAGCACTAGTACTGCTCTGGTGTTGTGATTAGCAGTTAATAATAATGTGTCTCGATTCCGATAGAGGACTGATATTTTCAGAGAAAATATACTGTATACACACAGGCAAAGGAATATTATGGTTGGCAACTTGGCACAGCATTTCTTTCACCCCATGAACTATGAAAGAGATTACATGAAGTATTAACTATGGGACACATGAGGAGGAATAATTAAGATGTGATGCAGATGTAAGACAGATGGGGGGGGGGGGGGGGGGGAGAGAGAGACAGATTCAGAGACGGGGGGAGAGTGAGATTGCGAGAGCCAGAAGGAGAGATGATGGAAAATGTCACCACTGGGTCATTATTCCAAGTGGTTTTGTAAATATTTCTACACGCATTACATTATAACACCATACAGTACTCAACCGGCAATGGTGATTCATGACAATTGAGTGATGTCTCAAAGCTAAATACTGTGTAGACCACCATGGACTAAGGTGTACAAATGGCTGCATCAATGGCTCTTGAGAGTCATGGATACGATCCTGCGCTCATGGCTAGCCCCTAATTCTTAGTTAAAAGAATCAGGACACCATGTTTACAATCCAAGCAGCTTGTGTTTATAATGCAACAGTGTTTTACAGGAAGACCCAGTCCAATAGTATAATTAATTATGCCATTGCTAGTAATATAATTATATTTCCACACATACTACTCTTCCTTTTATTAATCATCACTGGACATTTTGTAATCACTGTGGGAGATCTTGTGGAAGTAACAGCTTACATACAGTATGCAACACGATAAAGCCATGTTTGGATCTGGGTTCATTGTAGTACTTTTAGTGCTGCTTGAAATATAGAGGGGCCCAAAGCACTGTTTCAACAAAAAAAAGGTTTAAACAAAAAATGTCAACGTTTCATAAATTAAAAACAATTAAAAAAGATCTAAGTCATTTCATGAATAAAATGAACACAATCTAATCATTTCCATAAAATATATTTTAAAATATATTTAGGTTATTTTTTATATCCTTTTCTGCTAAGCAACAAGCTGTATATGCTTAGATGATTTCTATTTAGATTAGGATAAATTTGCGCGGCTGTAAATGACGAAATGGAAATTGCGAGAGGCAACAGTCTGATAACGTGAGACTATGAATGCTGCAGATCTCAACAACCTGTGATTGACAAGATTTGTCAGGGAATATCTATACACTAAATCAGTGAGGGAAATCAACACACTGAAAAACCTGAGGTGGTATACAGTTCCATGTCATCCTAAGCCTGTCAATATACAGGCCTAATATATGGTTACAGTACAGGTGGCAACATTTCAGCCAATCAGGAGAGAGTAGCCATTTATCAGCTTCATTTTTAGTGTTCCAGTTCCCATTTTGTCTGCTCATTTCTTTGCTTCTTCACTTACAATTCCACTTGTTAAATCTGTGTCCTCCTGACTGTGTTCTATATCCTGATTGGATAAAATGTGTATCCCGACCTGAAAATGTATTTTCTGTTAATAAAAAGGTGGAGACATGGAGACTCCTGTTACTGAACAAACACTGTATTGCAATGAGCAATCACAACATGGAGCTCTTTAACACTTACTGTATTTTAACCAAAGAAAATCACTTGCCCTACTTTTAACTGAGACGCTGTTGTGTCGCCCTCTAAGTGCCTTATTTTCTCTGAAATATGGCATCAGAGCCACTTACCGAACTCTGCAATGCTAATGTCCATGTGGCTTTTACCTGGCTGAGGAAGCATGAAATGAGGACCAGGATACAAACAGGCAGTGGTGGAAAAAGTACTCGCATGTTTTACTTAAAGATGAAGTGCCAATATTTTTATTCCACCCTAAAACATGATCATCCGGTATTAGGCCTATTATCATATAAGGAGGAAGACAGTATTTGTTAAAATGATGTTTTTATGTGGACACACCCACCAGTTCATTAAAGGGATATTTCACTTTAAAAAAAAACGTTCATATGAACACCCCAGACAGTTTTTAGGTTGCTTGATTGATTCCATATTTAAATTGCTTAATTCAATATTTAGATATTTGATATTAATTTTAGCTTCCCCACCCCCTTCCTATACAAACCCATTGTAACTTCAAACTCCATTTGAACCATGGATTCATCGAAAAGTCCTTTTTTCTGGTGACTGATATTGCTCTTCCAATACGTGAGGGGGCCGTGGTTTTTCAATTAATGTTTATTTTTAATAATTATTTTGGAAAATAACCTCCTCCAGGAGGAGGCTGGAGGAGCCAAAATAAATCTAAAATAATTATTACAAATCACACCTGTGTGAAGTGAGGGGCGCTAATATATTAAAGTCTAACTCATGTTGATTAGGTGATGTAATGGTGATTTAAAACAAACGGTGCAAACACAAACACCATTAAGAATAAAGAGACAATATGACAAATGACACATTATGACGAACATTTTTCCTTTATTGTCAATGCGTTTACAAAACAAACATTGAACTAAAGACAAACATTAAACCTTATCAAAAATAAATGAAAACTGTAAATTAAAAAACACGGCCCCCCTCACGTATTAGAAGGACAATATCAGTCACCAGAAAAAAAGGACTGTTGTTTTTGATGAATCTATCATGGAGTTTGAAGTTACAATGGGTTTGAATAGGAAGGGGGCGGGGCAGCTAAAATGACTATAAAATATCTAAATATTGAATAGAGCAACTTAAAAACTGTCAAGGGTGTTCACATAAGCCTGAGAGTAGACGAGAAGATGAGTCCTCCTGACTGTGTTCTATATCCTGATTGGATAAAATGTGTATCCCGACCTGAAAATGTATTCTGTTACTGAACAAACACTCTATTGCAATGAGTTTAAAAAAAAAAGTGAAATAACCCTTTAAGTATGCCTGGTTTGCCTGGTGGGTGGTGATGGGTGGTGAGCCTCATGAACTGAAGCCGCACCAACAGCTGTTGTTGTATGATAAATGGGAGGGGTTAGGGGAGGGGATGATATTGTGATGACACTATATCACTGTTTTTTTTCATTGGCACGACTGTCATGGTTTCAGCCTCCAGGAAGAAACCCTAAATACAAAGAGAAGACATCATTGCACATAACCATACCAAGGGGTCTAATGAAATACTGAAAACATCATGGCACTCCATCTTTAAGTAAAAGTATCAATACTGCAATATAGAAATACTCTGTTACAAGTAAGTCTGCTATTCAAAATGTACTTCACTAAAATGACTGTATTTGGCATGAACATGTACTCAAAGTACCAAAAGTAAAAGTACTCATTGTGCAGAATGTCCCATTTCAAATGTATAAAAAACCTTTTGAAAATAGCAGATCTACAAGCTGACAATCACAAAAATCACTGCACTCCATCTTTAAGTAAAACATTTGAGTGCCGTTTACACCACTGGCTTTCAATCCGGGACAACATTGCTATATAATACGTATATGTACCTTATGCATGCCTATTTGTATAATTATCAAAGGAACTTGAAGTTTTAGAACAAAAAAGGGAGAGTTGGGGCGCCCGCTGGCCTAGCAGTCCAGGCGCTCCACGCAAAAAGGAGAGTTTAAAAGGACTGAAATCATGCTGCCGTTAAATATTGTCTCAATCAATGACCACTGGCAGAGAAATAAAATAGACATGTCTGACTTGATGGATGGACAAGTGTTTTTTTTTTAACTCCATTTATTTGGATGGAGATGGCAAAAAGTGTTAAGTATGTCTCAGGTATGTTATCAATATTCTAAAACAAAGGTATTTAGAAAAAACTGCTTATTGTCATGGAGCACACGTATCTAACCCAAATGCCTTTGAGGTTGTGACTATTGACTAGTTCAAACCAACTAGGAAGCACTGTATTCTTGTCTAGCAACAGTATGTCAGAATTAGTTCTGACATGGACTAATGGAATAACCTTTAAAGATGAATGATATTAAGTACGATAGCTGCAAAATTCATTTTCTAGATGAAAAATGTGTTTTTAGAATCGGCCTCAGTCCAAAATGGGTTATTTTACTATTATTTGCAAGGTGAGTTTCTATTTAGAAAACAAGTGTTAATTCAGAGAAGTCACTTTTATTATTTATCCATCATTATGATCCCTCATGACAATGCTTTTCTTTTTCTATCAAAAGAAATGTAGAAAGCCAATATATGTTCTGTGTTCAGCTTCACTTTGCAGGTAAAGGAGGGGTGAGACAAAGATGGCAGATCAAATGTCAAGCTACTGAAATGAACGAGACCCAACAGTTACTGTTGGGACCACAACGGCACTGAGGACAACACAACGGGGTGGCAGTCATGCTGGCCCTGGTGAGGGGTGGTCAAGAGCTAACTCTAGGCCTAGGGGACAGTGGACAGACTGCAGAGACGACAGACCTGGACTGCATTGAACCCCAACAGAATGGATGCCATGAAACAATGAAAAGATTGTTACAACTCAGCACTTGAGACATTTTGACATGAAAGCTGAACTTTTGTCCATGCCAGAAACATATACTGTGCACAAAAACAACAACAAGGAAGCACTTCTGTAAAGTTTGAATCCATTCCAATGATCCCCAGGACACAATGTACAGTATGTGACCTTTAGTTTGAAAGTGACAGTGTGATAAAATTATGGTTAATTGAGTAAATTATCTATTTATGATTTAATCTGTAACAAACTTAGTTTTATTACTTGCGCAAGCAGAGCGTGCAAGTAATGTTATCAGTCAAGTTCTACGATGCGCATGTCCCTTAGCAGCATATGATATGACGTCATATGCTGTGCAGGTATGTTTTCCGTCATGCTACGAAGCGCATGTCCCATGACGTGATGAAGATATTTACTATGCCAGGGTATAATTGGTTTACGATGGCGACGTAATGATGATATGTTTCAGTGTCGGGTGGATTAAAGGGACATACGCATAAAACCACCCGAGTAACCACAGTATACTAATCAACTCAGAAATTACATATACATACATATATAGACACATATATATACTAGACATATGAGCATATGACGTGATGAATATATGTACCAATGCCAGGGTATAATTGGTTATCGATGGTGACGTAACGATGACATGTTTCAGTGTCGGGTGGACTAAAGGTAATGCCCCTATTACAATTACATGTATGCCATAACAGGCATAAGTAATCATTACCATACTTCAAAATACTACTTTTTTCCCTCCAAAAGCAAGGTACGTAGCAAATAGCTAAACCTAATAATTCAAATGTATTCAATATTACAAACGTTCTTTCACAGAGGCTGAGATTTGAAAGTTTGTAGCGGTCTACAGTACTTGCACACTCTGCTTGCCCACTAGTAGCTACTTGTGTGCAACAAGCAAGTAGGCACTCGACAGAGTGCAGTTCTAGTTTAATATAGGACTAATGTTCTAGTTTCCATTGTTATGTACTATATGTAGTGGAACAGGCACAAACACCTTTAGTATGTCAGTGAAAAGGGGAGATGAGATGAGATCTAAATCTAAAAAGTAGCCTAGCTACTGCAGGACTACGCAGTACGCACAGTACATTTGTGGGATTGGACATTTCCTGACTAAACAACAACTTGGAGTGTAAACAATTGTCCGGTCTCAAGTTCAGCTAGATTCCCATCAGGTGTTTCTTCTTACAATTGCGCTTTTCTACATAAAGTATGAAGCAGCATAGCCACTGCAGGGCTAAATGTGTAGGGTTGGAAATATCCTCCCAAAAGCAACAATTTAGCGTGTAAACAACTGTCCCTGCCTCAAGTTCAGCCAGATTCTTATCAAGTGATTCTTGTTACAACTGCGATGTGGGTGTAGGTTGGGGGACAGAACCAGAAACAACTCCAAAAGAAAAGCTGAGATGACATTAAAAACAACCCTGAAGTGAAATATTCACCCTAAAGACGAGGGAAAAAAAGAACATTAATCATAATAATTGTAATATAAGAATCTCATACAATGCTTAGTAAGGAATGCCGTTTGTGTTACTACAGTATAATAGCCTGTAGCCTACATTAGATAAATCAGAATGGCAGTATTGTGATATTAATGGACCCATCTAGGTTAAATAAAAAGATAAAATACAAATAAGTACATAATATCAATCCCTCCAGGGTAAAACATAACAAAAGCCCACACAAATAAACAAACCAATTTTGGGGGAAAAAAATAAAAGAAAGGGTATATGTCTCAGCAAAAGCAGACCAGTTTAGATGAAAGTAGTAAAAATAAGCATAAATTGATCCTAGCTGGCTTGGCTGAGGCTCATATGATCTGGCATGGACTCAAACCACACAACTTCTGCTTGTTTGATTCATCATTAATGATAGCTGAGATTCACACCGAGTGTCACACCGTTTTCAATAACTGTCATTAGAGAAAAATGACAAGCAAAGTTTAAAAAATATAAATAATAATAATAAAGAAACATGGATTTCTTCACTACAGCTAGAGATAAAGGGGTTAAGCCTGATTTATACTCTGTCATACGACAGAGCCGGAAATAGATGTTGTTGTTCCGAATCGAGGCTGTTGTAGCGTACGATAGAGCACAAGTCAGGCATTAGGTTATGCATAGAAGCAAAATGAGAGGATGTTACAGCAGGCAGAAAGCCGCACGCACAGACGCACACAGTCGCACACACGCACGCACACGTTTCAGAAACACCATAAAATAAACTACCAGTAGTTGACAAACTTGTGTCCAGTAAATGACGTTTGTCAGTTTCACTAATAGTGCTGTTGATATAAAACAATTACACCCGTGTGAACCGAGTGTTGCAACTCGCCCCCCCCCCTCTCTCTCTCTCATTAGCAGGCAACAGCATGCAGCACTCTCTCTCTCTCTCCGTTTCTGGCACAACAGTGCCACTTTTGCCCCTACTGGTACTCATAGTCACATACATAGTCACATAGGTAGGTTAACACGGACATTGCTGTTCCTTGCACCACAAAAAAATGGTACTGTAGGGAGCAGGGACCTCCACTTTTGATCAGCAGTGGTTATACTGACTGCCTCAATTGGATATCTACTGCCATCTAGTGGCTTGTGGCAACTAGTTCCTTTTTACCAGCCTTAATTCTCTGCTGTATAACATGTGTATTGACGGGAAAATCAATTCCTAACTAAACAACAGATTTCACACAACAGTTGGCTATTCCATTACATCTCACACTGTATGCCATTGCTGATCAAACCCGGGATAAAGGCTGGCAAACCCATCCAACACAACTGTTGCCATGGAACGGTATCCATAAGTGTGGTCTGGTAGCGTAGCAACAGCCCTATAAACAAAGCCTTTGCAGCTTGCGGACAAGGTACAAAATGAGGCAGTCAGATGGAAGCAGTGATGGAGTCAACCAAAGTCTCTCCGTGTTTATCAACACTCCACCTGCAACTGTGAACACTGAAACAAAATCATTTTCTTCCTTCAAGAAAGACACTCATGCCAGTAAGCTGTATCTGGCAGGTAGAGGTGAGTCAGCTCATCTCTGCGCACAGTTCTGTTCTCACCACCATGTTTGACATCAGTTGTTCTATTTAAGGGGGGTGTGGTGTGGGTCAATATCTTTACCATGCTGATCATGCAATTTAAAAAAACTATGTTGCAAGAAATTAATGTGGAGTGCTCTTTTTTGTTTCTTAAGAGTGTCTCAACGAGGAAGGTCAACCTTTTGTGCCATCTCTTGTCGGAAAAATAAGGCAACAGATAAGTGCAGATCCCACTCTACGATTAGGGTATTCATCCTCCCTTGGCCAGACAGAATTTACCAGGAGAGCTATAGAGCTGGCTTTGGGGAAGAAAGCCAATGCAATAGTGGAGAACAGGGTAATGACAATGTACTTACTCAGTCAACACATGGTATATTCAAGTCTTCCAAACTTGTTTAGGTTTACAGTTAAAACCTTCACAAATTATGAAGATAATTCAGCTTAAAGTTGATTAAATTTAGTCGCATCATGTTAAATACCAACTTGTTAAGAAATGTTAATCACAGGCTGACATTACGCTTCCAGGTGTTGGGTATCCAGACTGTTGGATGCACTGGTGCAGTGCGTTTGGGAGCTGAACTTTTGACACACTGGTACAATGTCAGTGCTGCTTGGTGTGGGCCAGTCTATCTCTCCTCACCGTGTGATGGTGGGTAAAACATTTTAACTAATAAAATTAATAAATCTGACCTTAAAATATGTTTAGTTATGTTCCTGTATAGCAAGTCTCGCCCTTACATAATAATCCCCCCCACACAATACACACATGGTAGTAGCCTACATGTATGTATATGATATAGTACGTTTTTCCTCCAGTATTTACAACCTTTTGAAATGTAAGCGAGGACAGCCCGGGCCGGCCTTGCGGTCCAGGCACCTACAGTAGGCTCAAGCTGGTAATCCGCGTGTCACAGGTTCGAGTCCCGATCCTGACTACCTTTGCTGCGTGTGTCCCCCCATCTCTCTCCCCATTTCCTGTCACTCTACTATCACTACCTATCAATAAAGGCCTAAAAAAGCCCCAAAGGCATGTCATTCTTTCATGTCGGGACAGGATATTTTGTGCGGTTTTAGGTTTGATGCAGCTACTGTAATTGCATGCAGTCAAAGGTTAGCTGCCATTTTAGATGGTACAATATGGTAGAACAAATCTTGCTGACCCACGCAAAAAAAAGTAAGCCACTTTTTGAGACAAATGTCTAACTTGTCTAGAAATGCATGAAGCTCATCTGGCTGCCACATGCTGTTCGAGGTCTGACCAGGCAAATAAATAAAATAAAATAGGCTACATTTGAGAATAGCCTTTCTTCAATCACTGCGTGAACAAAATCAGTGTTGTTGTTTAACAGAGGTTACAAACAATGCATACAATGCAGGCTTTAAGTGTTGATGAGAAATGACTTAAGCCTATTCATCATCTCTACAGACTCACTGGTGAGTATCTTACAGGCAGCAGGATTCCAAGATATCCGTCAGTATCGTTACTGGGATGCTGAGAGGCGGGACATTTGTTTGGAGAAGATGCTAGAGGATCTGGAGATGGCTCCTGAACAGAGCATTATCATGCTGTCAGCCTCTGCTCACTACCCTACTGGGGCACAACTGTCCCACAATGACTGGAAACTGATTGCACAGCTCATTATGGTAACTGACATTTTGTCTAATATATATATTATCATTCAATTTAACATAATAAATTAACAAAATTTCGTTCCACTGGCTATCTAAAACTAACCTGACTCCGCCAGATTGAGTCTGTATTGTGAACTCAATACCGCCTCCATCTGGCGGAGTCAGGTTAATCTAAAACTACTCCTAGTTAAAAGATTGCTAAAACACTACAATACTAAACACCATAAAAACTATAAAATCACAGTCAGTTCATAATGAGACTTAGATAGCATTTTATGTAGACTTAGACAGCATTTTATGTAAACTTTACATTTTCTGTATGCAGTCTCATTATATAGATATTCCACTGTACACGTTCTTATACTATCTTATGTATGATTCATGATAACTACTTTTTTATGTATGATGTATTGCCATGCTTTTTGTTCTTGCTTAATGTAAATCGCCTGGATTAAGAAGTCTGCTAAATGCCTAAATTGTAAATTGTAAATGAGACAGAAATATTGCGCAGCAAGGAGTCCTATAATTCATGAAGAATAATATCACTGTTACCAGAATAAAGCCTAATCAATTAATGCTTTATTGCACATTAAATATGCTTGTTGGAAAATCTGAGTGATCCTGCTGTGCGACGAGGTATGACTATGAATGAACTCTTCACTAACTATTCTTACTATGCTCCCTCTTTCCTCTCTCTAAATTAGAGACGTAGGCTTTTTCCTTTTCTGTTACTGCCTGAACATGGATTATGTTATGGTGACCTAGAGCGAGATGCTTGGCCTGTGCAATACTGTGCATCACTGGGGATAGAGCTGCTCTGCGCCCAATCATTTTCCCACTGCTTTGGATTGTACGGTGAGAAAGTGATGTATAATATACAGTAGATGTCAGTCATTTGTCCAGGACAATGCTGCACTGCAAAGCAGCTTTCCTCTTCTACCCCGGATCTGTGCATGTGCGGACATGTTTTACCATTGAGCTAATAGAGCCTGTTCATCCGGGTATTCCAGCCTCGCACAGTGACATGTGGAGCAAGCCGTCACCTCGGATGTATTGGACAAAACTACAGTCTTTGCGCAATTTTTCAGATAGAAAAGGCAACAAAGATTCTGATTTGAAAGATTCTGATCTGAATAATATCAAATGAAGCTGTGCCTCAGTATGACATCCCAGATCTAAAGGGCAGAACAAAGCATTGCATAGTGTTCTCCATCATCAACCAATTCTTTTTTTCACACCAGGTTTTCACATTTACTGTCATGAGACAAAGTATTGCATAATTAACCCTCTATTATTGGGTCATATCACTTCATCTTATACTCCCGTCCTTCAGGTGAGGGTGTTGGACACCTCATATGTGTCCTAAAGAACAACTCCATCCTTTTAGCTGTGCAATCTCAAGCAGACCAACTGATCAGTGCACTAGGGGCCCAGCCAGCTGCAGGGGGAGCGCGGATTGTTGCTACAGTGCTAAGTAACCCTGCCCACCTCATTGAGTGGTGAGTTACTACATCTTTTCACTACTTTAGTCTCCCAAACTGTCTTCCCGGACCCACTATTCACTAACTATTTTTTTAAGACAAATAAGAAAATATGAGCCATGTTTTTGAGAAATAAATAATTGTAATCAGCATCATCAGCATCATGCATCATGACAGTCAACATATTTGTGTCTAATACAATCACTGCTGTCAACTGAATTCTGTAATAATAGAGATACTGAATTATGAACAAGGTAATGATATTCATGCAATAAAAAAAATGATATTTGTCATTCTGAAACTGTATGTTGCCAACTCTACCTCCTAGGCAGGAAGGACTTAAGCACATGGTGGAAAGGTGTATGCTAATCAGGGAGAGGTTGAGAGAAAGATTGAGACTTCTGGGGTGTCCTGGCTGCTGGAATCACCTTACTCAACAAGGTGGTCTGTACAGTTACACCGGTTTGAACGGTAAGGTGCATCAGCTTTTATATCATGTAAAACATTGACTATCAAAGAACCTTGGGACCATAGATACGTTTATTTATGCTTAGGGGTATCTAAAACGAACATCTGACAAACACATCTCTTCTGTCATTGGAAAGTACGTTGCTTGGTCGGTGTAACGAATGACATCTCAATAGATGCTCTAGTTTTTCTGCATTCTACCGCTTAATCTGGCTACACATGGAGACACACATTCGGATTAATTATTCATTCATGTACGTGTCAGAAAAGGGTTCAGGGGAGAATCTTTTTCACATTAACATGTTGAAAACATAGGCTCACATCCATTTCTCAATATTGAATGAAAGACACAGCCTTCACATGTTCCAGCTTTAGTCATCAATTATTGAATAGGCTACTTTAGTTTAACCAAGCTATAGTAAAAACAAAAACAAAAAACACTATAAACTCGGTCATGCTTAAGCCTGTTTTACCTTCTAATTAAGCTCAACAGGTGGATTTTCTATCACAGAGGAGACACATCTATCTGCTTCCTAATGGCTGCATCAATGTGAGTGCAATCAACAGAGGCAGCCTGGACTACATAGCAGAGTCCATCCACCAGGCCCTGACATCTCCAATCTGATCCCTGTCAACAGGAGGGAGTCATTGTCTCCACCAGGCCGAAGGCATATGGGGAGAGAGTATGTTTTGCACTCCGTCCATGCCAAACTGTCCACACACACTCCCTGGATGCAAACGACCCCAAATATTCCTCAACGGCCTGTTATAGCGCCACCATGAGGCCGATTTAGGCAAAACACATGTCTGTAGACGTACACATTTGATCCATACATCACACAATTCGGCATACACTATCTCCATAGTCATGTGATCAACACAGATCTGCACAATTTCCCATCTTCCATCCTGATTGGCTAAGATTGGCTTCCAAAGCTCACAATTGGTCCGTTTCAAACAAAATGCCACAAATCACAAACACAGTGTCCAATTTCCATGAAATTATACACACACATTTCCACTAGGCCGAGGACGACATGCCACCTCACGGTGGCACAATTCCTGTTTTTACCGATCAACGACAACTTATGTATGCACACTCCCTAGAGGCCATGGAAAAACATTTACCCTGAATCCCTCCACATCTGCCAGTTATAGCGCCACCATTAGGCCGATTTCTGCAAAACACATTGTTTATGTTAGACGCACAGATTTCATCCAAATCTCACGCAAATCGGTACACATGATCTCTGTAGTCATGTGATCAAGACGAGCCTGTTGGATTTCTCAGATTGTACACTGATTAGCTAAGTTTTCAGGAGTAGCCCGTTTTGTACAAAATGCTGCACATGTCCTGCTCATCCAGAATTCTATCCTCAGAGATGCTATGAGTGATCTGGCCCTGCATTTCCTAAACAAAATGAAGAAAATTGTTGCAAGAAACAAACAAACAAAATAACATGTTTATATTACTCCTAAACATTTTGCCAAACATCACACACTCCTATCCTCCTGGTGGAGACCGGTGCCCAGAAGGGCACCGGTCAGAACAGGATATTTTGTGCTGTTTCAGGTTTGATGTAGCTACTGTAATCACATTCAGTCAACGGTTAGCTGCCATTTTAGATGGTACAGAATGGTAGAACAAATCATTCTGACCCATGCTCAAATAGCCTCTGTCAGTGGAGAAATGTCTATCCAAATAGTAATTGTGTAACAGTCATGAACATGCCCTCTCTGTTCTGAGATGGCATGATTTGGTGTCTATGCTACGGTAAAGATGTACTTTTAAATGTTTGTTAATGCGTTTATATTGAATATTGGGTGAAATTGCTGGTAATATAAAATGTATAATTGTATTGATGTTATTACTTAGTACTGCGATCAGCTGGGTATGTATGTCGGTGTTGTCCACCGGCCAAAAAGGGACCACCATTCTTGATGAAGTAACTAAGGTATGTTTAGTTCAGCTTGGGTATGCATGTATGCATGTATGCGTATGCGCATGTATGCATGTATGCATGTATGTCAGGGTAAGAATGGTGGTCCCTTATTGGTTGTTGATGGTGATGTAACTAAGCACAAGTAGACCATGTATGGCCTACTTGTGTGCAAGGCGCAAGTTGGCACCTCGACAGAGTGCATTTCTAGTTTACCTTTATTACGGTTTGATTATAGCACTGCCTGGCTATGCCATAACTTAAAGATGGAGTGCCGTGATTTTTGTACTTGGTTTGTATGTGTTTATGGAGTAAATTATTATAACTAAAAATGCATCGCATGGATGCATCAGGGTTTCGGGTCTTCCAACATCATACCCCTCACTCAGGTGACCCAGCCTCGGTGATCAAGTCCCGACTTACGTCCCAGTACCCTCGATCAGTCCCATTACAAATTACTCCATAGACACATACAAAACAAGAGTCTAATAGACCCCCAGGTGTGGTTATAATATTCAAATATGTCTTCCCTGTGTATTTTTGAACTGTGGGTGTGGCCACATAAAAACATAATTTTATCACTTTCTGTACATTTATTTTTATCGTCCTCCTAGTATAATCAATTAATCATCAGTACCTGATGAACATGTTTAGGGGGGAACAAAATCACGGTACTCCAACTTTAAGAACATACTGTACAAACAAAATATCTGTAAGACACAATATTTTTATTGGTATTACAATGGAAGAGTTTGTTTTAATTATTGCTATAGCCATTTTGTTTTGCACTTTAACATCGTAAAAGACGTACAACGTGTCGTGTTGCGACTGAATGTTCAACATGTTCGCCATATGATATATGAATGTGGGCAACTACTGTACAACTCTGTGTACTACATATTTCATGTAAAAGTGATGTATTGTACCATGTAATCCATGCATCTAAATGCATCAGTCAAGTATTCTGTATATTTTGTTCTTACCACAAGCATAAAACTATTATAATGTTTCTTTGCCAAGAAGTTGTGGCATAGTATGACAGTTGTGCCATACTATGATACTGTGATATTGGAAGTTGGACTTTGGTTATCTCTGCCAGGCCTGAAGGCCAGTGTTGTGAGCAAAAGTGAATGGGTGCAGAGTGTGATTGGGAGTGCACACAGGTTGTTTAAAGCTATAATCGGCCAGTTTAGCATGTCTACAGCTGCTTGTAACTTTGTCAATCAGGTATTAATCTGATACGTGAATATAGGTAATTACTATATGTTTATATGTGTTTGGATTTGACTAATATGCCTGTTTAATGTGATTAATAAACATTTGTGTTTCAAATAAATAATAATTGTACACGAGAGAGACTCAGGAGTAGAATCGCTGCTCCTTCGCCTGGAAAGGAGCCAGCTTAGGTGGTTCGGGCAACTGGTTAGGTTGCCTCTTGGGCGTCCTCGCCGCACGTCCCACTGGGAGGAGACCCCGGGACAGACCAACGCGCAGTTGAAGGAAACACATCGACTCACTGGCCTTGGAACGTCTCGGGATCCCCCAGGAGGAAGTCACTAATGTGGTTCTGGAGAGGGAAGTCTGGAGCACTCTGGTGGAGCCGTTTCCCCCGCGACCCGACTACGGATAAGCGGTTGAAGATGGATGGATGGATGCCATAGATTAAACAGTCCATTTCACCAGTTTAATATGACTCAACTGACTACTGGCTCAATTGGCTAATGACTTTAACTAATTCACTGCCAACTAAATGAATACATTATTCAGCCCCTGCCTCCTTACCTTTTGAAGTAGTCAAAGAATATTTATCTCCAATATGATCAATCCCCCGATCATTGATTTAAAAAAACAGAGGTTTCTCTGTGCTTCCACAAAAACAATTTAAATTCTCAGAGCGACCATCCGACCCCGTTGAAAATAGCATTGCTGGCCAAAAATGACGAGAAGAAAAGAGGCGAGATAAAGCCATTTAAAGAAAATGCGATAACACATGGAAGTGGATGGTCGCTGTTTATTTCTTTTGCAATCACGTGATTTCCACACGCGATTCTTTTTATTATTTCATTCCTGGAGATGATATTTCAAAGATTATATATTGTATACCTGTAGGTTATAGGGAAAATATAAGCCATGAAATATATTTTTTTAAAGTGATCGCAGCTCCTATTTGACTGTTTTTGTCTGCCTCAAAATTACTTTATTTAATTCTTGATTATATTTCAAACATTATAGCCCAATCAGACCCTTTGAAATACAAATAAAGAGCAAATATGAACACAAGTTTTGAGCTCGATCCTCGATAACTGAAAGCTTATTTGTTCCTGCCTCAAAATTGCTCAGATCAAAAATACCAGTGGACGTACCTCTAAAAGGCCATATAAGCCATAGTGACCGGAAGGTATTTTCTACATCAAAATGTCTTGGTTGTATTTCAAACATTACATCCCAATCAGACCAATTTACCAGTGGTTATACAAGTGAAGGCAAACACAACATCTACTGTATGCATAATTAAAGGGATGAAAACCAATAGAAGTGATAAGCTTTGGGCAAACACACACCAACTGCTTAACAAAAGCTTCCATGAATGCGCTCCAGATCCATCAATGCTATTAGTTACTGTGAGCATCACTCACATGTATAAACATATGTGCTTGCTACAGGACCTTGTGTACTTAGTAGATCACAGCTTCCAATTTTAAGACGACCATGTTTACTGAGTAAATGGCCGCCCTCAAAAAGGAAAGGGACTGACGCAGATGGTGCACATACATCAAAGTCCATGTATACAGTACAATTTCACACATTTCCTCCTAGCATCTGTGCCATTTTAGATTTCTACGTTGGCCATTCAAAAATAGCAGATGTACAAGCTCGCAGGGTGGCACAACAAATCTTAAGTGTGATTCTGATTTGATACTGATTTAGAAGGCATTTGTAGAATTGACCTCAGGTCTTAATGGGTAAAACACGTCTGGTGCACCCCAGACCGTTTCGAAGTTGCTTGATTCAATATTAGATATTTGATTTTATTAGACACGCACCTCGCATTTTATCAGACAAGCCCAAACCCAAACATTTTAAACACGTTCAACTCATTGAAAAGACACGTCCCTGCTTCTGGTGACTGTGTACTTTATCAATTTTAAGACAAACAGGTTTACTGAATAAATGGCTGCCCTTAGACAGGAAAGGGACTGACAGACCGTGCACAAGTAACATCAAAGTCCATACACCTCTATTTGTACGAGTAAGACGCGCGAACGCGGGAAGCGAACGCAGATCGTAAATTGCAATAACAATTAGAATAAATTACGAATTAGTGAGAACTGTGTAGTACTGTGAAATTAGTGAAAACAGTCCCTTTTGTGCCCATATATGGAGCTGAGTGGACCTGGCCCCTTTTGTGCCCATATATGGAGCTGAGTAGACCTGGCCCCTTTTGTGCCCATATATGGAGCTGAGTGGACCTGGCCCCTTTTGTGCCCATAATAGGAGCTGAGTGATTGCTGATGCAACACACTCCATATTTGGATAGCGGGACAGACACACGGACACACGGACACACAGACAGACAGACAGACAGACAGACAGACAGACATGATCTGCTAGGTCTCATAGTAAGTGCTCACTGCGTTCGCAACAAGTGGCTTAATTCCCCAAAGCAGCTCCATATATGGGCACAAAAGTGTGACACACGGACAGACAGACAGACAGACATGATCTGCTAGGTCTCATAGTAAGTGCTCAATGCGTTCGCAACAAGTGGCTTAATTCCACACCCCCGATTAGGAAGCCGCGACCCCGATTAGGAAGTTTGTTTATAGGTAGGACTGCCCACGTGGCGGGTGCACTTCTACGGGCTGCAGCTTTCGATGCCAGCGTTAGCGTGTAGATTGTTTACTCAGCCATTGATACAGCCATCTTACCACGTGACAGAAAGTACATTGTATCAAGTATCTGTTACATACTATACAAAATTATAAATTTTCATCCTAAGTAATAGTATCCGTTGACTTGTCATGCTAATACAGCTTAATATAGCTTCTCAATCCGGGTTCATGAGTGGCCGTCTTGAAATTGAAGATCACAACACTGACCTCCTCAAACCCTGGATATCCATACATGGAGAAGACTGGATCATCACCTAGATCTGCATATATGGAGCCGGCCAGCAAATCTACATCTGACCTCAAACCCTTAGATCTCCATATATGGAGCTGACCTGTTCTGACATTCCATATGTTGATCCACCCCCACCCGTCCTTCCTCTTTGATGTCTCCCTTTTGACTGATACCTGTCCATTCAAACTCTATATGGGCACGCCTCCAAAGTTATTAGTGCAGCTGCGCCCGAAAATTAAGGCCCGGCCCTACCTGGGCTCTCATCAAACCTTGTAGACTCAAGACACTGCCTCCACTGCCACCCTCAGATCTCCATATATGGAGCTGACCTGTTCTGACATTCCATATGTTGAACTGACCTCATCAAACCCTGTACACTCAAGATACGCTCCATATATGGCCAGTACAGAATTAATTCCATATGTTGATCTGATCCCCATGCCAAAGCACCAGCACTCGCCCAGCAGTCTGCCATCACCCAGGCGGATGCGTGCAGGCGACCTTACTGGTATATTATAATGCACAACAGGTGAATTACCAAAATATATTTTTTGCCGTTGATTAGTCACCTTTACAACAAGGTATAACTTGAATCGTGCAATAGTGGAATTGTGGATTAACACAGCTAAACGTGTGGGTAGCGACACCCGCCAAACACTTACCAGACAACAGCTCCTGTCAGGGTAGCAACACTGTCGATTGTCACAGCATGATGCCCGTCAAGATGGTGATCTGAGGAGTCCCTTTGTAAACAAGACAAGACATACAGTAATCAACATCTTTTACCATTTACTGTATCTCTGGAGCGGTTTTATGTAACTTGGATGATTCAGAACATCGTTTTTAGATCTCTTTTTGAAGAGGAACAAAAACATTATGGTCTTCAACTGTGTCTTAATCCATTGGCAGGAGAATGCACTGTCTGCAATGGCAATGATGATGAGTGAATACTTACAGTATGTATTTGCAGACATACTACCTTAGCTCTGATCCATAGCTCTAATGCGTTGCATTTAGAGCCATGTTACTCTCAACTTCCGCCGCTCGCATGAATGCAGACCAGCCTCTCCTCTTTGCGTAAATAAAAATAACGTTTTTGCTAATCACCAAAACAAAGGCGGGTTGTGTCATTAGAAAGCCTACTTTCCTTAGTGGAAGCACTCTGAGCCCCCCACCACAGGTACTGTATAAACTGTTCTTTTTGGCCAAAAGGGGATTTTGTTTCCGCCGGGAAAAAAAAAACTTTTATTTACTCCACTGCGCCTTCTACTGATATTGCCCAGAGAACTGCCTCATAGGGAATATTTTTCCTCAATGCATTCATTGAAACTATTCACAATGTATTCGCTTGCAATGCACCGATATTATGTAATATGGAATGTTTCTATTGAACTGTTTAATTAAGAAAGGCAGTTTGCACACTGACTTCAAGGTTTTTACTTTTTAAGGTTCTATTGAAACCTGGAACACAATTGAGGTTAGTGATACAGCATTAGATATTTTCATGTTTCTTATGCCAAGCTTGGCTCTAAAATGCTGTTTTAGTAGCCAATAAGGACTGGAAACGGTTGCTACATTTATTTAAATCCATGATGTATTTACAGTCTTCTTGGGGGGGAAAAAGAGCACAATCTGTGTCTTAAGAGTAATCATGACTTGTCTGTATCAATCACTTTGCTTTCAGAATTTGTGACACAATATTTGAGCAGTAAGGATGCATGTCAGAGGTGTTATTATGTCATGCTTTTCTATCCAATATAGTTCATGATATACTTATGTTGTACACATAACAATCAGAACCATAAAATGTTGTCTGAGTTAGAACTAGAAGGCAACTTGTTGCCGAAACGGAAAAACAAAAATGTTAATGGCATCGTGACTACGAACTGTGCAGTTCAACTAGCTTTAGGCCCAGGCTACATGTATATGGATCTTTTGCAAAATGCAAACAGCGTTTGTGTGTGGACTCAGATATCGCTGTCGTATGGGCAGGGATTTTTTTCTAAAACGGAGGACGAAAATATCCGTTTTGCAAAAGATCCATGTACGTATAACCTGGGCCTTAAAGCACCAGTGTAGCATTTTCTTTTTCCTGCAGCGTGTTAATTTTTGAATCAAAGAAACTTTGCGAATATGATTTTCATGAATACATATACCGGTATGCCTATATAGACCAGATCAGAATGTGTATTTCAGAATAGAATGTCTATGGATGTTTTCACAATATAAAAGTGTACAGATAACAGAACATTGCCTCTCTACTTGTCAACAAGTGGATATTTATAACAAAACATTATATTATTTATAATAGTCAATAACAATATAAATTGTCCTGTTCTACCAGAAATAATGTTCATGAATAATACTGCTCCAATGAGACACTGTTGGCGTTATACAATTTAGGCATTTACCAGACTCTCTTAAATCGAGAGTGACTTACAGTAAGCAAGGACAACATCTACCCGTCATCTACGCGTCATTCAAAACCGCGATAGGGTTGCGTATAAAGACCCTCCCCTGCCTGTCTGTACTGTGTGTACACACTGTCCAGGGCGCTGCTGCCGTAAGTGTAAAAACTCTGGGACTCTAAAAGTTTGGAGCACCCCGAGTTGTAGACATTTCTCTGCCTCAGTAGTGATAATGCTACATTGAGTCATGCTTAATTAAGAGCCAACACAGAGCCCCACCACGGACTCGTAACCTTGCGTCAGTGACATCGTCACCAGACTTCCACCTCAGAGGACAGTCTGGACTGTCTGGTAACCACAGAGCAAAGAGACAGGCGGGGGCGGGGCTGGGTCTTTAAGCAACCCTATCGGGGTTTTGAATGACACGTTATATACCCGGAATTACATTTTTGATTGTGGTGATGTTATGATGATTCTGTCTATAGCTCGTGTGAAACTTTGCACGAACACTCCCAGTAGGCAAAGGAAGAACCTAGGCCCCATTTTTTTTTATTGGCCACATGATGGTGCTATAACAGCCTGCTTCACAGAGAGAGAGGAATGACATAATAATTATCATTGGTAGTATCATTGGTATCTATTCTCATATACTCATCTTTTTATCATTATCTAGCTAACCATTTAATTGCACAAAATAATTTGATCAAATTAACTATAACATACAGGGTTTGACATACTATACTGATGAAGACAGCATGTTAGCATAGCACTGAAGACATTGAAACTTGTTTCTCTCGACTTTTTGCTGCGGTGAGTTGGTAAACCGCAGAGTTCTCTGGTATTCACGATTTCATGTAATCAATTCCCAACAGATCACGCTGGTTTCAGTTAATTTCAGTTGAATCAACCTCCTCTTGTTTGTTAGCTGGTGAGGCGCACACCCTATCGATACACATTGTTGCCAAGAATAGAGCTCACAATCGTGTTGTAGATTTAAGCAATAAGCCACGAGAGGTCTCAGGTTACCGGGTATTTTACACTGGCTGGGGGCGTAGGCAGACCCGAGGAGCAGCTGAGGGTCTTCTACCCCCCAGCCAGTGTAAAATACCCGGTAAGCTGGGGCCTCGAGTGGTTACAAACACGGTTACAAACATATAGCAATATTAACCTAATAAAACGATTGAATTCACAAAAGTAGCTACGCTTTGCGCCACCAGAAATTTATGCCGGTCACGTGACGGTAACCAGCCAAGTATTGGGACTACCCGTTTTAGAAGCGACCGTTTGCCAGGGGCTTATTATGCAGGTGCCCATTATGCACATGAATGTATGTGCAGGTATCCAATTGCCATGGAAAATCGCACTCACAAAACACGCTCACCCCGGGTCTAACCCTCTCTGTCATTTCTCGACTGTTTCGGACGCGGGATGGCTCGCCAGAACTGGGCCGGCCCCCTGGGCGCATTGATGTTTCGGGGACCCCCACACTGTAACTGTCATTTCTCGACGGTTTCAGACACGGGGCGGATCGCCGGAATTAGGCTGCTCCCCTGTGCGCGTTCCTGAGGGTCTGGATGTTGCGGGGACCCCCAGGGGATGCCCACACGGTACAGTTGCACCGTTCACTTCACACAGGTGTGATTTTTTTATTATGTCTTTGCTACTCATTATGTTGAAGGTCCTTTAATACTAATTTAAGAGAAGTTTACTATATTGTATATTGTAACGATCCTGCAATAGACCCGGCCGTAACTTGCTCCCCCAAGGGAGCTAGCTCTCTTGGCGTGACTTGTTGCCTCCCTGGTCTGCTGAGTTGGAGCTGGGGTTCTATTGCAAGTATTGCAAGTATAAACTTTATTTGATTTATTTTTATTTGTTTATCTTGTTTATCCTTGTTTTATATTATGTTTCTGTGTTAATAATGTCCATTCATAATGCCCATGAATACTTCTGTTGTTGCTTGTGTTTGGATTTTCTGTTTTCTGTGTTTGTAAAAAATAATCTAAATAAAGTAGGCCTACTGATCATAAAAAAAGAATAACAAACTTTATTTAATTTACTTTATATTGTTTAAAACCGTTAAAAGAAATAAGACTATTAGCAAAAGGGAAATGAAATATAAAATTATATTATACGTTTGATAAGTTTTAATAAGCCATAATTTGATATGATCCTGGCCTTTGTCATAATGCTTAATTTCTATTTATAGAAGACATCCTGAAATAAGCAGGGTAGATGTTAGCCCCTCTCGGAACCCTACATAAAGCTTTTATGAAATTTGATTGTCGCTTTATATAGGGTTCCTGGCCATGCTAAGATTTTCTAATGCGATTGTTGGAACGCGGATATAAACAAACTCATCGTTTCGTCGATCGGCGCGCTATTACCACGTTGTTTCCTGTGTTTGCTTACGAATGTGCGAACTATAAGTACCTTACATACCTCTGATAAAATCTCCTGTGTCGCGGAAGCCGTTAAGTATTTTTAATCCATGTTTGATTAAAAATGTCGCTTTGATTTCTTCTTGTTTATTTACCGTTTATTGTACCGCCTCCCGATGTGCGGTTGGCTTTGCGGGCTACGTCCCTGCCTTTGATCTGCTCCGTCATAGCTATAGCACCACTAGCTAGCCAGATAGGCGGTACAATGAGGTGTCAATAAACAAGGTAGGAAGAAGCGACATTTTTAATCAATCATGGATTAAAAATACTTAACGGCTTCCGCGACACAGGAGATGTGTCGGTATGGTATGTAAGGTAGCCTACTTATAGTTCGCACATTCGTAAGTCAACACATGAAAAAACATGGTAAAAGCGCGCAGAATCGTTTCTCATGGCGTGTTTACATTGTATTTGTGTGTGCGTAACTGGCGGCAGCCCAGCGTGAAACAGGACCCAATGGGTAAAGTAATCAAAGTGTCAGAAACTTTACTACATTTGGGTTCTGCTTGCGGGGCTAGGTAGATGTTTATATTTTGATAGCCAACCATGGTTCACATGACGCTACTTTATTCATTTCAATCATGACAGTCATGTTCCAAGGCTAAGATTTTGACTTCTATCTCATTTTGCCTTGCTTCCAGGTGGAAAACTTAAATGAAAAATGTCTCATATAGGCCTCTAAACTAAAGCCTATCTTCCTACCCCGTTCTCCCCGGTAGACTACTGTTCATGTATTTGGGAACCACGTGTGACACGACATCGACATGCTAACTAGTTAATTAATTCGTTAATTTGCATAGCCTATAACAAAAAACTTTACACTTAAAATAACACAAGCCTACCCGTTCATTTCTGCGACCGAGAGCATGATGTTTCCGTGCCCATTCTCAACAAACACCAGTCAGAGTAGGAGGCAATCAAGGTGCAGCTTTGCTCAGCTCTCAGACCACGCTGTGGCTGCTGGCTGGGTTTGCTTGCCTCTGTTGACTCTGGACCAGTCTATGCTCTGGACGCAGGGAGAAGTGACGGTTTATCGACACTCTATTCCGAACTGTATACCGTATACGGACCGGTAGGTTTAACATTCTATTTATATTTCCATTCTTGATGTAGCCTATATGACACTGCTTGTTTTCTGAATACAGCCTCCCAGGATCTTGTTATATAAGCAAAACATATATGGTCCTTTAATAATTTGAATAATTTACAATTTAAAATGTACAATTTACAATTTAGGCATTTAGCAGACGCTCTTAATCCAGAGCGATTTACATTAAGCAAGAACAAAAAAGCATGGGAATACATCACATAAAAACATTTATCATGAAACATGCGTAAGCTAAGAAAGTAACAGTGGAATATCTATATAATGAAACTATACATATAAACTATAGGCCTACATATATATACTACTATGCTATACATATGTACTATGACGTGCTATGACTACAATTTAGGCTGCTACAGCCTAAGGCTAAAGTAGCCTAATTAATTAGATAGTTTATATCAGCAATACATGTAGACTACTCATGATTGATTGATTGGTTGGTTGATTGATTGATTGCATGTTTTTACCTCTTATATTGCCGTGCCAGAATAATTGCACAAGAAGAATGATCAACCAGCAGTTATATTATTATTAGGCTACTATACTACTTAGCACTTTAGTGATTTGTTTATAGGTAGCCTACCTGAGGTTTATCATGGATGTTTTTAGTGTTTTATTTGCTGTTCTATAATGTGACATGTCATGTAGTATTGAAGTATAATTTTATTTCTGCCTCTTGGCCAGTTCCCACTTTAAATGAGACTGGTTAAATAAAGGTTAAATAAAAAATAAATAAATATTACTACTACTACTACTACTACTACTACTACTTACTACTATTATATGCATGCAAGTATCAATCTCTACCAGTAATATGGGCATACATCTAATATGTGTGAGGGAGGGTTGATCAGTATCCATCGTCCTCCTCATCCTTCCCTCTGGAACCACCTCCAGATTGTCCAGTTTAACTCCACTACAGAGCCAGCATTCCTCATCAGTTCATTCATCTGCCAAATATACATCTGACTTTAGATGATGAACCAGCCTAGGTGTACTATACTGTTCCCAGAGTTAAATACTTGATATACTGTAGCATCCCTATTCCCCACACTCAATTGGTGTAGATTTGGTATCGAAGACTATATGACTTTGTTGTAGATTAGAGCGACTGGGTCCGTCCCTGGTTGGCTGTGTCCGAGCACGAAAATAGCGTTTGGTTGGTTTTCACTTCAAGTGTCAGTGTGTCACTGTTGCGCAACCTAACGTGCGCACGCACGCGTGCACGCACACACACACACACACACACACACACACACACACACACACACACACACACACACACACACACACACACACACACACACAGATACACACACATATTAACTGTATGATTTCGGGTGTGAAGTGGGGCGCTCTTATCATCATACATCATCTCATTCCGGCCAATCAGAATTTGCGTCCTCACCCTCGTCTTCAATGTTTGTGTTACACAAACACAAACACTCAAAATTGTCCATGCATTGTCAATGGCATTTAATTTGTTGGGACAAATTTTGGGTTAGACATAGGAGGGGCTATCGACCCTAAAACATCACACTTGTGTGAAGTGAGGGGAGATCTTATCATCATACATCACATTCCATGCACAGCCAATCAAATCATCACAAATGTCATTCCGACCAATCACTTTTGGCATCTTCATTTTTCTGCCCTCACTGGGTGTAGGCAGATATTCATGTCAAGAGGCTGCAAGAAAACGCCTAGTTCAGACTCCAGGCATTTCTTCCGGGGTTTTAAACAGCTGGTGGATGGAAATGACACTTAAACGCAGCTTCAACTTGTAGAAGCTGCGCATAGAAACCGTGCATAGAAACTGAAGCCGCGCGTGAGCATCATTTCCATCCACCAGCTGTTTAAAACCCCACAAGAGATGCTTGAACTAGGTGTTTTTTGACGCGACAGTGTGCTTGCGCCCACTTTTATCCTGTACTTTGCTCAGCCAATCAAATCATCGCTATGGGGTGATCAGCAAACAAACAGACAAAGCTGGGCATAATCAAATAGGTATATAGTAATAGTACCTGCCCACTGCAGAGTTTATAGACTTATAGGGGTTTGAATCCACCGCAGCCATGAAACCGGCTGATATAGACCATCATTTTGATTCAACATTACCATGCAGATTTTTTATTCTTATTTATCAATTCCTCTGCCTACATTATTTTAACAAAGGAATCATCTGTTGTTTTCCTGTTCCAGCACCCTGACATCGGTCTGCAGGCATGGAGGGCAGTGGCTCGGCTGCAGAGCTTAACTCCTTGTGGACAGGTGGCGTTGAACGAAACAGCACCGGTGAGGGCTTTGAGGCACCACTGCAGAATGGCTCCTCCAAGCGCAGTCCACAGTTTGTCGGGGTGGAGCTGCTGCAGTCATTCAAACTTCTGATCATCCCCTGCTATTCCCTGGTGGTGCTGGTGGGCGTCGTTGGAAACTACCTGCTCCTATACGTCATCTGCCGTACCCGCAAGATGCACAACGTCATCAACTTTTTCATTGGCAACTTGGCATTCTCCGACATGCTGATGTGTGTCACCTGTGTCCCGTTCACGCTGGCCTACGCCTTTAACCCACAAGGCTGGGTGTTTGGCCGTTGTATGTGCTACCTGGTGTATCTCATCCAACCGGTGACAGTATATGTGTCTGTCTTCACTCTCACTGCCATTGGTGTAGACAGGTAAGCTGTGGTGTTACATGTGGGCATGGGATGATATGAAAACGACATTTAGCGGGGAGGGAATTTGTGTAAATCTTGCACTTGGTGTTAGGTATGGGCATAAGGTTTTCAAAAACCGCGGTGGCTTAAAATGCCTTTAAGCTGGGAGCCATCTTGAAAATTATAGCTTTCCAGAATTTAGATTTCCATATTTTTTAGTATGTTATTTAGCATACCGGTATACCCAATAGTAACATAATCCATTGAAAAGTATTTTCTATCAATTATTTGGGGTTTCAATCATATACTGAACTATCTAATATTGGATTCATTGCAAACAGACCACTAGAGAGCCCAACTAGTTTGCTATGGTTTTTGAAAACCTTATGCCTATACCTAACACCATGCCAAAAATCTAATTCACTCTCAGCTAATTACTGTAAAAACAATTAATGATTGATTCATGATATTATAGAGATAATCAAAATATGCTTAAAACTCTTAAAATGAACCAAGTTAACCACTTGCACCTCATCATCCATATTCTGCAGTTGAACATTAGCCAAAAATAGTAAATCTACAAGCTCACGTTGCAACGCATTGTGAGCTTGTAATTTTTGGCAAAGAGATTTGGCCCATAAAAAGGCAAATACTCCAAAGTAGCAGGCAAAATAATGAAAAATATCAAACACAGTCACAGACACAGGCTGGAACTAGACACTAAAAGACTAGGGAAACAAGACAGGTACAGAAAGTAACATATATTTTAGGAACTGGAAAAGGAAAAGGTAAAACAGGAAGTACAGCAGTATACACGGGACTAAAAGGACACAGGTAAACAATTAACACATAGGATAGGCTGAGGGGAATGTTGTGCAGGTGGAATGCAATATGGGTGTGGCTGAAGGGGGAGACAGACAAGAGAGAGAGACAGTGAGTACTGTGAGTACTGTGAGTACTAGAGTGCCCCGGGGTTAGTCTCCACCAGGGCAGGTCAGGTTGTGGCCTCCTGGTGGCGCTATAATAGCCCAATGCGAAAAGGGTGCCATTTGTTCTTATGCCTTTGATGGCAATTGGATGATTTGAGGCATTTTGTTCCAAAAATGTGTTTTGCAAAAATCCAACTGTTGGTGTTGCTAACAGGCCAATGTGAAAAGGGTGGGATATATTCCTCAGCCTAGTAGGAAAGTGCATCAAAGATTTCACGTAAATTGCACGCTGCGTTCATGATTTGAGGCTTTTTGTTCAAAATGGGGCAGTCCTGCAAACTTTGATTTAGATTAGATTAGATTCAATTTGTTGTCACTGCACATACTGTAGTATACAAATACTTTGACAATGTAATGAAGAGTGGCGTCTAGCCAGAAGTGCAATACAGTAATGTAGTAAATGAGAGAATAAATGCAGAAAAATGTACAGTAATGTATACAGAAAAGAAATACATGTATAGCATATATACATATATATTTATTTTATAAATGGGACCATCATTTTCCAAAAAGAATATTATGACATTAGAAATGAGACTTTAAACTAGTGACTGGAAGCAGATTTAAGGTAATACAGTCTAGGTGAAGTTGGGCCCAAATACATGGACTTCTATGGGACTATGGGTTTTTTGGGCCCAATGACAGTGCCACAACAGGCCATTATATGAACTTTCAGGAAATCCCGATTTCCTTAGTAGCTTCACAAAATATCTGTCTGACTGCCCCCCTGGTTCAGATGGAGGGACGGAAGGGGGTTAGAGTTCAATGTCCTTGGGGGGGCAGAGTTCAGCAGGGAGACAGCAACAGGAAAGAAGCTGTTCCTGAGCCTACTAGTACGGGAGCCAATAGTTGTTTATTATATGAATGTAATAATTTAACTTTCCCCCCTCTGATCAGATATTATGCCACGGTGCACCTTCTGAAAAAGCGCATCTCAGTCATGGCATGCACCTACCTTCTGTCTGGCATCTGGCTGCTGTCCTGTGGGTTGGTGGCCCCGGCTGTGGCCCACACCTACTATGTGGAGTTCAAGAATGAGGGCTTCACCATCTGTGAAGAGTTCTGGATGGGTCAGGAAAGGGAGAGACTTGCTTATGCATACAGCACACTCTTCATCACCTATGTCCTACCTCTTTCTGCCCTCTGCACGTCCTACCTGTGCATCTCAGTCAAGCTTCGGAACTGTGTTGTCCCCGGCCATCGCACTCAGAGTCAAGCAGAGGCTCAGCGCACACGCAAACGCAAGACGTTCCGTTTGGTAAGCCTAGTGGTGGCAGCCTTTGGTTTCTGCTGGATGCCCATTAGTGTGTTTAATGTCCTGCGGGACATTGACATTGATCTAATTGACAAGCACTACTTCCTTCTTATTCAGCTGCTTTGTCACCTGTGTGCAATGAGCTCTTCCTGCTGTAATCCCTTCCTCTATGCCTGGCTGCATGATCGATTCCGAGCAGAGCTTCGTAAAATGTTCAAATGCCACCATCGCATTGGTATCCAGGCCAACAACTGTGCTACTGCCAGTGTGCTGTTGTAAAGCGCTTTAATCGGTCAGTCATATTTAAAGTTCCTTGAGTGTTTATTATTTTATAATTTTGGGCTCTAGGGAAAGTGTACCCTTCAACTTGTAGGTGAGTCAATTTAGGAAGAAATATCCCTTAACCCCAAAATAATTGATACAAAAGGTTTTTCAATGGATTCTGGTAGTATTGGGCATGCTAAATAACATACTAAAAGTCTACCAAAATCTACTCTCCAGAAAGCCGTCACTTTCAAGATTGCGTCCCAGACAGAGTTTGAAATGGCCATATATCAAATAGGAAAACATTTTCAAAGTATTTTTCAAGTTATTCTAGTACCTTTGGACATGCTTAAAAACATAGGAAAATATACCTTCGGGAATGGTGTCATTTCCAAGATGCATTTCCAAGATACAGTATAACTGCCGGCTTCCATTTTGAACGCCATCTTGAAAATGAAGCCTTTCCGGAAGGTGTATTTTCCTAAATCTTTTGTATGTTCATAAGCATGTCTACAGGTACAAGAATCAAGTGAAAAATCTTTTGTATCATTTCTTTTCAATTGAGATATACAGTATACGTAGCTGTTTATAAGCTTTATAAGACTGCCATTTTTAACGCCATCTTGGAAATGACACCTTTCCCAAAGGTATATTTTATGTATATTTAGGTACTAGAATAAGTTGAAAAATACTTTGCAAATGTTTTCCCATTTGAGATATGGCCATTTTAAACTCCGTCTGGGACGCAATCTTGAAAATGACGGCTTTCTGGGGAGTAGATTTTGGTAGACTTTTAGTATGTTATTTAGCATGCCCAATACTACCAGAATCCATTGAAAAACCTTTTGTATAATTTCTTTGGGGGTTAAACCTTATATATTTTTTATGATTAAAATTTGTATTGCTTTTTCAGTTTAGTCACAAGGGAATAACTGAGAATGTACCTAGAATAATCATACAAACAATTAAGACAACAAATGAAACAAAACTAGACATGAAATGATTCACCTGACATTGAAAGCACATGAAAAGTGAATGGATTTGCTGAACCACAAAAGTACTGTGCGCATGGTAACAGAGTATTCAGCAATGGTTTTTCATCCCCGATATAACGTTTCATCTGTTTACTACTATACAGTATAACTGCTGGAAGAGAGAACATCCAGTGCATTTTGAAGTAATTAAGTAAGGAGTGGTTTAGTTTGTCAGTATCAGCAGAGCAACCTGTTCCCATTATAATGTGCTTTGGTAACATCACTAACATAACAAAAATAGCTCCCGACCATCTGTTGGAATAAGTATTAATGCAATTTCAGTAAAGTGAACGTTAATGAAGAACACCCGCTTTGAAGATGTTATAATAAGAATGGCTTCTTCTACGATTAATGTTATTTTTGTTTGGAAATTCAGCTTAAATGCATCTGCTTTTTGAAATCATTCCATAAATCATTGTTGAGATCAAACTTTCTTGTTGCAGTGAGAATAAAATGTGTGCAATTTCTTATTTTTATTTTGTATTTTCAAGTGGCTGCACATTGTTTTATTAGACATCCGGTATTATCAATTTGTTCTTTTGCTTCAAAACTATCAAAACTACAAAATATCGGAATTAATGCAACTGATTCAACTAAAACATCTATGTTCATGGTTCTATATTCCCAGGGTCCAGAGTTCGCAAGGGCCCAAATTTCCAGGGTTCCAAGTTCCCGTTTACTTTTTTTACGTTTATGCAAAGAATTGTGATTATCTCAAATAATAATTGTGACAGGCCTCAAAGTGCATGAACATGAATCAACAAGACAATATCTCCGTCCATGCAGACACATTTTATGACTTGAAAAGACAGGCAATTAATGGCTTCACAGGCAAGATATTAATGGATGTAATTTAAGTCATAAAAACAAAATGTTAAACAACTGGCTTATATTAAACAAATCTAAAACCCTATGGTAAATTCTGGTTAGAAGTTAGAACTACATGTAGCACTCTTCTGGAAACTGACCTAATAGCATACACAAATAATTTTAAGCAATTCATGTTTTAATTTCAATTCATGATCATTTATTTACTTTTAAAAAGATACCATGCACAGCAGTACTCGTTTTGTACAGGATTTTAGTTCAGACAAACAGCATGCATTCAGTGTATTCTTTGAGTTCTCACTCCAATAAAAAGGAGAACAGAAGAGTAGCCTGCAGTGGTTCAGATGTATTGTCATAGAAACTATGGAATTACATTTTAGAAGGCACAGTACAGTATATTGTATAGATTTACCTAACTGTAATTATTGCTATGACCTTACATGACAGAACACAAGGCTTAGGCTCAGGTTAAAGCTTAATATATATACTGTGTCAAAAAACACTTTCAACAAGTATTCGGGAAATAGGATTTTTTTTTTACGGAAAAACAAACCCCTTTCAGTTGAAAGTAACAGTCACATGAAGAATTTAAATTAAGCTTTAGTCTCAGGACCCATTCATTGGTGTAGTAAGATTACATTCATTGGCTTGGCTGGGATTTTCACACATAAGGCTACAGAATTGTCATTGTCAAACATCCACGTCTGTTCCTCTAATGACAGCTTCAACACGCTTGTGGTACTTCACCTTACACAATACCACAAACACATTTATAATTATAATGCACAAATATTATATTGGAAGATAGTTTATTTCTTGATTCTGTACTACTACTTCAACTCAAACTTGCATAAATATATATCATGTACTATGTGCGCTTAGAGTTGCATAAATATATATTATAAAGATTGTGCTCAAAGGGATTAAGCCTAAGTAGTGGACTGGAGATAGACACATGAATGAATGTCTCTTTTCATCTCCAAACAATAGTATCACATCTTACTCACTGCCAAAAATACAATACATAAAATAATAATTAGAGGGCTACTTTTATTTATTGCTGGTTGTATTTTTTGAAGCAAACTAGGCACATTTTTAAGAACTTAAAAGTACCAGTTACATCTGACTGAGGTAAATGAGAAAAGAGACATGTTTTGATTATCTAAACTTTTAAAAGGTTCAACAATAAGGAAAACAACAAATAAGGTGATGGATGGATGATTATTATGGAGCGCCATGAAACTTTGATTAAAGTATCTGCACTTGTACCACGGCCAAACCTTAATATTTACTCAATTAATGAGGTATGTAATACAGTTATAGTTTATGGTCGGCACTTAAAATAGTTATAGTACCAAGGAATATCAAGCAATTTAAATAAACAATTAACTGCAAATATATTCTCAAAAAATACTACCGGAGATGCAGGCTACATTTGACTTAAGACATTGAGAACTCGCATACAATGCTGCAAGATGTTGGAAAAGCTATATCACTTATTGTATATGGTCATCAGTAGGCACCACAGAATTTAAACAAAGCACAGTGTAGAGCATCAGAAAAGGCAAATAATAATTCCATCTAATCCCTGTAATAAGTCTTTAAGAAAGTATAAATCACTGTTCATCTAGTACTGTATATTTCCAAACTGTTGACTATGTAATCCAAGTAATTGCATTGTTCCAGTACCTTAGTGTCAAAACAACTAGACTAATAATGTTTTGCTTGTCTAAACATGGGGCAGCAATTACTAATCAATAATGACATTTTGAGACATATTCCAGCATTCTCAGAAGGACCAATTTGATTCAGACTCCCTACGGGAACCAAAAAAAGTGCTTTATGCTCTGAGCAAGTAAGACCTTCACAGTAACTTGTTTTCTAAGCATCAGTGACAGCAGTAGAGAAGCACACAAGAAACTTGGTGCTTAAGGTGAACTCTCTTAAGTCCAATTCATACATATACTGTAGTATAGGTGTTGCTTGCCACAGAGAACTGATTTTCAAGCTACCAACACATTGCATCTGGTGCTTCCAGTGGCCAGTGGAGTACACATTTGGTTTCACTCTAGCCCACTGGTTAAGGGTCTGTAACTCTGAGAGTGTACAAATTGTGTAAAACAATGTGTACACTCTGAGTTAAAACAAACACTGAGAATCTTACAGTGTAGATTGAGGTCCCAAAGTAAAAAAGAAATCAGACCTGTCTGAAGTGAGTGGTGCAACAGCGCCCCTTGTTGGTACCCTAAACATAGGGACACAGGGACACCGCCAGGGACGGACAAAGCTGGGCATTGGAGTGGCTGCCTCCTATGGTTGCACCAGTCAAAAAAGGGGTTCCATCTGTACACACTCAGAGTTACAAACCTGTAAGAGGGCCCCGGACCAGACGTTGAGAAACAGTACTCTGGCCCCATCTTGTTCCCCTAAGCTGGTTTGCCATCAGTGAGGGACAGTAGGATACTGGGCTTCTCTTCGATGACACGGACCAACAGGTTGTCTATGTACTCCTCCAGCTCCATGATTTTGGCATCCTTTTTTGACAGCTCAGCCTGCTGCTTCACCACCAGGGTGATCAGCTCTTCCTGTGTAAGCTGTGTGTAAGGTCCCACCGAGTCTGGCACCTAAAGAGGACCAAAGGAAGATTAGTCCATGGATTCATTTCCTTTTCCACAAGAACACATAGGTCTAGCGTAGAATGGATTTCAAACGTACAATCTTTATTGAAGACAATTTTTTTCACTATGGCCCCTGACACAATTATATAACTCTGTAATATGGTTTTAGCCTTTATAATTATATGGTCATGCCACCATATATGGCCATCTCCATATATGAAGATCACGACACTGACCTCATCTAACCCTGGATAACCATACATGGAGAATACTGGATCATCACCTAGATCTGCATATATGGAGCCGGCCAGCAACTCTACATCTGACCTCAAACCCTTAGATCTCCATATATGGAGCTGACCTGTTCTGATTGATGGTACCCCACCCGTCCTTCCTGTTCTGACATTCCATATGTTGATCTGACCTCATCAAACCCTGTACACTCAAGAGACACTCCATACTGTATATGGCCAGTACAGAATTTATTCCGTATGTTGATCTGACCCCCCCCCCCATGCCAAAGGGACGTGTGTGTGTCACGTGAAAACCGGTTCTGTGAACCGGTTCACCTGGCAGACACGTTTGTGTGAAAAGACTTAATACCCCTCCAGACACGCAGTACACAGAGAGAATAGCTGTGTATTCTTCTGTCTGATACACTGTCCGTCAGCCTTGATTTACATGAACAAAGTGTACCTTTATCTTCCCCACTGTGCTGTCGTGGATCTTTATTTCTCTCACAGCAGGGATGTTGATGGTGTGCGGACTCTCTACAGCGCTCAAGGGCTTCACAGGATGAGGTCTGGAAAGACATTATATACACAACAGAATAAAATAATGCTACAACTGAGCTTACTTGAAAGAACATAGCAAGATTAGATAATATAGGAAACAACAAGGAGGATGAAACAAATGTCTACCAAAAGGACTACCTTCCCACAGTGTGCGCCAGAATCATTTGAATAAAACACAAGTTGATCAACAGAGAGAAACCACAAGACTTCCAAAGCAAACCAACACACCATGTAAACCTCAGGACTTTGTTTGCCACCAAATGCAATAAACAATACAAAAGCCATTCACCATTTAGATAGTCAGTTGCATTTTTCATTATTGGCCTGTGCAATCTCACCTGCGTGGAGTTGAGCCCAGCCCACCTCCATTGCTATTTTGTGCACTGTGAGGCTGAAACTCAGAGGGTGAGACCCAGGCCCGCAAAAGTGTCTTTCCTCCAGGTAAACCTCCAGCCTGGGATGTAGGCTCTTCCCCATCCAGCTGGTAGGGCTCTGGGGTAGTCAGAGAGGGCATGGTTGAAGAGGAGTTCACAGTGAGAGGACCTGGTCCAAATGGATCCTCTATACAATGCGTTTCCACCCTTTCTCCACCATAGAATTCATTCTGCATTCTAACATTGCCTTGATGTTGCAGTGTAAAAGATTGACTGGAAGTCGGGGCGTCTTTAGTTGTGAGGCTTTGATTAGCCATTTCCTCTTTAGGAGTGTGGTTGTGTTGAATCCCTGTGTCTTTAACCAAGTGAGACTGGAACTGATGTATTTTCTTTTTAGTCAGTGAATGCTGCCTTTGGAAAGTGGAGCTGTGTTGATTTGGGTCTACATCCTTTTCCACCTGGGCAGAGTGTTTTTCCGAGTCACTCCCATGAAATATAGAAAAAGGATCTGCAGGACTATCAGTTGTAAAAATTTGATCAAGATCTTCAGATGTCAGTCCCTGGTGTTCGAGCTTCTGCCGTTTGTCTCCGTCACGAATGAAAATATCATCTACACTGGGGTTTTGATCTAGCTGTTCCCATGGGTCTTTGGGAAGAAGGTCAGTGCTGGGGAATGGGTCAGACTGAGAAAATGTGTCACTGATTTTCTCGTCTGTGTCATTCACAGCTGGGTGGGATAACATGTGGGTGTTGGAAGATGCCACTGGTGTCACATGACGATCTGTCTGCGTCACTGGTTCTTTGCCAACAACTTTTTGCCTGGGTTTGGCTGTAGGAGTTTCTCTGGTACAGATTATTGGCACTTCATTTTGGTCTTCTGCTGGCACTTGTTTATCCCTGCTTGTTTGGGTAGCTGGTCTTGGTACCTCTCTGGGCAGAACGTATTTGTTATCAGTCAATTTAGCTGGTGCCTTCTTTACCCCATCTTTGGTCATGACTGAACGAGCATCTCTGCTTGAAGTGTCCCTGGGAGACCCTGGGAGTGCAGACATATCAGGCCTCTCTATAGATAGTACAATTCCCCGGTTTTGTTTCTGGCTAAAGTCTACTACCTGTCTTGGTGTTGTTGTGGCTACTGGTTTTGGAGGAGCAGGGGCCGCTAACTTTTTCGTCGATATAGGTTTGGCCTCCTGAATCTTTATGTGCTGATGGCTGACTGCAGACCTCTCCTGCATGGCCGGGGGTTTAGCCTCGTGAATCTTTATGTGCTGATGGCTGACTGCAGACCTCTCCTGCATGGCCGGGGGTTTAGCCTCGTGAATCTTTATGTGTTGATGGCTGACTGCAGACCTCTCCTGCATGGCTGGGGGTTTAGCCTCCTGAATGTTTATGTGCTGATGGCTAACTGAAGACCTCTCTTGCATGGCTGGGGGTTTGGCCTCCTGAATCTTTATGTGCTGATGGCTGACTGCAGACCTCTCTTGCATGGCTGGGGGTTTAGCCTTCTGAAGCTGCATGTGCTGATGGCTGACTGCAGACCTCTCCTGCATGGCTGGGGGTTTAGCCTCCTGAATCTTTATGTGCTGATGGCTGACTGCAGACCTCTCTTGCATGGCTGGGGGTTTAGCCTCCTGATTCTTTATGTGCTGATGGCTGACTGCAGACCTCTCTTGTATGGCTGGGGGTTTAGCCTCCTGAATCTTTATGTGCTGATGGCTGACTGCAGACCTCTCCTGCATGGCTGGGGGTTTAGCCTCCTGAAGCTGAATGTGCTGATGGCTGACTGCAGACCTCTCCTGCATGGCTGGGGGTTTAGCCTCCTGAAGCTGAATGTGTTGATGGCTGACTGCAGACCTCTCCTGCATGGCTGGGGGTTTAGCCTCCTGAAGCTGAATGTGTTGATGGCTGACTGCAGACCTCTCCTGCATGACAGGGGGTTTAGGACTGGGCACATGCTCATGGCTACATGGGCCATCAACACTCTCCTCAATCTCCTCACTATCCCTACATTTCTGATTCACCTCTGCGATGATGTGATCCCATCTAGTAAAGCCATGTACTCCATGCCTCTTCTGCGGGAACAAGCTTTCGTAGTCAGGAAGTGGAAGCGATGGCATTTTTCCATTTTGTGACCCATCTTGCTCATAATAACCAGGGTTCTCAATCTGGTGAGCCCTTGAGGTACTCCTTGAAGGTGGCAGTGGCACCATCTGTGGGGCTATTCCAGAGTGGACACCGTGTGCGGGTGGATGTGGGGCCTTTCGCTTCGTCTCAGACATTGTGAGGGAGGATCCTACAGATGATAGATTCTCAATGCTGCTATGTGTGGATTCAGATGAGCCTTTTCTTGGTTTAGGGGGAGCCAGGGATGAATGGAGGTTGTGGAACAGAACAGGGGACACGGATGAGACACTAGAGAGGGTGGATTCAGACTCGGAGGTGGTTGGGGAAGGACACTGCCGCCTATGAGATTGAGAGTCAGAGGGTTCGGGCTTCAGAGATTCAGCCAATCTGCCAAGGAGTGAAAACAAAAGCCTGAAGGTCAGTGTGACCATCAAATGGTCGCTAAATCTGCGAACCTGTCCACCACCACTCTACAATCCATCATCTCTCAGGTATATCAGTAAACAACAGTATTTAATTCAAAATCCAAATAAGCAAAAATCCACTCTAAAACTGAACACACTTTTAAATCAAATTTAAAACATTTTCTCAGAGCTAGAAATCAGAGTACTTCAGCAGTGATTCTGTAACATCATTAAAAGAAAACAAACTGGAGACTGTGGATGAGCTTTATTTTGTGTTTACACTAGCTGCAACCAAGTCCTTCAATGGAAGCCAGTGACTACAGTACAAAGTGGCGGCTAACACTAGCATGACAGGCTATAAATATGTTTTTCCCATTTTTGCAGGACTCCAATGATAGCCTGGCGGGGCCAGAGTCATAGCGAGGATTCACTGACGCTTCCTCATATGCGGGGAGGAAGTGTCAGTGAATCCTCGCCATGAGTCTGGCCCCGCCAGGCTACTATTCTGTAAATTGAAGAGAAACCACTATGCGTTGTGAGCTTCTTGAATTTGTTTTGGGAAAAGCATTTTTGAAGCATTAAAAAAAAAAAGACACCTGGCACAAATTATTTTCAGAATGGGCTCCACAGCCAATTAACTTAATTTGTCCTGTTAATGAGAGTCCTTGAAATGAAAAGGTTTAAGAACTACAGATTTTTTACTATTTTAAAAAACCTTTTAAAAACTAGCCGATCTACATCGAGACATTGTGAGCTTGTAGATCGGCTATTCGAACTATTTTAAATGGGCGAAGATATAGCCGATAGTGTGGCTTGAGCAACACTTCAAAGGGTGACAGACACTGCGTTGTACTCTAGCTGGCCACTTTATCACCGCTAGATGCTAGTGTGAAAGTACCATTAAGACTATTTTTTCCCTTTCTGATATTAAAATACTGATATGGAATAATAATTGCCATATAATGTGGCTACACTGCAAAAACCTTAGTGCCAATTTAACAGCAAAAAAGTAAAAACGTATGCTTATACAATCTATGTAAATCTGGAACAGCATCATTTGTCTATCTCATCTTCAAAACAACAAATGTCTCATTTGTGGTTGAGGCCATTTATAATAATCAATCAATCCAGAAACTCTAAGATCAAAGGAAGTACTACTGTAATGTCTGCTTTAGGGTGGATTTCCTATTAGTTAAACATGAACACTGAAATGTATTTATGGAATAGCTAACACAGAGCATAGTATTAAGAAACTAATACTATGAACAGAACAATGAAAACCAACTGTTTCCTGGTTTTACTGTAACCCAGATATTCAACACCAGCCTTGGACTAAGCAAAACATTATGAAGCAAACTGCACAAACCTGTCAAAATAAGGACTATAGTAACCTCCATGAAAGTAGCTAAATCAATTTGAAAATGTAAGATGTGAGTCACTCACCATTATAAGCCAAATATAAAAATGGACCAAAACAAATAGCCCAAAAATACCAAGCTGTCCAAACAGTCACATGCTGGTTTGTAGCTTGCTCGTGTCATTCTACAACCTGTTCCACACCATACCATCCATGCAAACAGATGACAGAGTGAGACACTCCCACACGCCAGCCCACAGAAACCAATCAACAGGCCAATCAGGTCCGACAACCATTTGAGGGAATTTAAGATTCTAGTAGTAATCCAAGATCGTCACAGAGTTAAGTCAAGGTGAACAAAGAGGACAGAAAGTTACTGAATGTATGTGAAACTAGCCTATGCTAGTTTCACCTCAAGAGATTTGATTCAACAAGCAGAAAGTGCAACAATAATAGTAACTGAGGTAGGCTGATCACTGATCAGTGATCACAGAAACTCTGACATTACAAGGGAGAAGACAAATAGATTCACTGAAACTTCAGAACACTGTGGAATCATGTCTTCTGTTTTAATTTTCTATTGGACAGAAGATATATTAGTAGGCCTTAACAACATTCTATCATAAAAGGACATTACTACATGCAGGGTCTCCTATAAGGAAATGACAGGGTCATTAGAGGTAAAGGGTCATTAAAGGTAAATTAGGTTATGGCTCTTTATGACTATGAAGGGTTAACCCAGAACCTTTCATAACCTGTAAAACCAGTGAAGTACTGTAATGTTTATTGGCTCATATGTCTGCTATTTTTGAAAAATCGTGAAAATGTAGTGAAAATCTTTGAATATATATTCTTTCAGAGCCAATGTTTTTAACTCAAATCGCTTTGCTTCTGGGGGATCACTGGAACATCATTGTCAGATGGGGGTCAGCGGCCAATTACATATAATCTTAGGGATCCTTGAAATGAAAATGTTTGAGAACGACTGACATAGAAACATGGGTTTTTCAGAAAACTGTCAGGATTTAGAAGGCATTTGTAGAATCGAGCTCAGGTCTAAATGGCTTAACCCAGGGTAAATATAACCTCATGAGCAAGGCCAAAATTATGTGAAATATGTTACATGAGCAAGGTACGGTTAGCTTAGTTCTTGTTTAGTAGTTGAAAAGAGCCATTAGGCTGCAGTGTATAGTATATTTGATATTTGTTGTTCACTAGTTATGGAACATAAATGTAAATCAGTAGTGATTGTCAGTGTGGTGTCACAAGATTATAAAAGGTTTTTAATACTCCATCTTCATATACTGTATCTGGATAACTGAAGCACATTAACCCTGGCGTTCCTATTTTGGTCATGGCATTATAGGTGAAGATTTAAAAATATTTTCAAAACATAAAAATTTCACAATCTCTGTCTTGGCTGTCTTTAAAGTAAAATGCATTGCATGTATGCACTGTGCAAACACACTTTGTTAAATAAAAGTCCCAGGGTATTGTGATTCAATTACACATACCCTAGCATCTCTATACTGGGGTGAACATATTTGGCAAAAAAAAAAATAGCTGATCTACAAGCTCACAACGCATTATAGCATGAACGCGAGTTTGTAGATCGGCCATTTTTAGCAAAGATATTTGGTGTCAAGGGCAAAAGGAGCGGGACCCCTGGGGGATCTCCGGTCAACTACCCACACTTTTCCTGGGCTGTGTGTGCTCCAGTTCCTGTCGATTTGATCCAATGAAAGCCAATGAAACTGGTCAGATGACCAATGATATCCAATGAAATCAACAGGAACTGGAGCACACACAGCCCAGGAAAAGTGTGGATAATAAAGGATTTTTAAGTGGTTTTGTAGCACTTTAAGTAGAAAACAGCACCCCCACAGTCAACATTTGGACAGTACCCAAATGGTAAAAAAGCTATTATGGAGCTGTGTATTAAGGGGATGCTTTTATAATTAGCTTAGTTCAAAAACGTCAAGAAGGAATAGAGAACCGTACCTGGGCTTGACCGCAGACACTTTCGTTGCACGGTTGAGGTAAACCATAGCAGAAGGGGTTTGTGGGTTGCGGACAGGTTTTGGCTGATCCGATGATGGTCCATCAAAGGGGTTCAGAGGGTCTGGGGTGAGGGGGATCTCCTCAAAGGGGTTAGTGGAGTGGTGTGATGTCTGGATGTCCAAATCTCGAGTAAGAATTCGGGGAGCAGGTTTAGGTGCCTCCTCTTGAGTGACGCTCGGTTGCTGCACCTCTTCCTTCTTTCTGATCATACCAAACAAAGACGAGAGCCTCTCGCTCATAGAGGCCTCTTCCTGACGCTTCTTCTCCTCTGCTCTGTGCGCCTCCTCCTGCTGCCTTCTCCACTCCTCTTCAAGCCTCTGACTCTCTGCTGCCTCCAACCTCTTGCATTCTTCTTCTTCTTGCTGTTGTTTTCTCCTCCTCTCTTCCTCTTCTTCCTTCAATTTCTTCCTCCTCACCTCATCCTCCATGAAGCATCTACGTCTCTCCTGCTCTTCCTGGTATTTGTGCTCCTCTTCCTCCTGCAGACTCATCATGGCCTCTGCCCTGGATCTCTCCTCCTCCTCCAGCCTCTTGGCCTCTGCCCTGCGTCTCTCTTCTGCCTGCCTCCTTCTCGCGTTCTCCTCCTCCTCCTCCTGATGGCGCCGTTGCTCTAGTGCAGCTCTGCCTGCAGCCTCGTCTGGCTGGTAGGCGGGGATAGAGAGGGCCTTGAGTGAGTCTGCAGAGACGTCTGAGCCGTGCCTGCGAGTGCGTACGTCCTCCACAGAGCCCTGGCCCGAGCTGTTCAGGCTAAGGGTGGACCCGCTCTGGGGCTCAGCTTCCTCTGCATACACGTGGTTGCCATTGATGCACAGGTTGTTGTCATTGGAGCCGTGTTTGGACCGACCCAGGAAAGAGAACGGGCCTTGAGACGCTTTGCTGTCTGTGCTGCCTCCGCGCTTGTGGCCTAGGAATTTGAATTTCTTTTTAACTGTGGGATAGAGAAGACAGTGAAATATGATGTTATTGTTTACACATCAAACACCATTGCATAACCTTGCATAGTTCAAGCAGAGCAGGGAGAAACAAATGTGTCAACCACGGGATAGTTACCTTCTGGAGAGTCCACGTTGAGGCCTGAGGAACGGCTTCCACTCAGAGACGAGTTCTTCTCAGGGAGAGTACCCAGAGTCGACATGGACTGTGAGATGTTGCGGTGTAGGTTTGATTTGGAAACAAAGAGGGTTTTCAGTTTAGATTTCTTCTTGACTTCTGGAGACTGATTGAGTGACTGGGCGTCAGGTTCTCCCTCGCTGTCTGTGAGGACTTGGCTGACAGAGGGAACGATGGCAGAGGCAGAGTCTGAGAAGCCATCCTTTTTCTTCCCTCTGACTTTGTCCTTCAGCTTGGAGATGCGAGAGCGAGGCTTGTCCTGCATGGAAAGGTCAAACATGCTAGCCGACATGTTGTTCCTCATAAACTGGATGTCTAGTAGGACCTCGCCTCGCGCCTTGTCCTCCTTGCCCGTCTTGTCCACCAGCTTGTACCAGCTATAAAATGACAAAGGCAAAGAGAGAGAACATCATAAGACTATAAAATCTCAAAATCAGTACTAATGAGTCTTTGTATTGTTTGCAGTGTTGTAACTAACGCCCTTACATCACGTTACATAACAAAACTACTATTTACAATAACTTGTAACCTAACGCTTTACATTTCCCCATTCCATAACGGCGTTATAGTTACTGTGCGTGTGTTAACTGCGTTATGGCATTATTATGTTATTATGTCAACTTCTGTGAAGTGAAAAGTCTCGCCATGCAGCTCTGTGAGTCTCGACAGTTTTGTTTGTGGTCTGCCTCTCATACTAGCCTCTGAGCCCACATGGCTTCACACCCTAACATGAACAACGCAACGCACGTAGCAGAAGAGGTCATTGATTGGCTAACGTAGGGCCAGATTTCAGGGTAAGCCAATCATAGACAGTCTGACAGAGTAGGGCGGGCTTACTGGCTGGGGTATACACAGTCAGTCACAGGCACACAAACCCTTGTAACGCATACACACTAGACACTACACAGAAAACACCGGTTGAACGAAAATTATAATACCAGTACCACACACTACAATGGCAAATGCGGCAAACCTCATAAAACATCTTAATGCAGTCCATGAGGCTACGAAACTTGTGGCCAAAGACCCTAAATCTGATGGACCAACACCACCAAAACAGACAAAGATTGATTTTAAATCGCCACAGCAGCAGCATGTCACCAAGAGTCAACTTGACAAAATGATTGCCAGGTATGTTGTTGAGGAAATGCTTCCCCTCTCAACCGTGGAGTCTGTTTCTTTCAGAGCACCCGTCAGCAACATACCAGTGAAAGCACGGCCAATGTGCAGAAATACTTTTTCAAAATACCTGGACAGTGAATATTAAAAAATGGAAGATGAGCTCAAAAATACATTTGATAAATTGGAATATCTCTCGACCACTGCAGATATATGGACTGCAAATAACAAATAACAGCAGCCTTACTGAAAAGCATCTCAATGTGCTTATTGAGGCTGAAAGCACTTTAAGTTTACCCATCTTTTGTTTTTGTTCAAAATGGCCAGATGTGAGGTAAATCATTTTACTGATAGTTTCTCTTTGTGAGGCTGAGCTTTGTTTGCTTGCCAATGTTGAAGATGTTTTTGACATTATTTTTCTGTAATGTCAGTCTGGCAAAGGAGTGTAGTTGATTTACTTGAATACTGCCAAAATAGTATTGTTAACTAATAACTTTATGGTGTAAGAAGAGTGTACTCATTTTTTATTTGAATATTTTTTATTTTCTTCACAATTGTTCATATTGTTTTGAAGGCAAGTTGAGGCTACAATAAAGATGCCTGTCAATTTCTGAACATGTTTTATTGTTCCACTACATTTCATAATGTTAGGAGGGAGTTGTCTTTTCTCTTACTGTGCGACAGAACAAAAAACCTTTTTAAATTGTTTTTTATATTATTATTTTTTAATAATATAAAGTATAGTAAAGTAACTTGAAAGTAGTTACTTTCATAATTTAATAACTAGTAAAGTAACAAATTACTTTTTTAGATAAGTAACTAAAACTATAATTCTTTACTTTTTAAAAGTAACTTGAACAACACTAATTTGTTTGCTTATTCATAAATAAATCAAACATGCATACATTACATACATATATCGATAATGTGTTTTATATTTGTTGATTTTTTTTAATGCCATGTTGATGAATTGAATACATAGGACCATAACTTTGTGTCATCCTTTTAGCTCAAATGTCTGACTTGACCGTGTACCGTTTACATTTCCGTCTAAAAAAATATTCAATCAAAAACATTTTTAATTTGAGTGAAAACACAATAGCTTATTGGGAATTCAATATCCTATCATAACTTACTATAATTGCAGTTTACTATGTACAGTACAGTACCCATAAATACTAAATAGACAATAATAGCAAACCTTTTGCCTCTTTGTGTTTGTGCGTGCATGCGTGCGTGTGTGAAAAACATGCAGCAAAGTTCTGAGTGCTTTAACTCTGCATGTTACACCCTCATGGGATTTTTGTGTGCAGGCCTTTCTAGTGCCCACTGGGAGAATCAACCTAAAAAAAGGGGTCACAATTAGAGCTTTGTTAAATGCTCCACCCTCTTATCCTCCCTGTCAAGCACAATCAGCACTGTGCAGGAGAAAAGTAGGAGTATACTGTACTTCAGAGCCCTTGTCATAAGTACAACAAAACAAGCAATTAGCGCATGTGCGCACGGACACATACACCCACAGCTTGTGATTAAAGCCTTGCTATTATTAGTTGTTGTGGTACTGTGGGTGTGTCCCATTTAGCAAGCCTTCCGTTTTGTGAACTCTTTTGTTCCCCAAACATGATTCAGCAGCCTTCTACCTGATAGGCAGAAAGTAAAGGTCTTTGTGTGGATTCCTCTTTGATGACATCATAGGAGGATCACACTGTACTCGAACAGAGGGCACAACGACAGATTGGAACAATTTGTAAGAGTGGTAATAATCTGGTAGGTGCTCTGGGTTGGGTATATTTTGACAGTGGATGAAGACACACTAGGATGCAGTGTTCTTTGCCTGGCACTGATCAGACACTGTTGTGTGTGGTTCATGTGGAGTTCATTGCTGACAGCATTAATTTTAGTGTCATCATGAGACAAAAATCCAGACGGAATCTGCAGGGGAAAACAGCCAGGAAACATGCATGGGAGTAAACCAACATTCCAAGAACCCTTGTAGACATGCAGGGAGGCCGTTTAAGAGATGTAATGAAAGCCGGGCTGAGCCTAATTCAAACATTCTTCATCTCCCACCCAAAGTAAAGCTTGCCAAGTCAAACAGCAACTACTGGCTTAGGTTAACTGAGACAGCAGACAGATTATGTTCTAGGCCTTCACAACCACAAAACATGAACTTGTCTGTCCCTTTTCAAATTTTGCTATCTTATCTAGAGAATGTTTTGGATGCAAAATCATGTATGTAGGAAAAAGGAGTTAACAGTGGTGGACAAGCAGTTAGCCTCTGCTGTGTTTGCAGCGGTAGTAGGTGGATCCTGCTGAACTGGTTCTATCAGCAAAGGAAAGTGGTAAAAGCACTTCCCTTGAAACATAATGATTAACATGAGAGAGGCTCCGTTCTGTAATATGGACAATGAAGTCACAAACCACACTGAAGTCAATATTGCATATTTTCTTCCTTAATATTGTATCATTGTAGCATGACGACACCGTTTTTGAGTGGTGGAACCACTCCAAGGAACCTATGTGTTCACCTATGTGTCCGCCTATGTATGAGCACCAGAATGATTATTAGTACCGTACCAGTAGGGGCGCTGTTTGCCAGAAACAGAGAGAGAGAGATAGTGCTGCACGTGCTGCACTGTTGCCTGCTAATGAGAGAGAGAGAGGGGGGGGGGGAGGGGAGTTGCACCAATCGGTTCACACAGGTGTGATTGTTTACATAGGGGGCGGCAGGGGCTCAGGGTTTCTTTTTATTAAATCGATTCATATCGTAGGGATTAATATCGAATCATCGATATATCATTACATGCCTAGGTAGTTGATTACGTAAAGTCTGTCTGTCAAAATCATCCAGTAACTTTACAAGATGAATCCCTTGCTTCTTCTGTCATGTCAAGTCTAAATAAAAAATATTAACCACAAAATTGAGTTAAAACAATCTTAGTTCATCCCGTTTTTCTAGTGGAAGTGAGTGAGGCATTGCTATAGAGGTAAATTAGTCTGAAACTACTCTGTAGCAATAGCATATAAATATAGTAAGTAATATTCAGCATTTGGATAATTTGTCAATTCACGAGAAAGGAATGTGTAACCCATGATATATGGTCAACATGGTTGTGAGATGAAAGATATTGTGCTCATATAGAATAGGACTTATATAACTGATTCTCAACCCACTGGTTTTCTATCATTTACAACTAATTTACATTTTCTCATGAAGCAGAGTTGCCGGATGTGCAAGTGAAGTCATGGGCACTTGAAGCCACACACACTGATGATGCGCAGGAATGAGAGACGGGGGAGGCACGAGTGGAGGGGAACTTTCGGTTGCATTCATTTTCAAAGGGAGTCGCGTTCAACCTGCCGATTCAGGTGGTGAAGGGAGGAGGGGGGCCGTGAGACACATTGACACCTGAAAGTCATGCGACGTTGCCGCACGCAAATGTGTGTGTGGCCCCAAAGGCAGGAGAGATGCAACAAGTGACGTGTCTGGGGACACCAGGACAGATGCCGCATGCACGTTGACACCTGGAAGAGCGAGATGGAGGAGACGCGACTAGCCCATCTGTAAACCAGCGAACAAGCACGCACAGATGTTGAGCGGAAGAGCAGCATCGGGGAGACGCGGGGAGACGTTGTGCGTTTGGAGGCCAACGCACCGCCGCACATTATTATTATTGTGGTGTGGTGTATACCTACTGGTGACAGGACAGGTACCACACTTTGTACTCCAACAACGGGTACAGCACATGTACACCAGTTGACAACAGGTACAACAGGCATAATCATTTAATAACCGGGGGGGCATGCATTCCAAACTTGCATCACGTAAATGACACAAATCACGATGTGTTGAAGCATTTTGTTCAAAAAGGAGCACTACTCCAGACTTTGGAAGCCAATCTTAGCCAATCAGGATTCAGGATGTAGTATGAAGAATTGGAAAGAACCATTTTGTTTAATGGCTGTTTGCCGATTTGCATGATGTTTGGACAAAATCTGTAGATGTACTGTCAAAAAATGTGTTTTGCAAAAATCGGCCTATGTAAAAAGACAGGCCTATGTAAAAAGAAATAGGGGCAGAGGTTCATCTGGGGCATCCAGTGAGAATGTGTGCAGTTTGGCTGCGACCAAGCCAACAATGTGTTTTGCAAAAATCGGCCTATGTAAAAAGACAGGCCTATGTAAAAAGAAATAGGGGCAGAGGTTCATCTGGGGCATCCAGTGAGAATGTGTGCAGTTTGGCTGCGACCAAGCCAACAGTGCCAGAGATTAGCTGTTTACAGACGGACGGGCAGACACGCAGACAGGGTGCAAAACATACTCTCTCCCCATGCCTTCCGCCTGGTGGAAACCATAAGATCGTTTTATGCAACACAATTGAATACATTATACATTAGTAAGTGGAGTCCCTACTTTGTTTCTCTCAACTAAGGGATCCTTAACCTGTCATCCATTAGATACAGCTGGTTCTCTAAAAACTCAAACTAAACAAAAAACTACCCTTTATTACAAAAAAGAACACCTGCCTAAATATAGTATGGGGGTGGGGGGCAGGAATTATTCTTTAAATTGAAATAACTCATGAGCGAGCACTTCATGAATCACACTACATGACAACTATTCTATGACAAACTGAAATATGTGTGGTGGTATAACCTAATTTCATTGTGAATATTCCCAGCTGCATTGTGTTAGTAGGACAAAGGGCCTCCCTTGTAGCAGGAAAGCCTAGTCTTTAGTGTCAGACCCTGTATCAGAACAACAGTGAAAAATGGTAGTAATTCAACACCACCTGCTTCCAGGGGGAAAAGGCAACATCCAATACCCTTCCTGTATGTGCGGCCTAGAGTAGTCGGAAGGAGTAGGCTATGGCTATGCCAACAGCAAGGTGAGTGAAGGAGAATGACTAAGGAATGGTAAGTGCAAGGAATGAACCTAACGAATGTCATAAAAACCTGAACAACCTTACTGAGTAAACACTAGATAAGATTACAGATACCAGAGTACAATAAACAGTGTGGTAGTTCTAGGTCTGAAGAAAGGCTACCCTTGTATGAGCAACACAGAGAACTCACTGCCTGAGGTTATGATAAAACTATCACTAGCTCATTCAACTTTATCCTGAGGGATATCAGTATAACAACTTACTTTACAATGAATAGCCTATGGTACAACCCAAGAAGAACTCAATGCAACTCAGAATGTATAGTGTTTGTGTTTAAAATGAATTTGTTATATACTCAGGCACTGATATTTCACAGTAGGTAACATGATGTAAACTGATTTTTTTGCCAGGTGAAACCTGGCTTATGATAGCTGCTGTTGGCTATGAGGACCTTAGTCATGATTGGCTGGCCGAGTCTGACCCCATACTCCGAAACGCCGCCTAAACCAATGGAAGTCTGACCCCATAATCTGAAACGCCACGGGGAAGTCTCAACCAAACCCCCAGACTTCCATTGAAGTGAATACAGAGGGCGGGCCTGTCGCTCCTCATCCACTCTCTAGATATATTATAACTCTATTGTCTCAAGGGGGCACGGTGGCACAGTCGGTAGTGCTGTTGCCTCACAGCTAGAAGGTCCTGGGCTCGATTCCCGCTGGGGACTCTGTGCATGTGCAGGGTAGGTACCCTAAAAAAAATGCAGTAATCCTGGTCTCTAAACTACCTCCCCCTGGCCAGCCTGATGGAGGGGAAAGGAACGGGTTGGAATAACGTGTTCCTTCCACACGCTACGTACGCCCGGGGAAACTCCCCCCTGTCAGGTGAAAAGAAGCAGCTTGGACTCCTCATGCATAGAAGGAAGCATGAGGTCAGCCCACTGCCCCCCAGGTTGGCAGAGGAAGTGTAGCGCCCAGGATTACATTAGATAATTGACACTGGGTAAAAAAATTGGTTGCAAAATTGTGGGATAAAATTAAAAAAAACTCTGGTCTCAACCCAGAGTCTGTAACGCCGCAGAAAAGGGGGACAGATGCACAACGGAGAACACTTGTTTCACCTGGCTGACTGTTAATGATACGGGTGGTGTTAAACTAGGGCTGGCCTGGCTGGGTGTTATTACTTCAAATCAATATCATGACTATTTATTTTTGTTTGTTTGTTTTTGGTTAACCCATTTTGGGAACCCCTTTTGGTGTTAGCAACTTAGCATTATGTTATGCTTTAGCTATTGAAAAATAGCAGATCTACAAGCTCAATCATAGAGTGCAGTGGCACGCTACAAGCTTGTAGGTCTGCTATTTTTGAAAAATGACTGAGGACTGACATAGAAAAATAGCTTTTTCAGAAAACTGTCAGGATGTAGAAGACATTTTTAGAATCTGATCTCAGGTAAACATGGCCCAACTCGACGTCAAACATAGGAAGCCATTGTGGGAAGGGTTTAAAAGTAGCTCAACTCCCCACATTAACGACTGCTTCATTCTTGTCAGTGAGAAAACTCCCCACATTACATAAGAGTCTACACACCCATGCTACAGTACGTCATTGAAGTGTCATGACCATGACAGACACTACACCACCTCATCTAAGTGGATGACCTTCTGAGTCCTGAGTCATGAAACAAACTTGGGTGTGTGAGCTTACTGAAAACACTGTAGCAACTAGAGAGAGCAAATGGGTGACACGCTCCACGCATCATGTCAGCTCTGTGGGAAAAAGATCTTCTGACAAACTTATATAACCCATCTGACCTAGCAAGGGTCGAGATGGATTCACACTGCCTTATTAAGTGAAATTCCAGTACTTGGAAGGAATGGAATGGTAATGCTATGAGCAATGGACGTCTACTATACTATAGTAGACCTCCATAAGTGGATATGTGTATTTTGTCAAATGTTTAGTGTGGTTTCAACAGCCTTGATTTTCAGTCAACTTGGAGACTAAATTCTAATAATAATTAATTTTCTTAGCCGTATGTTTTTTTGAAAATAAATCTCAAAGCATCTTAGCTACGAATACTAACTCTAAAATAGAGTGATTTGTAATAACATGAAAAAAGTGGAAGGACATTACTCTATTGGAAATAGTAAATCTGTTGTAATCTTTGTACGTAGCTGCCATCACTGAGAAGCCTCAAGTTATTACATGTCTGCTTTCCACACATCTATAGTATTGTGACAAATTAATTGCAATAGTAGTTACAATCTCTGCGAACTGCAGAAAAAGAACATTGTTTTTACTTTAAGTTTCCAAATCAGAACAAAACTTCCCAAGAACATGACTCTTAAAATCAAAAGCCTTTCTTTTGCATAGTACTGTATATTTGTATGTCACCAAATGTTGTGATGAATTGAAAATAACCCAATATAAACAAGCCATTTTCCGGGTATTTTTAATCCTCTTAGCAGATGTTGTGTCCTGACCTGTAATAAAATCTTCAATCAATCAATCCCATAAAACCAGGGAGAACAAAGCATGGTGTGCCACTGCTTGTAGATAACTGACACTTTACTGAGACAAAGGGGAATATGCATTAATTATAATAAAGTACTACTAGACTAGACTACTTCATGCAATAAGCAATATCCAACCTACAGCAAGAATCAAGAGCTAGGTTAAATAAACTACAAAAAGACCGGTCTAGATGTTCCTGTTATTCCAATTTGATATGTTGAGCAATTAAACAAGTAGAACATTTTACTTTTTAGTAAACACATTTTAAAAGGTGAATGAGTGTCATTTGGCAAGAAATATGCAAACGATATCTACTGGCCACAGGCTTATTCAGATTCAGATTCACCAACCACTTTGTTTTTCCTTTTCTTCCAAGCAATCACAATTTAGTCTAGCTAGCCTATATACAACACCAAATGACAGTTGGTCATTTGACACAGAGGTGCCATTTTGATTGCTGTAATGAGTAGTGTTAATTTTCCACCCTGGGTACAAGTCCTGCAGCCACAGCCAAGTTCAGACAAAACAACAATAGAGCTAGTTTGACAACCACTGCTGGATTATGTTTCTCACACCTCTACTTCTCTGCCAAATCCCACTCTCAACCAAGGAGGTCAAATGGAGAGAGGTTTGAGCCTGAGGGATCACATTCTTTGTGTCTTCAAAGAATCTGGGATCCTTTTTTTTTCTTTTTTTGTTGCCCCCTAATAAAATAAAAAATAAGGCTGTATTTGTATAATAATTCAAAGTGAATTACAAAATACAATAAGTAATGAATTGGAAAGTATAGCAGTAAGCAGTTTGGAACTTTCTTAACCAACTGAAAGTTGAAATATATCTAGCATATAGTTTAATCTATTCTACTGTACAATCAACATAAACAAAACATTACAAACACATTTACAAAACAAACATTACTTGTTGTTAGTTACTAGTGTTCGTCCTTTCCTTGAATTTACTAACAAGATAAGGAAAACATGTCTCAGTTCAGTTTGCATTTTGTAATGTTACTGGGACTACTAACGTTTTACATCAGGTAGTGTGAGAAGAAGAGTACTACTCACTCTGTCTTTTTGCGAGATTTGTTGTCGTGAAGATCCAGTAAATTTATTACAGCTTGTCCCAGGAACTTGTCAAGCCCCACATGGGCACGATGCATCACAATGATATTAAGTGTGCATCGCTCAGCATTGTTTTGGTGGAATAATGGAAGTTCGAAATTCGCCTCTTCTTTCCATACTGGCGCGACGGATTTTTCAGCAACAGAGGTAGAAAACTTGTCTTTGGCCAGTTGGAATATGGCATAGGCATCGTTGGTTCCATTCTTCCCCTTGATACGCAGATTCCTAGCTTGGTGCACAGTTACCTGTACACTGGTCGGGAACCATTGTTGGCTTTGGTCGGACAAAGACATTGTCAAAGCTAATTAAGCTTTGACAAATATTACTACTCCGACTAGCTGGCGCCTGGCTAGGATGGTGTCCTTAAACCTTCTTCTTGGCGTTTATCTTCAAGCTTCAACACGTCTGTGGAGGTTGTAGTAACGTTACCTAGGCTAGCTTGTTTCAGACCAGGAAGCGGCCGTGTTTTGTTACTACAACAACTGCTCAGGAGTCAGGATGCTCCTCCCTCATCCTCTCTCATAACACTATCCCTGAAACAAACAAACACACTCTGACAAAACCTAGTTACTACTAACTAACCAGTGTAGCGGACTCAATATATAATTACGGCAAAACGCCATGATGACATGTCATCATACACCTTTTTTACAAAGTTAATGTTTTCTATTTTCCAACCCCACTGTGTAGAAATGAGGAGCAATTTACTTCCCCAACATCATTGGTTCACGCCCCATGCTCTATATACATCTGATGCGATTGGCTAACATTTCTGGCAATAACTTCACGTCCACCCACGATTGGATAGCGCTTGTATGGCGTTGCACAATCATGGCCCGTTAACATTCCACTGTTCCACATCCATCACAGATGGAGAACAACTAGTGTCCACTGTCCAGCACCGTATCAAATGTGGTCAAATTATCAGTTATTCATTTACTGATCTGAGCCCATTAAATATAAGATGATGTCCAGTCACATTATTTTCTATTTCTTTATTTGAAACTGGATTTGTAAGGCAGTCTGAGGTTCTTGAAAAATATATTACTGAACTAAAGAAAATGGCAGAATATTTCAGAGACTGTTTTATGTGACAATTATAAATAGGCCAATAGGCTATACAGACATGTTCTCAAAATCTCCCTTTTTATATCAAGATGCAAGTTTAACCCATCAAAAATATCCATCAAGGAGTCAACTAGCTAATAATGTGATGTGCTATGGGGAATTCGGAATGATGGTGGCTGTACTCAGAATACAGAAGTTCAGATTATGAACCAGTGTTAAATGCATTCATAAATGGACCTTATGGGAGCATAGAATGACAACTATGACAAACAAAACCAAATATGTGACATCACTACAGTTTCATTGGTGTTTGTAGGCTTATACTGCCCCATATTTTCACAACTAAAGCTTTTGTTTTTATAACCAATATCCAATACAAACCTAATCATTTTTAAGTTAGAGTAATGCATACTGGCTTAACGGAACGACAAACCAAACACAAACACCATAAATATTAACAGCAATTTCTTGTAAAACAAAAAAACTTGATCACATTTAAAATTCAGTTATTAATAATGAGAAATTTCAATGTCATGAATGTGATTGTCGCAAGCTCCAAAGTTAAATATGTATAGTTTGTAGTGTAGTAGCAGAAATATCTAACACCAGATGATCATGTGAAAACACTAAAGGCTAATTCATACTTTATTGCTTTAGACAGACAAAGGTAACATTTGATACATTTTCAGTTAACTCTCAACAAAGATGACCCTAACTAGAGTGTCAAAAGCAGAGGCTTAGGCTATTGAAACAAGTGTTGACAAAGTATAAATTAGCCTTTAGACATAACATTTCATTAAACAGTTTTGGATCACCTTCCACATATCATTATTCATTACGCATACTTGAGAAGTTATGAACAAAATTGTGATTACTGATACAGGTGTTAACTCAATTGGATAGTGTAACTACCATGGCCATAACTGAATAGTTGTGCTGCATAATAGGTGACAATACTACATTATAACCATACTGGATGTATTTCTGTACCAATACAATTAAAACATGTAATAATGATTAAATAGACACTTGAGTGCAAACATCACTCTCTTGAAGTCTTTTCATGAAATGTAGTTTTCCACGACAGGCTGATTTCATTGCCTATTCATTTCTGTACATAGTTTTAGTACATGGATACTAATCTCCCTGGGATTTACCAAATATGATATACTGCCAACAGAACACAACTATGGACATACAACAGACTGGCCATAAAACACACAATTCAGTATGTTCTGTTGACAACAGTATAGAATGCTTTTTAGGCAGACAATATCAATAGCCATAATTATATGCTCTATAGAGAACCTATGCCAATTCTATGTATAAATATATGTAACTCTTGAGACATTTTAGTGTGTTGTATTCTGTAGAAAATATATTCATATTTAGGTATCAAAATTAAGAGCTTATGTGCAGTGCAAGCTTTCGGCCCAGCCCCAAGGGGTATAACATCTGGTATCTCCAGTACACTCACTTTGTTTTTGCTCATCGTCACCTATAAAAATATAACACTAAGAATTTCTCAAGACATAATTACTAATTAGTCAGCAAATGTAAAGTTGATTCTGACATCCAGCAGAGGGCAGTCTAAATTCATATAAACCTGAACAAGGATTCTGTGTGGGCAGAAAATCAGTTACTGCCACCATATTAGTTCAGTTAAATCTATTGGATGGGGGGAGATCTGTATCAGTGCTGATGTGAGTACATGAACAAAAATATATATTCAAAAGTCTCTTTCTAGCTTTTTAATCTCTCTTTCTCTCAGACATTCTGCACATCTAATTCTGTGTATTCACACACGCACGCACGCATGCGGCGAACACACACACACACACACACACACACACACACACACACACACACACACACACACACACACACACACACACACACACACACACACTACTGCCATGTGTCACACAGGTGTGTACGCTCACGCATGCATACAAAAACATACAAGTGCATACATAAACACATGCAAACAGTTACTTCAAGAAAACAAAAGAGCATAAGGATCTCCACAGAGTAAATGCATATACTGTAGCTGTACAGAGGAAATTGACTATCTTGGATTCCATTTCGTGCTATAGTCAATATGCATAGAAAAGTCACAAATACAACAATAAAGCTTTCATAACAGATCCAAAATTAACATCACATGCCAATTTCAGACATTGCTTTTACAATTTTATGTGAAATGTAAAAATAAATGCGCATCTTAGTTTTTTTTTTTTTTTGCAAATGACAATCAAATGACCTGTCTTATTATTATTTATTGTTTTACCATTTCACAGCAAACCCTGACTATGCTACAGAGGCAAGAGTACCAGACTTGGACACTGGATGCCTTTATGATCCTTCATACCTCAAGTTATGATTATGTGTAAGAGACCATTAAAACAAAACCAAGTCGGCATTTACAGATGATCATGTGGAAATATGGGTCACACTGTAGTCTCACTCTTCCACAAGCCACTTTTCATGCCAACAGAGCTCTGGGAATGGTCTGTGCCGCTTGTATCCTGCTCCAGCTCTATCACTGAGTTTTTCAGCGTGCCATTAGGGGCGGCAGCAGCGGCCCCTGGCACAGTGGTAGTGACACTGTTGAGAGGGTATGAGCACCGCTTAGCGTCTCGCTCCACAGCCGCTGCCAGTTTCAAATTGTCTCTGCTGGCGCATCGTCTCTGGGCACCGTGCATGGCCACCCTGCTGGCCATGGAGGGTGGCAGGGGAAAGGGCTTACGGCTCCCACTGCTGCCCCCGTCACTTCCCTCTGATGGGCTTGTAGCCGCTGTCTCACCAATTCGCCTACCATTAGTTAGAGGGCTGGCCTGGCTCTCTGAGAGGCTGTGATGGATGCTGCCATTCTCACTTGTGGCCTGTTTGTGAACGGTGAGGTGCTCTACGCCTGTAGGTCCTAATGCTCCCAAGCTGCCCCCTCCTCCAGCGGCCCTCAGGGCTTTGAGACGATAATGACCTCTGCCCTCGCCCCGATGATAATACTGGCTACTCCCTTGCTTAGTTCTGCTACTCACCTTCCTTCTCTGGGGGTGCACTGGGGCGACAGAGTTTATAGTAGGCAGGTGGTTGTTTGTTGGCTTGTTCACACTGTCAATGCCGTTGCTCGTGTTGGTGCTCATAGGGGCACGGGAGGTGTTGTTGGGATTATCCTGCGCCACCTGCAGTAGGTTGGTGAGCTTGCAGGGCCCGGGGCCCACGCTGCTGACTCCACTGGGTGTGGATGACGATCTGGCTGATGAGGAGTTGTGGGAGTCACCTGGAGGATGGCAGGTTATGAACAGTTGGTGAGGTGATCCCTGCTCAGAAGTTTGCACTCCACTCCCAGTGGTGCATGTGTGTGCGTAGGTAGAAACGGGCTGCGAGCGGCGGTAGCCTCGGCAGCACCCGAGCCACGAGGCCTGCACATCCAGACGTCGGAAGCAGTGGTGTACGACCAAGAACACCCCCAGTACTGTGGCTGCCACTCCATAGAGACAACTGAACAACAGACCAGTGTGCCCGGTTAGCCACATGGCCAAGGCACCGCAGCACCACAAAGCCAGGAACAGGAACTGGGTGGCCACCAGCACCATGAACTGTAGCCTCAGAGAGTACTGGTCCTCTGGTGGCATGACTGGGTTTATAGTGCCCACCGCTGAGTCTGTGGACAGGAGACTGGTGCTTCCTGCCAGTGCGGGCTGGCTCTCAGGCGCAGGGACGGACAGGGAGGGTCCTGTACATTCTTTGTCCACTCGGTGCTTCAGGCGAAACACAGTGCACAGGAAGTAGATCCAGGTCACCAACACCACCAGGCCTGCAGGGACAAAGAAAGCTCCCAGACTGGGGCGCCACACCAGCCAGCAGCTGTAAGAGGCAGTAAAGAAGTCAGAGGGGTCAGTACAAAACAAAGAATCTCTGTGTACGCAACACATCACAAAACAATATTCAGTTCGGTACGAAACAAAATGGCACAATGTCAGAGGTCAAAGGGCTCAAGGGTAAAAAGAGAAGCACTCACTAAGGGCTGTTGTCTCCATAGTTATTGATATTGACAGCTGCAGTGATCCCACATATAATAAGAGGAACTCCACCAGCAATCAAATAGAACCTAGAGAAATAGAGAAAAACATTTAGGCCAAAACCGGAAATCCCAGCAATGAATTTCTGAGTGGCTCACTCGTCACAAATGAAAAGCGCGCAATGTCATTTCTTGTTTATACTGCAGGATGCCGAAAGTTTTCTGGCAGCTATTATTGTTTTGGAAGTGTCCCTGTCCGTGTTCGTTTCCTCTTTGAGTTTCTACTCCCTGTGGCCATTTTTAATCATAACAAGGCTCTGTATTCTTTCTCTTTCTGAACTGATGGACTGTTACAAGGGCCTCAGTGAGTGAGTGTGATCTTCACACTCACTCACTGGGGGGGTAGTTCAGCTGCAATGAAGGCCTGACCCCATGTGGCTGAGTAGGCGACAGGGTGGTGGCTGGAAGACCAATGAGTTCAGCAGTACAGTGTATGAACACAGATCCAGGAACATGGGGGCAGGGAGACCACAGAAAAAGGAGACAGAGTTAAGGGAGACAGTGTGCCCCCGCTAATACCCTGCTCAGATTTACGACAGACCCCTCAACCTCCGTTATGTTGGCCTCATACATTCCTTGCCACCCCTGCACTGAGAACTCGGTGTGCATCACTGCGTTTAGCTTCTTTGTGCCTTACAGCATTGCTCTACTGTTGTTAACCTCCAAGGTTTCCTGCAAACAGAGGCGCTTTGGTTGCTCTACACAATGACCGTCTTTGATGGGTGCACTTTGGGTGGCCGTGCACACAAAAAACTCCCTCATCTGTCAAACATAATCCTTACCGACAGCAAAATGACAACCTCCTGACGGTTTGACCGAAGGTGAGTTGTGGTTCGCCATGATGACATCACTGACCTGAGCATAGGTCGCTGAGTAGGCGGAGTGGGAGACTCTCCCTCTGGTAGTCGTGGCATTCTCCACACTGCCTCTTTGTAGATGACCCTGCCGCTAACTCCAATCCACAGGAGAGTGGACAGGGAAGAATAATGGAGAACGATGCCCACCTGGCACAGATTACAAACGTGGGATCAGACATCCAATCCCACACACAAACAGTAGCATGAAACATGATGGGAAAAAAGTGAGGGTCTCTTACTGCCTGGCACACTACTGGGTAGCTGGTCAAGCTAATGCCTCCTGCATAGATGGCTGTTGTCATGGCAATGTGGAAGCATGTGTTGAGTAATGTGTGCCAGCTTTTTCTTGATATGCGTATGGAGCTGCATGGTTTAAGGGAAAAACATTTACAAAAACAACAATGGTGTGGTATAGATCCACACACACACGCATGCACGCACACACGCACGCGCACGCGCACGCACACGCACACGCACACGCACACACACACACACACACACACACACACACACACACACACACACACACACACACACACACACACACACACACACACACACACACACACACACACACACACACACACACACACACACACACACACACAGTACCTGTGGTGCAGTATGTGTGTGATGATAATTGTAAACAGGCACAAGAGGAGCACTGCAGTACAGGCATAGACCACAGGGTGGAGAACCCTCACTGAGACGGGGAGAGCGTTTGGAAAGTCTGGCACCTCCTGATGCACAAGAAAGATTAAAGCAACAAACAAAAGTTTTAGTTGGTCGAGTTCTCATAGAACATACACAAATTATGATACTGTGCAACGTGATAACAGAACAGACACTATATATGGATGACATACATGGAGCACTGCGTAGTTGCTAAGTTGGGAGCAGCGCAAAGTGGATGTGCTGCTGTCAGTATAGACCAGCTGACAGCCCTCTTGACTCCAGCTGCCCTGCCTCTCCAGTGCCCTGAGGCTCCACTGGGCAGCCACTGGATCGGTGCCAGGAGACAAGTGGCGCAGAGACACCCAGATGGGCTCCGAATGATTCCACATGCTGCATCCATCTGCCACAGAGAGGAGGGGAAATTACCCATATTAAATTCTATGAACCCATGCTAATTATTCAGCATCTGATTGAATTAGACATGTATATCTGACCTTTATTCATACAGGGAAACTTGGTACTGCATTGATGCTCTTTTAAAAGAATGCCCTGCCTCACATCTATACTGTAGAGTTGTTTATTCACATCTGGGAGTTGCACAATGATGATAGCATGCCTTTCTCAAAGACATACTACAGAGTTTGTTAGAGAGCATTTCTCATTCACTTGTTTTTCTCCTGACAATCCAGGGATTATAATGACCTTAAACTTACATGTCTCCTCATCCGTATTGGCTATCACCATGATATAATTAATTATTGGGCATAAATGTCACAGTGAACATTGTAGTGCGTTCATGCATCCAGAGTGAGAGGTTTCCATGGATTCAAGAGTGACAAATGTTCCTCACCCAGGCCTACAAAGATGACAGGGGTGTTGACGCTACGTCTCCGAGAGTGTTCCCCACCCATGCTTGAGTTCCCAGTCAATGGGAAGAAGCGGCCTGTCCGGAATGCTACAAACTGGAGTTTACAATCTGCAGGAGCATCAGGTGGGAAGAGAGAGGCTGGGAGAGTCACAGAGGCCAGGGCTATAGAGTTCTGGAGGAAGAGAGAACCATGGGATTGATTATATCACCACTCATAATTCAATGAGGTAGAACACTAGTTCCCTTTCATGGATTCTAATGCAGGTACAGCATGTTGCTATCACTATAATATTGTACACATTATACACAACCACGTTGTAAAGCACATTTCAAGTTATACAAAAATGTAGGGGTAAGATATTATATTTTATATACGTATGGTTGTCACAATATGCCTAATTTACAACACGATTCAATTCGATTTGATTTTTGCTATTTAAAATAGTTTTTTCAGCACTGACAGTTGTATTAGTCTTGATTTGTATAGAATAATCATTATTTCTCTACTTTATTTGAATAAAGACAATTATAAATAACAAATGAGACCCTCCAGACAAATGCGATTATGCGATTTCACAACTTTCCGCATATTCTTACTGCATAAAATCACATAAAACCCCACATATTTCACCACAAAATCGATGATTTTAGCCTGCATAATCAAGGATTTTAGCCTGCATAATCAAGGATTTTAGCCTGCGTTTTTCTGGAGGGTCTAATTGGGGGTTTTATGTCCTAACAACTGTCATTAACATTTTCAGATTCTTCTTTAAACATTCTTTGAATAGGTAAGAGTTCTATGACTGCCTTTCAAATTTTTGGGCTATTGGGTAGGCAACCCAGCCTGGTGGAGATCTGCACTCTGAGAAATGGGCATTTATTTTATTATTTTTATTTTTTTCCCCCCAATCAATTCTACATGGCTCAACCCTTCAGCAACTCTTGCCTTCATGTTCTCATACATCATAGGCAACACACTCAAATGTGATCCACTTGGCAACGTGGTTCTAGAATGCTGATTAACTGTTTAAATCCAGTGTTCTCCACCACTGAAGAGGGTTGCATGTCACCCTGACTGTGCTCGTTATTTCTTGAGCACAGACTGTACAATTTTCTAGTATGTATTTATACTGAATATGCACATATGCACATATGCACATATGCACATATGCCCATATGCACATATGCACGCACGGACGGACGGACGCACGCACGCACGCACGCACGCACGCACGCACGCACGCACGCACGCACGCACGCCCAGATCTGATCTGGATCCTCTGGGGAGACACTGAGCCCCCAGGCATATCATTTATATTTGGTTAGCCAGGCCAAAATATTAGAGTAATATCTTTGTAAAAACCAAAATTGATTAAATCAATTAATTACCAGCTGCATTATTATTATTATCTGCCTCTGTGTCAGATTCAATATGACTTTATTCAGACCGTGGCCATCTTGCCAGCAAGGTGCTAACTAGGTGCAGCTTCCCATTGACTCATAATACTCATAACATTATGGTCAGCTGGTGACAAGGAGGTACAGTAAGAGATGAGTGTTCTCTGCTCACCTTCAAGGGGAAGTTGTTCAGGGAGGTGTTATGTGTTCCTATGGTGCAGCGGAAGTGTAGCTGCTGCTCAGGGGACGACTCTGCCCCGTCCAGAGTTGGGCTGCCCATTAGGACCTCCCGACGCTGGTAAGCTGTGCAGCTTATACCTTTGAAGTGTGCAGGTCGAATCATGTAGGCCTCTATCACGATGTTCTTGGAAACCTGTGGATAATGGATATCAGTTTGATCAAAGTTAAATAAAACAGTTCAATATTTTGACTTTTCAAAGATAATTTGTATTATGGCATTTGGAATCTAATTTAGACAGACCAGGGAAGAGAGAGGAAACAAGAGACTGCAATATTCTGCTTCATTTTCATTTGCTATTTTGACCATGCATTATACAATATGTATACCGGTATTTGACATATATGACTTATTTTCATTTGTTCCGTCTATATTCTTGTTGTGTATTCTTGTATATTTACTAAACTTGCGTGACATTACAATTGAAGGGGTTGACATGCAACAAGGTGTGGCTGAGATTTGATTGTTTCTACCATGGGAAGGTCCTGAGCATGGCTGTGGAGCTGAGGCCAGGCAAGTGTTTCCAGAGAGTAGACTATGGAGCTGCACGCTCTCTTCTCCCTCTGGGCATGGGCCAGAATCTGGTCATCCACCTGCATAAGGTTGCTGCCCATCTCTACAAGCACCTGTGACAGCTGAAATAAACACATACCGTATAAACAAAGAGATATTAAAACAAACTTCAAATGGTTTCTATTCCTAATTAACTTTGAGAACGTAAATAATGAGTAGCTATACTAAGTCAATTCTGTATTGTTTCAAGAGCCAATGACTTATCATGCTTTATGTCTTATTTGCTTATTTTATGTGTATTTAAATTACGTTCCTACTACAAGGATCTCAGTCTAGTGTTTATTTAGCTGTAGAAAGTTGTGGGGCGTCAGTACACTGAATCATACCTCACACGTTGAAAATAATTATGAATAAATAATTATAAACTGTAAATATTTACATATATAGATATTTAAAGTCACACCTCTCGAAGCTGCTTGACATATTCCATGAATTTCTCCATCATCTGGGCTACATACAGCACATCCACAGAGTCAGTGAAGCCTGCTGCCTCTAGTGTGTATGAGCGCACCTGATGCGCCACAGTGACTGCATTAGATGCATTGATGGGCCTCTGAAATACAGAAGCAAAGATTTGAGGAAGCAATATGCAAGATCCACCTAGTCATGCCACCCACTTTAAACTGTGCAGTAATAATTGAAACTGAGATATATACGCAACATAATAATCAGAAGTTGTAGATTTACAGCACGTTACTCATAATATTGGCAAACACTGGATATATGACAGAAGTGTGTGTATGCGGCTGCGCGCACATGAGTGTGTGCGCACAAAAAAAAAGCTACTTTCTGACAGTACACTGCGAGTGTTGCTGAAATTTGTTGTCTCCAGTTCTCCTGACTTTATCATGCACCTTAAGTGGACCAGAAGCCCTACTTCAACCTTTAACAGTAATACTGACCAGAATGAAAGTGTGTAGGACACGGGTGATGCCGTTGGTATAGTGACAGTTGGTGTAGTCACCTTCCTGCCATTTTCCTGAGCGGTCACAGTAACGGGAAGCCTTCTTCTGCTCCATACCTCCATCCACAGACAGGGAGGGGTAACGCAGCTGCAGGCAGTACTGGTGGGACACAATGCCTGCCAGGGTCCTTGGCCACCTGGGAAGTAAACAGCAGGGTTTAATATAAAAAGCAATACAGCTCTTAGTGTCTTTCGGGAGCATAATAATAGTTACTGTAACTCAGTAGTTCTCAAAGTTAAAGACCCTCAGGGGTCTTTAAAGGGGTCCCAGGGGTCCCCGGACAGCAAAATGAGATAATATATATTCACATATATCCATCCACAGCTTACTGCACATATATTTTATTTTGAGGGTCCTGGACATGAAAAGGTTTGAGAAGCACTGCTGTAACTTACCTGAACTCTCCCCGGTTGTTGACAACTTTGTCCTCTGGACAGAAGGAGGCGCTGTTCTCCAGTACCACTATTTCAACACTGCGAGAAGTATTACCCCGCCCAGTAGTCACCATACACTCCCACTCTCCGCTGGCCTCCACATGCACATTGAATAGGATGAGCTCACTGCCAGTAAAGGAGATAGACAGGCCATTATTTATACATTGCAACCACATAATCTTTCAAGCATCTGAATGAATTAAACTGTTCGTCTTCAAAGCATCAGTTTGCTCAATGTGCAATGCTTTGTAAATTAATATTGACAGAAACATATTTGAGTGTTGAATAGAATGGAAAGCAATGGGTCATTGAATGAATCACATCAACGTCTGAACTCTGAACAAAATGCAGGCCAAAGAGTGAAAACCGACCTCTGTAGTGTCTAGCGAGTCTCTAATGACTTTGGCTAACCTGGTGATGAAGGTGCAGTCATGCACTACACTTTTCTCCAACTGGATTCCCATATCTGGGTTTGATGTCACCAGCTGACCGTTGTGACGCCAGTGCAAAGTGGTGATTCTGTCCACCAAGGCAGCGGTGCAGTGGAAGGGCAGCCGGTCCCCTTTGAACACCACCTGGCGCTGCGATGGCAGCAGGGACAGGGTGTGCAGCTCCAGAGGACCATCTGAATAACGGACGCAGGAAGAAGCAGATGAGGCCGCTGCTCCATCATTCTGGCAAATGTATATGCTACTCTCTCATTATTTAACCTTGGTTAAAATGGAAGCTATTATGCATTTTAGGAGTATTTGGATGTAGACAGCATCAATTCATAAGGGCAAACCACAGGATTAGCCAACGACACAACACGCTGATGCTTTTGGAAATACATCCCTACTGAAATGACAAGATTCATTGCAGCCTTATTTTGGTTTACTATTCCTTCAAACCGGGGAACATCTTGAGATGATGTTGCTGTGAGTGCACAGGCTTTGTCATTCATAAACTCAAATTTCCTGAGTGTTGGAAGTAAAGAGTGGTGAACCACCTCATTCATATGCATTGAGCTTTCTACTATCCAGGCTCCTACCACAGCTCAGCTGGCTCTCCTTCAGTCCACGCAGGGGCTTTCCACGCAGGCTCCTTGGATAGGCACAGAGGGTCTCGTCCCCTAACCGGGCAGAGCTGGTGTGAAAGAACCCCGGCACCCAGCGCAAGCCACAGTCACATGACAGGAAGTCTGAGTTGAAGTTCCTGGTGAGAGAAGGGAGGATGGTGATTTATCATGCTAGATAACAAGGGGGATGTATACTTTCACTCTGATGGCAAAACGATAAGAGCTCTTTGGACAAGACACATTACTACCTACAGTATCTGAAATATAGTGACTGTATCCATTATAGGCTCAGCATATTACATTATGGAAAAATAATGTTCACTGCTTAAAGGCCTAACACTCAACTGTTATTTATTGCAAACTGTTGAAACATAGTCATCCCGCCACTGGTTTTGTTTACATAGGGATTTATTGGATTGAAGATTTGTTTTCACTCTAACATGTATGGGGTTTTGATGAAGGGGCTGATGTGACGGATAAACATGAAATTCATATTTTATTTTAAGGCTGTATAAAGGTTACTTACATTTGTAATGTTTAATAAACACCACAGGCTTTTTACATGAGATTTGTTATTAGTATTTTTCCTCATGGAAAAGGATAATACAGAGTTAACAAAGTATTTCAGCACACTGAATGTCCAGTACTCACACTTGCTTGAGGGAAGGCAGCTCCTGGAACACACCTGGATCCAAAGTAGATATAATGTTGCCAGAGAGAATCCTAGCAAACGGGAATATGCCAACAATTCAGCTGGGTACTTGCACCACAATGCAAACAGTGTACTGTTTTTATAGTCAGTGTGTATATCTTTCCTATCTGTCTCTTACAGTTTGGTGAGATTTGTCAGTCCCTGGAACATTTCTGGAGTCAAGCAGCCAATGCGGTTGTTGGACAGATCACTAAAAGGTGTGAAAAGACAAGGAGAAGGGTACAGATTTGGTGGTTATTTTTAAACTATTGTCAAGATGACTGGTTTCAATCAATCACATATTTGTGATATCTTGACACTTGGATTATGGTGTTTTTCTTGTGCGTCAGTCTTTTCTAGATATGTGAATAAATATTTAACACGTCAACACGATCACATTAGGTAACATACAATGGATATTAAGGTCAAACATATAGTGTATAGTAATGTTATGTCTCACCATTAGGTTACATACGTACTATAAATATTCAAACAATGTAAATCACAAAAAGTGTTATTGTTATAAATCTTATAAGAGCGGGTTTACTGTCACGTACACAAACACTACAGACACCAAGATAGATATTCAAACATTGTAAATCACAAAATGTTGTAATGTTTTTTTCATATAACTACAAATCAACAATTAATCATAAGATTGTATCCTTGTTTTGTTTTTATATCAACATAACAACAAGGACATAGTCTCGTGATTAAATGCTGTTAGTTATATTAATGAATATCAAATGACAACATTTCATAATTTACATTGTTTGTAAGGGGTGGCGGTGGATCAACGGTAGAGTTAGTGTTGAAGTGTCCTTGAGCAAGACACTGAACCCCTAATTGCTCCTGATGTGCTGGTTGGTGCCTTGCATGGTTTCCACTGCCATCAGTGTATGAATGTGTGTGTGAATCTATGTAAAGCGCCTTGGATAAAGGCGCTATATACATTTACCATTTACCATTTTGTACACGTAATATATGTATATAATATATATGTGCAACTAGTAACTATGCTATTTATGACGTTATGTGGATTAAAGGTTTGGTCTGCATATAATCCCACATTTTACAATGCAATACAAGATTCAGTTCATAGTACATACCATATCCCTAACTAAATACTATACTATAAATATCACAAAATAAACACGACTATAGCCCCCTGTCAGTTTCCTTTATCACTAGTTGATGAGGAACCTTTGCAAAAGCTTATCAGCAGTGGAGTAAAAGCAAGGCCCCTGTTCTGTTCTGTTCTCTTTGACTATGAGTGTGATGTATTGCCACAGCCAGAGAGGGATGTGCTCTGCTGCCTGTCTGACACTATCCAGCAGAGAACTGTGCAAAGCATGTGTTTATCTCGCCCCCTGTTTGTTTTGAGAAGCCCCAGACCTTGCAGGGAAAACACAAGTAGAGGGAGGAGGGGTGGGTGGGCGAGTGAGGGGATGGGGAGTGTCACGCGGCAGAGAGGCAAAGAGGACGAGCACCCAGCCATTCCGTGACCAGACCACTGTCCGAGAACACAATGAGCGAGCAGCAAGTGGTTGCAAACTGCTGCCCTGTCACATCCAATGACATGAGAGAAACCTCGCCGTGGCCCTGAGGTTTGCGTGGCGACGTCGCAGGGCACCAGAGATGTCATCCCAGGACCCCACAAAGATCAACAAGAGACGAGGACAGAACAGTCAAGTGAATGCGAGCCAAACCTTTATGGTTACGCTAACACAAGGAGCTGGATATAATGCATGACATCTGCCATGAGTTGTCATAACAGTATGGGCTTTAGAACAATGTGAGGGGATACGTGGGCGCTGGTTCTTTCAACAACTACTGTGTGATTCTTAATGTGGCAAGCACCACAACCAGTGTTGTTGTTCAAAAACTGCACAAACTTCATCATCGGGTTCATACCAAACAAATGCATTCTAAATTATCATGCTTGTGTTTATGATTTCTATTTATACATCTGCTGCTATGTGTTTAGATTGTATCTGGTCGGTTATAGATGCATTCCAAACATACTGCTAATTCCCATAGCGCAGGGCTTGCTTGGCTGCATCTCAAATCTATGGTATCAGCGTTGCCCCCATGGCCACAGCAAAGAATGCACTCTCAGGTATTGTTTAAGTGAATTAAGTTAGCTTCTACTTACAGTTTCCTAAGCTCAGGCAGGCCATGGAATGCTCCAGGCATGACTGTGCTGATTAGGTTGTGCTTGAGGTCCCTGTGGAGAGAGAAAACACCAGGTCAATAAAATAACAACTTCCCAATACATGGATCCATGACATAGGCGGTAGGCACACTTGGACTTCAAGAGGCCCCGAACATGGCTCCACGAGTAGGACCCAGCGGGATATTTTCTGCCTACAGATAAGAAATCTTACCCCATCAGCCACCTGGGTTTAGGCTAGAAAAGATACAAGAACTTGACCAAGGAAAATATTGTTCGATTCTAAGACAACTAGGGGTTCTATTCTTTTGGTGCTTGTTTGAAAGTGGCCCATCCCACGATAAAGCTATTCTGGCTATTTCAAAACTATAAATATTAATTTCTTTAACCCTCTTTGAAGATCTAATTTCATACTCCCCACCACATTACACTCCACCCTCTCCCATGGCTGTGCCCACACCCATGTGTTAAACCGCTCAGCCAGATGACCCTCACCATCACCATCAGCAAACCTGCATGAGAGTTTTAACCTTGCAGAAATTGAGAAGAAGCCTTTTTCTTTATTGGCCAGGTGGGAATAGCAAGGTTAAAGTAGGTCAGGAGACAAATGGCTATCAACCGGCATGCAGGACAGAGCCTGACGTGGTCTGGAATGCGATCCGTGTTCCTACATAGCCTGAAAAATGTCTGCTCCCACAGGACTGGCCACAGAGGAGAATTTCCTTACAGGAGCTTGCAGACATCAACACCATGGTTTACAACGGCTACATTTTCCTCCATTCCAGTCCTACCCAGTACGCCACTGTGGTAGGCAGTCCTGCTTGTGCAAAAGGGACTTTCTGCTCCTCTTTTCCACGAGTGATCTGACTTCAGTCCCCCCCCCCCCCCAACCATTCCGCCCTCACACCACTCGCACCATGTGCCTCAGACATCTCCTAACCCCATAAGCCTTGACGTCTGCCCATGCAAGAGATGAGCTATTTTGATCAAATCAGGGTACAAGAATAATTTTGTAAAATGTTTCCAGGAAAAAAAAGAGAGGAAACATTGAGTGTGTGGTATGGCTGGAACACAGTCAGAATCAGGGGTTTTGGTGTTGGTCAGGACCTGTTTTAGTCAAACTTTTGGGGCCATCACTCATACCAGGATTATAGATGGGAGACATGTTATAATGATGGTGCAGCAGCTACCTGGCATCGGACCAGCAGGGTGAGGTCTGATGTGTTTGTCTTGAAGCAGACATCCTTGGACAGCCTTGGCTATAGCTCCTTGAGCTAATTCCAGAGCCTCTGACACAACATTTTGCAACACTTTAACAGCTCTTTATAGAGGTGAAAGGTTGCTAAAAGACAAAGTGCTATCTTGGCATTTCTGAATTGTTTGGTCAACACCGACATTTAAAATGGAGTAATGGCACAGCCTATACTGTAGCTAGCCTCGGTCCCAGCCTTACTCGTGCGAAAAGAAAAGCCTGGTCACAACCTAAAGCATAGAGTGTATCGGTGGAAGTGTCAGGCCAGAACATCCGTCAGATGTATTTGCCCCGGATATTTATATATACAATATTTTTCGACCAATCACAACACTTGTTTCATTCACGTAGAATGTAAACTGATCAAGTCAAGCGTCAACGTCATTTCCTTGAGCAGTACTTCCGCCAAAATCCTGCAACTTCCGCCGTTTAAAAAAAAATACACTCTACACTACAGCGTAGGTCTTGTAGCAAGAGAGTGGGGTAAAGAGTGTGACTGTGAGCTCGTACTGTAGGCCGGCTATTTTCAACGTGTGACATCGTCATGCAACAAAGTATGAATCGGGCTTGAGGATATCACTGAGCATGCATTGTGAGTCAATCCTCTGTGCCATGCATGGCTGTAAGTGTGCGTGTGTACGTGTGTGTGTGAGTGTGAGTGTGAGTGTGAGTGTGTGTATGTGTGTGTGTGTGTGTGTGTGTGTGTGTGTGTGTGTGTGTGTGTGTGTGTGTGTGTGCGTGTGCATGCGTGCGCGCGCCTTCCGGCGCTGTGCACGTGTGTGCGTGCGCGCGCCTTCCGGCGCTGTGCACATGTGTGCGGGCTTGCGCACATGCGTGTGCATTTGTGCATGTGTGCAGTGTGTGACACCATGTAGCCCATTCTGATTGTATGCATGTGAGAGAGTAGCTGCATTGAATCTGTTGACCAGGGCGGAGAGAACAATGCTGCAGTTTCCGGACTGGCGTGTCCCGGGGCTCATTAGCACAGTGATGAAAGGCGGGGCACTGCCCACAACTTCCTCCCTCTGATGACCGTCTGTCTCTAACTCTGTTTCTTATTCTGTCTTTATCCCTCTCAGTGTTACACACATATCAACACTCGCCGTGCCACAAAACAAACAGTGGATGTGCCCATAAATACTCCAGTCTCCAAAGGTGAACCCCTGGTCACTGTGTCAGTCTTCAAATAGCATACACTTGAAGCAACCAAACAGTATATATATGAACCACACATCTGCACTTCCTACAATCTGTCCTTTCATAAACAGCCTGTGAAACTATGTGTGTTTTAGCGCAGAGAATATTAACAGCCTGCCACTCTGATACACTCTCTTATCACCAAGCTGGGGAATGTGGAGGAGCTCACTAGAGTCAATAGGGCCCATGGAACGAATTGAAGCTCTTATATAGCTATCTCAGCCTAAACTTAGTTTTGTTCAAACTAAAGAAGCAAGTTCCTGTCTTATAATGTACTGTAAGTGCCTAGTTCCTGCCTCTGCAGGCTTCACACCCTGGTGTTGAGTTGTCTCTGCCCTCTAGGGCAGAAGACACTTTTACTGGCATCACCTTCACAGTCCAGTGGCTTCAACAGCGATGACAACAGCTCTCACCAAGGAAGAGGATATTTAGCAGATGGGGCAGTGGGTGACACTTCAAAGCTTGTTAGCTATTATGATGAACATGGCATAGAAGAAGCAGCGACTTCACTTGCCCATTAAATCATGTGCCACATTATCTACCATGCGCCCCTATACAGTACCAATAAATAAGTGTTTAAAAAATAGTGCATGCATCCCAGATTCATGAAAATTACAGACTTTCTCTGTGATTTCGAAGCTATAACCATGGGAGTGCTGTGTTTTGGTGGGGGGGAGTTGAAACCCCCTGCCGGTCCAAAGGTAGCCATTGTCTGCTTCCGCCGGGCCTAACACCAGAGACTACCTTTTATGACCGCCTTTTTTCTCCTAAAACTCCTCATCCTCAATGGAACTGGTCCTCCTGGCTCTGAAGAGTCATTTCTATTAAGGGATGGGGAAACGGGGGACAACCCACAAGCACCTGGGCCCCATGCAGGAAAGAGAAGAGCGACGTGCTTGTAGGAGCAGCAAGAGGGTCATAATTACGCTCTGGGCTCCAAAGCGCTCCAGACGTGGAGTGCTCCATTATAGGCTGCACAGCGGCAGGGGTCTGGAGTGTTCCAGTGACATTGTTCAGGCCGTGGCCAGGGAAGAGCTGGGAGAATGGCTGAAGCCAGGGAATGGCCACTCATTATCGCCAGTCTGGAATCAAGAATTTCCTGTTTCACTCCATTATGGAATGTTTTCTTTTATGAAAAGTATTGGCATTCCCATGTTATTTTTGAGGAGCACTAGCCCCTCCTATATTCAGCTATAGTGTAGATTTTTCGTCTGACACAAACATTAAATTCCCATTGACAATGAATGTCCTACACAAATTCCCCTCCACACTGAATGGATGATGTACAATGATAAGAGCGCCCCTCACTTCACACGGGTGTGATTCTTTTCTACTAGTAGGCTACTTGTGTTCATCGTTGGACAAGATACACTTACCAATAATAGAAGCACATTTTGGGTGATTTTCAGTGGATGGAGGACAAGTTGGACAAAGAGAATGCCAGGGGCATCCAGTGGTTAACTGGCACCTTGGTTAGGTCAGTGGAGACCATTTTTGTGCCACGTGTCATTTCCTGTCTAGTTGGTGTCTCTAGCGCAGAGGCCCTTGCTCGTTTATTTTTACAGTTTCCTTTTTCTCCATTTTTACTAGCTGCTTTTCCCCTGTCGGGAGGGGCAGGTGGGTTTTAAGGGTGGGGTGGGTTCTGGGGGAGGGGTGGGGGGGGGGCAGAACTGGCCCTGTGTATGGCCCATAGACCCCACCTCCCCACTCCTCAACACACTTGCTCACAATGGGGGCTCTGTAACACAGCTCCCAACCTACCACCCCCCACACCCCAAAACAGGAAACCAGGATCTGCCGAGCTCTTGTTTTTCTACTAATTTCCTGCTTTCCTGCCCCTTCCACAGATTATTTGCTTTATTTTCTTGTTCTGGTTCCTGTCAGATTGGATCCCTAATCTATTTTTTGCCCGAGTGCATCTGGAAAGTGGAAACCAGTTTGTTCAGTGGTTGTCCAAGCTGTAGCCCTGAAGACCATACTGTATTGCTCCAGGAAAAGTAAAGGTACTTTGTCTAACACAATAATGATGTCAGGTGAAACCCAACGTTCCTTTGAGTGGTAAGAAATCTCACACCACCATCTGCCATCACTGTATCGGCTCATAGGAATATGGCTTCCAGCTCCCCTCATCTCATGACAGAAATCTAAACTCTGGATTCAACTGCACGCTCGTTAGAAGAGGGATATACAGAAATAGTAATATACACTTTCTATGTGAAGTGTAACATTTCTTAGGTTGATTATATGTTTCTTTAGACTGTTGCAATGAGAGCGGGAGATTATTCTGCCAAGGAAAACTCTGGAACCGTGGACTGTTATTGACTACGGCTCTGGCTTTGGAACAGACCAGAGAAGGGGGCGATGCCCGTTTTGGCTTCTGGCTTGATTACATGTGAGGTGCATGAGATTGAGCAAACGTAATGTTCAAAAACAATACACCTCAATTACATACACTGGGATCTAGACAAACAGGTCATGACAATAACAGGCCAATAGTCATTCGTCTTTCTCTCAATACATACACACTTGTCAAAATACTCAAAGTATTCTTTGCAGGCTGTAGTCTGTAGAATAATTCAAACAGAAGGATACAAAGTACCTCATAAAACCTCATGAAATATGAAAAAATACAGCAAAGCAATAAAATTGGTTCGAAATGTAGACCGAAATAAAGACAGCTGTACGCCCACGTTGCAGCACTTACAATGAGCTAATAGACAGTAGTTTGGGAATACTTTATTCCAGGCTGAAAGTGAGCCAACTCTGCCTAAGAGAAGCATCTGGAAAAGAATGCCTTTCATACAAGCTATCAATGGAAAGAGAGACTGTCGCAGGCAATGGGCAAACATTGGACTACTACAGCATGTAGGCTATAGTGAGAACAGGGGGTGGGACAGAGAGAGACAGCAAGCTAGGTAGAGGGGAGATGTAGCAAGGAAAGCAGAAAACGGATGTGGGGGGAGGTGAGCATAAAGCCCCAGCTCTTCATAGCGAAAAAATGCCACTGACACGATATCAAGTTTGCCAAAATGTTGCGCACGAGAGAAACACTGGTATACACGAAAGCGTTCAGTTTTGGTAATGGGCTCTTGAGAAGACTTGCTCGCCGTTTCAATAAACCCCCAGAGCCACGACTGAGTTAAGCTCACAATACAAACACTCCCCGTTCCTTCAGTTTATCTCAAAGACACATCTGGAGTCTATCAACTCCAACAGTACCCCCCCGTACACACACACACACACACACACACACACACGCACTGTTCTGTTTCCATTCTCAAGCACGCTTAACCCCTTCCTCACCCACTCCACCCATTATGTTCTGCACTCTCATTAGGTGACCGTTTCTTAACTGGGGCCACTCAATGGCGTGTGCAGGAAAACACACCAACACAAATGTTCATTTGTTTGGCATTTGGCGGGGTAGAAATGAGAGTCTTCTGTACAAGTGTGTAGACTTCACAGATGTCCAGAGCCTCTATTTCAGGATAGCTTTTAGTAGTAGAGTAGAGAGTAGGCCAGTAGAATTTTAACCTTGTTCTGAGACTGGTCTAGACAGAAGGGCTCCTAACCATGTCCACACACTTACCACTGCATTTACATGGCATAGTAATGCCCACCTCTGCTTTATTTCCACTTCCATCAATGTAATTCGCTTAGTCTCTGTGGAAATAATGTTCATCTCCCACCCTAGGAAAACAACCTCAACTTTATATAAAGGTAAGAGTCTTTCTTTCTTTCTCTTTTTCTCTCTCTCTCTCTCTCTCTCTCTCTCTCTCTCTCTCTCTCTCTCTCTCTCTCTCTCTCTCTCTCTCTCTCTCTCTCTCTCTCTCTTTTCCTTTCTCCCTCTCTCCCTCCAGCGACCATCATACCATCTTTAGCCATCTCGGCTCCACTTCCCCTGTGTCAGATGGTAAAGTTGTTTAAGTTGGCCTAGTTCCTAACCCCAACTGCTCAGAATGGCAGAGGCAATTTCAAGGTCTGTTTCAGCAAGACTCAGGCAAAACTACAGAATGTCTTTCTATTACAGATACCATCAAGACAAATGCGAATGAATGAGGCTCAGTATGCAGTTGGACAGTAACAGCTATTTCCATATATCTATGATATGAATAGCAAGAGATATAAATAGGAATATTTTTTATTTTCTTCTTCTAATATGGGCAGTGAGCTTGTGTTTTTCATTAAATCACTCTACATCTGCATAATTCTCATGCCCTTTCTGATTCATTGGTTGCAGGTTTCAGCACAAACATCCCTGAATTCTTGTCCCTTTACCAACATAAATCACAAACAAGTGTGTATTTCCTGCTCTTGAATGAAGTAGCTTTAACAAAACAGGAAGTGTTTAAAAATGGTCTGGAACTCGGCACGGAATTCACTGTACATACTGTACATACCATCATCTTACCCCCAGAAAAGTTGAAAAACACACATACACATACTGCAGACATCATGTCAGGTTCTCTCATTGACAATGTCTATCAGGCTGCCAACACCTCTTGCCAGTCAGGACCACAGAAACCTATAGCTCCTCCTTTCTAAACCTGTCCAGAGCAATACCCCTAGTGCTCCCTCGTCCATCACCTTCAGTGCCCTCTGCTCTTGCTCTCTCCTCCCTGGCTCACTCTCTCTGTCTGTCTTTCTCCATTGGGCGAACAGGCCGGGTAATGAGGGCCCCTTGTGCCCTGCCTGTCCTGTGTCCCATGGTGCAGTGGGGCCCAGTTGGACAAGAGCCAGAGTGCCTGAGCCCCTCATTCTGCTCATTATTCTCATTACCTCGCCTCAAATCAGTGCAGGACAGGCTGCTGGGATCTGTCCACAACTCATAAAGGTCCCGGCTCATTAGTGGGCCGGCCTCGTTAGGGCCTGACTGCGTCAGCTCCCATCAGAAAGGGTGTGCACAGAGGTGGAGGTACCCAAATAGGTGCACATGTACAGTATATGGCAGACTTCATGTGTGAGTGTGCGTGCATGTGTGCACGTGCGTGCACATGTCTCAGGGTGTGTGTGCGTGAGTGTGATGGGTGTCATGCATGAGGGTGAGGGGTGTACACAAATCTGTTTAATGAGGAGAGCTTGATGGTACAAACGACCATTTGGCAACAAAGCTAACTCCGTTGGACTCCAGGTATGATTCCACTGGTGCTCCATCCCTATAGTTGGAACAACATGATCAATGCCAAGATCCCAGTGTAGCTGTTGGAGGGCATGCCTTAGAAAAAAAGAGCTACAAAAACACAGTAGTCCAGTAAAAGAGGGCAAAACAAACAAGGCTAAATTGCTCCTCTGCACTTGGGTGGTTTGGCAGGTTATGAAGGCAATAGTGCCTTTGAGGAGGCTTGCCCCAATGAAAGGGCTAACTGTGTGGATCAGTCCACTGTCTGGGCCTGAGCCTGGAGCACGGTGGCCTGGCTGCCCCTGAGCTAGCTGTGTTCTCACACTAACAACTCTAGATCACACTCTATTCAACTCTACACACATCTGGGGCCCGTTTCACGAAACTTGGATTAGAGATTAAATCGGGATTTAACAGATATCCTGGTTTAATATATCCTGGATCAGCAATTAACCAGTTTCATGAAAACTGGTTAATCTTGCCAGATTAATTTGGCCAGTTAACCTGGATATGTTGAGGCTTGATTCGGTTTCATGAAAGCAATGCCACATTAGTTCCCATGGAAAATGCTTTGGACTTAACCTGCTCCGGTCCAGGCTAACAGCCAGGTTTAACCTAATCCTGATGTCTTTACTGTTCATTAAGCAGTCAATCTGATCACAAACCAATGCTTTTTTCCACACTTATTCAATTATGGGTTTATGTTGCCTTATTTTTATCGGTCTGCATTAAGGACTAATTTAAGCACTATATAAAATCAAAGAACCAAAATATATAGGCTGCACAACATCATGACAGCTTGTGAGCTTGTAGATCAGCTACTTTTGGTGAATGTTCCCCAGAATAGGTTTGCGGTCGTGCAAGTGGTTAAGAAGAATTATTATATTATATTATATTATATATATATATATATATATATATATATATATATTTTTTTTTTTTTTTTTTTTTTTTTGTAAAAGTGAAAACCACTAAATATTATCATTACTCATTGTTTTACAACATATATATAACCATTGTAACGTTTCACCCACTATTGAACCCATGACCCACAGTTCACCAGTCTGGCCCCTGTCTGGACAACAACCCCCTTCCCCAAAGGTAGGTATGGCCAAATATCACAATGCGACAATATCATTATGCTTACAATTTTAAGAATTCTGTTTTAAGTTAATAGTAGTGGTAAAATGTAAACTATATTTTTGGGGTAGTTAATCATTCAGTCTATCCACTATTGAGAGTATGTTCTCTCTTTAATTACAGCAGCAGTATTTATTATAGAAGCTTAAGTCCTTGTATCAGTAAGTCTATTCAGCCAGGCTTTATGATCCTGGTTCGCTAAATCCACCCATTCTAAGCCTCGCTTGGCTTTAGTGGAACGGAATAAACCATATACAGAACAGGATTTAACAAACCTGGTTTTGCCTTAAATCCTGGATTAGTTAATCCAAATTTTGTGAAATAGGCCCCTGGTCTGTCTGTTTGTTTGTTTGTGCGTCTGTGCGTGTGTGCGTGCATGTGGGTGTTGCACAGGCGGCTACTAGTCTCTATAGTAGCCGCCTGTTTAAAACGTCTCTCCAATGGACATTAGGCAGAGAGGACTGAGGATGTCCATAATAGGACACAAGCAAGCATATACACACTGAGATATGCGCTGAAGCTGCAACCCAAATGGAGTGTCCGACAGTGAGAGTGTCTATTGGAGTCAGTAAAGGAGACTTTGTTTATCCTCGTCACGAAGGGGAGGGGCTGCAGTGTAATTCCCTGATGTGTGTTTACTCAGCCCTAGTGGGCTGGCCTTTGATTACAGCACTGACCACATAATATGAGTAACTGTTCACCACCGCTCCAAATGACAAGCACATGTAGACAACGCACTGGAAACAATGAGCAGACCTGAACCGTTGACCATGCAGCCTTTGGAGACAAAACAACGCAAGAGAACATTTTGCAGTGGACACAGAGCCCACAACAATATTAGGTAAACAAACTAACAAAGAAAACAAATTCTGACATCTTCGGCACAACTCGTCCTATACATCCCCTTGGCTTTCATTCGGTTAGAGGGCTATAAAACACATCAACCCACCCATCATTACGCTGATGAATTTCAATGTGGCGTATTTCCCATCAGACGGCAATGTTCCCAATGAGCTCAGAGGTAATTTTAAGCTGTGAGGGGCTCAATTAAAGAGTGGTGAAGTCAGGATGAGTGAGCAGACCTCCACTGCACTGTGTCAGAGGGCCAGTCGAGGTTGGAGCAGAGGAGTGAAATGAGGCCTGCGTGATTTACAATACGCCCTTCTTACACCACCAGACACCCACCCATGGCTCCACACCGTATGCCTAGTGTGTGTTGGTGTGTTTATGTTTGTGTGGCTGTGTGGCTGTGTGTGTGTGTGTGTGTGTGTGTGTGTGTGTGTGTGTGTGTGTGTGTGTGTGTGTGTGTGCGCGTGCATTTGTGTATATAGAGCCCATTAGCTGGCACCAACATGTTGACGGCCTCTCTTTGCTGGATTGAACCCAAGAACACTATTCAGTCAAAGGTCAAATGCCACAAATAATCCCCTCCTGACCCCCAAATAAACACAAAAAAACAAGTGAACAACTTTGGACGTGTGTGCGTGTGTGTGTTTGTTCTTTCATCTATGCCTGTATATATATATATATATCCCTCTACACTCCCTGGACTGACCGGGAGGCATCCTTTGGTTAGACATAGCATTGGTTGGTGAGGGATGAGTGAAGACGACCGGATTAAGGTTGGTGAGGGGTGCGTTAAGGGTTGGGAGAGGGTTAAGGTTAGGTTTAGGTGTGCTGCCCCGTGGGAGGTTAGGGTTAGGGTTCGTTCGTTTGTTCGTGCACAGGGCTACACAGGCAATTTGGACATCAGCCAAGACGTGGATGTGGATTTGGACCATTGGATGCTTGACTGCAACGTCAAGCATCCATCCAGGGTGAGGGTTTGAGATAGGTTGTAGGACTGATGACTGGTCTAACCAATGACTAGTCTAAACTAAGTACTGCACCTCATACTATCTTCACTGCATGAGGAGTCCAAGCCGCTTCTTTTCACCTGACAGGGGGGAGTTTCCCTGGTTGGACGTAGCGTGTGGAAGGAACACGTTATTCCAACCAGTACCTTTCTCCTCCATCAGGTGCCCCGACTGGCCAGGGGGAGGCACTTTAGAAACCAGGATTATTGCAAGAATATATCTCCACACAGAACGGCCATTTCGCCATCCCCAACTGGGGTATTGATTGATTGATTGATTGAAGTAGGCTATTTATTAACAGTTTGGAGAATTACAGTACATTTCAAGCACCACTCAATACAAAAACTGTTAACTGTGGACGACACCATAAAGCATTACACTTGTTTACAATAGGGTCCACCCTTTCCAATTCATCAGAACATTTAGAGACGTACAAAAAAAGGATTTCGATTTTACGGGGTCCAGGTTTCGAATTGCAGCCGTCCGTAGGTGTCCTTTGAGAGTGTATGGTCACTGATGACACGGAGGAGAGAACACGACCCCAGCGGGAATCGAACCCAGGACCTTCTAGCTGTGAGGCGACAGCACTATATATATATATTATTATTTTTTCTTTCTTTCCTTTTTTAAAGAAATGTTTTAGTATTTTCTGGCTTTATTAATGGGACACAGTGAAGATACACAGGAAACAGGGAGAAAGAAATGGGGAGTGACACGCAGGAAAGGTCGTCGGGATCAGGGATCATTAGAGCCGATGTGGTTTGCGCCTAGACCGCTAGGCCAGGGTGGCGCCCGCCCATGTACATTTTGAGGTCAGGTGTTGGGGGCTCTATTCTCAATCTCTGCCAGTTCTTTATCATGGGCCTCCAATATGTCTCCGCCCCTCCCCCCTGCTGATTTTACCACTGTTCCAGGTACAAGGGCCGGTTAGTGAGTAAGCTCAGGTTACCTGACCTGCTAACCCCATGGCACTCCAGGGAGCCTTGTCTGCACTTACAAAAACAAGCAATATCAGCTCATTTTACATCAAACAAACACTTCAAGCTATAAGTCTGCTGAGGCTATTTTATACTTTTAGTAAAATATCTACATCAAAGATTATGATAAAGCATAAAGGAAAATTGCAAAGCCATCTCTGCTCAAGGGCAGCAATAACGTTTGTGGATGGTGAGAACCTGGCCTTGAAAATATTTCCCCCTACTTCTTCGCACATGGCAGACATAAAAACAGCAATTTCAGCAACGTCCTCCTTTTGTCTGAACTAGTATGTCTGCCGAAAGCTCCAGTAGGTAGGCACTAACAAGCTAACAACTGTGGCAAATTACCATATTTTTCTTTCTTCAACCATTTTTGAGAAGCTTGTTAACTTCATGGGTGGCAGGCAGGCAGCTCTACGTGGCATGTGGAACTAATATGTTTTTTTAAGCGTAACCCATCCCCCTCCTTAAAAAAACCAACAACAAAAACGCATGATTCCCAGACTGTCATCTACAGTATGCTGACTACAAACGCTGCTCCATGTTTATCGTTGGCTACCAGGAAGTGTTCTTTTATGTATAGCCTATAGTGTAAAGACAACAGACCGTCAATCAGTAATCTTTTGAATTTAGTTATACCACTGAATCATGAAACATTAAATTACGATACTACACCCGTCAGGAAAGTCTCTTTAACCCATAAGACCTGAGGCCGACTCTACAGATACATAAAAAAAAAACCTATAAGTTGCTACTTGCTACATAACATGAGTAGCCTGACAATTTTCATTTCGTTTCACTTCATTATTCAGACTGAAAGCGCTCCCCACGGGAGGGCTTTCAGTCTTCTGGGATGGGCGTTGTCAAAGCGGCAGTCTTCGGCGATTGGTTCATACCAACCAATCAGAATAGTAGGAAAGCAGATGACGTTGTCAATCATGTGGCTATGGCTAACCCGGTTGCTAACCAAACAAACACAGCCAACGAGGGCTAATAGCATGTAAACAAAAGCGCTAAAATATGTTGGATGATGATGTTTATAAAACCTGCCGTTTCTGTAAAGAAACTATTTATCATAAGTCGATTTAATAGCCAGATTGATATGGTCGAGAGTTACCGCAGTGGGGGCAGCCATGTTTGTTGTTTGACCCTGTTGAGTGACGGGGCTGATGGCCAATCAGTTTCTGCGATCTGACTTTCGATCGAGACTGGCAGCGTCACCAGACCTGAATTGCCAGGGCATATTCTTTTAATGGTAGCGATTCGGGGCTGGATCCAGGCAAACATGAGTGGTGCTGATTTGTTTATTGTTTGTGAATGATGCTATGTTCCATCTACGGTTCTGCCCTCATCACTATAGTTCCTGTTGTCATCTACCCTGACCCACTCTGAACACTGCAGTCCCACTGTCTCCCTTCACTAATGGTCCACAAAGTTCCCCTCTCTGAAAACATGTTTTGCAAGATTCAACCTTCTACTCGTCTCTCCCTATAGCCAGTCTGCTCAGGGAATGTAACAACATTATACATTATAGATAGGGAGATGAACATTAACGACCTGTTCTGTTCTAATATAAAGACTACAAATGCCAAAACATCCCACTTCCTGGTCCTTCAGGAAGTAACATCATCTCTCTCTCGAAGAACTTATCTACTGTAAACTTCTCGCCAGGGGGAAGGTTCTCTCCCCATGGCAACGGGTACTCTCATAACTAGCCTATATTATAAATAGTACATCCATTTTGTGAAACGTAGAGAAAACATCTTCTGAACGGCTGTATGTAGACTTCATCCTTTTCTCCGATTATACGACCTGACTTAAAACTCTCACCCTGCCTGGACTTCAATTATTGCTTCGTCTCCAATTATTATATGGGTATTTATCTAAAACATTTTGAAGTATTTACTATGAGTATAAGGTATTTTCTATTTTAATCTACAATTTAAGGTATTGGTTGTTCTATTTAATGATTTTGCTAAAAAGGTATTCATAATGGTTAACTTTAAACAGTAAAGTTAAAGGAAATACATGTATTTGATATAAAGGCTTTGAATGCCTGGTATTTGGTTTTAGTGTTTCTACTCTAATTACTTAAAATTGGTTTACCAACTATTAATACATTTTGGCTTGAACGCCTGGTCTTTCATATGTTATCGATATTTTCATAAATGGGAGATAAACATGTTTTTACACCTGTCAGGTGCTCAAATTAATTCATGTCAAAATTATGTATTTGGCCACCGAACCCCATCTCAAAATATTTTGTTCCAGGGACCCCCAGAAGCAAAGATTTGAGTTGATTTCACTTTTCCTGTGACACTCCTAACAGCCAACAATATTGTCTGACATTATTGTCTGGCTTTCCTTATATTATAATCACCTTTCCAATATTGTTGTCCCTTAATCCGTTTCAGGAAAACCAAACCTTGTGTTATTTTGTATTTCTTTACTACCCTACGTCACTTATTTGATTATTTTAAAACGGCTAGTACTGACCATCATCACGTCTTTCTATTATTTGTGCTAAACGAGCGAGCAATCATATGGCTCGATGATTACATGAAACATTTAAAACATTAAAAAACGATATGCTATTCAGCAAATAGACTGCCCGGTCTATTGAGAAAGTATGCAGGCCGATCGATGGACTTCTGTTGACTTGTTAGCCCTAGATATGTCTGTGATCTTACATCATGTATTCCATATTATACACAGCAATAGATCGGTCCTATTCACGCATGGTTAGCAGAATGGCAGATATTCTAAAACTATTAACGCCGGGTAAACTGAGAATATTCATCTGATATTCAAACATGTATTCACCAAAACCAACTTACTGTATTTGTCTGTGCTCGTGCTTTGGACAAGTGTCGCATGCGTGCCACACACACACGCGTGCCACACACACACGCGTGCCACACACACACGCGTGCCACACACACACGCGTGCCACACACACACACACACACACACACTAGGATATTCTCAGCCCAGCTGATGCTCCCACTGCCACCCATGTGAATTGTGATTTTTTTTTTAAGGGACCATGCCCGAAGGGACTTCTCCTTCTTTCACCAAAAATAGCAGTTCTGGCTGAACCGTGCAGTCGGTGTTCGCAAAACTTGGCAATATGGTAGAGGGCCATGCCAAACGGTGAGGACACGAAGCCCCCGACCATTGGCCAAAGGGTGGCACTATAGCACTCAATTGAAAATGCAAACTTTCAACAGGCATAGCTCATGAACCGTTTGACCACCGGTAATACAACTTCGATACACACTGCGTCTCCTCATGCCGAACACTTCTCGTGTTCTGACTTTTGAACTCTGACCTTTAGTTCTCCCACCATTTTGAATGATATGAAAAACTATTCAAATCGATCACCTCTTGGAATCTTTACACAAAACTTGCTACACATGAACTTTGGACCAATATCTAAAAACTGGTGTCTAATTCTTTTTTTAAGTTTAAAAATGAAGCTTTTATTAGCCAATGAAAATTGCAGTTTTATGAAAATTCTTCTTCTGCCCCTTATACATACATGCAGAGTCACATGTTTATGAAACTTTACAGTATGGTCATGCCAAATAGCTGAAACCAGTCTTACTCCAATTGGCAATATAACAATCGTTTGAAAATGAAACCAATTTGAACAGGCATAACTAATGCCTCATTTGGTCAAAAGCCATGGCACTTGTTTCCACATGTGCCTTGACTCATGGGGAATCTGTCACTTTGACCTAAACTCTGCCCTCAGATTTTACTTTAAAACAATAGAAAGATACCGAAACCCCTGAACTCTACAAAGTATTGGCAAACAGGATTGTTATGAGAGGCAACTATTTAGGCAACTCTGTTGACGGGTAACAGATGTATGATTATTGTGGGCTGCTTTGGCTGCTGTAGCTGGGAGCATGATCCATCTCTGCATTGCCCCCAAAACTGTCCATTATAGAAACAAAATAAAATAGCCACTAGTGCACTACACTTCAGAAGTAAAGGAGATGATCCTCGTGAGGAGGGATGTACTGCGTCAGTTACATGCAAAGCTGCCAACTCACATGTCCTCCCAGATATCACCTTATCTTGTCCTGTGGACTGGGGTTTCCCTGATACTGATGGATTGTGATGTAATTATACAACCTGTTCCACATAACTCTGGGATAGTGGGATAGTCATTCTAAAGTGTTCTGGCCTCCCTGTTGGAAGGCTGCCCATGGGATAGATGAGCACAGAGATGCTTAGATCTCACTGATACCATTCGTGTCTTTCTCTACAGGTGCTATATGGAGCCAAGTGAAATAAACATCCACAGGGATGCCAAGGGTATAACACTGTCAAACTATTAACATTATATTTCACTGCCTACAGAAGAAACATTATAAAGATTGAGAAGGAGAAGTTTTACTCACAGTTTATCCAGAGCAAAAAGTCCAATGAAGGATCCATTTTGTAGAACTCGTATTTTGTTGTGGCTCAGTATTCTGTAAAAATCAGAAACCAGTAAATCATTAGAGAAACTCCACCAGGTTTGAAATTAACGATATATTATATTGGTATTTCAAGCATTTGGCTGCTGCTCTCCTCCAAAGTGATGTAGGACTACCATGAATCAGATGTACCATAGCCTTCATGGCTTGCACACTTTAGCAGTGCATATAGCTGGTAATGGACACTTTGTTGGCATGCATTCTGCAAAGATTCTTTGTTTTGTCTAATTAGGAAGCCATCTTTCCATCGAAATACTGTAAATTGCACATTATGTTATGTTACAGCTCAAATGAGTGAAATTACTGTCTTCAATAAGCTTCAGATCAGCTGGGAGAGGGACTTCTGGGAGCCAATTTAGCTAGAATTGCTATAAGATACTAACAAGAGGATATTAATCCTGTTATAATTATCCTGATGGTGTAGCACATTTACACATGGGATGAGCATGGCTAGAGTCATTTAGCTGAAAGCAAGCTGTTTCCAATTAATCCTAATGTCTGAATGGCTGATTTAAGATTAGGAGGGTTAAGCAGGGAAGCTGTAATCATGATAACGATTTCAGATACTTGTTTTCTTTCCCACATCAAAAGAACAGTGTCCACATCAAACGAACATCAGCGCAAGTCATTTCAATTAACTCTTTCCCTACTGGCAAATCATTTGGCTTATAGGCCTCTTATCAGACAAGAGGAGCTCAGAGGTCCAGAACGGACTTGGCTGAAGTTGAGATTGCTCTCTCAGACAGGGGATCATGGGAAATGGTATTTACAGTAATCGACCCGCCCAAATGGACTAGATGTTGTCCAAGTCGGTTCAGAGGGCGCAGGCGAGGATAGCTGTACATTACACAGTTTCACACTGCCTGTGAAACACACACACACACACACTCTCTCTCTTTATTTGGATCTGCACAAGTGGCGTATACAGAATAGACCCAAACACTGATCAGAATAAGGTTATACATTATATGGTCCAACCAAGCTGCTGCACATGCTTAACACACAGAGGGAAAAGAAGAGGGGAAAAAAAATAATATATATATATATATATATATATATATATATATATATATATATATATACACACACACACACACACACACACACACACACACACACACACACACACACACACCACCTAGCAATGGACATCTTTCGGACTACTATAGCCCATATACACCCATGTGTCTGTCCCTGTCAGGTTGGCCGAGTGTGTCTCTGTGATCCCTGTGCCCCCTCAGCAGGGAGCCAACTTAACGCAGGGGCCCCTGTGCAGGCGACAGCCAGCCGTCATTAACACTCCCTACAGTCTAACATCACCCCCCACTCCCCAACCCCACGCCGCTTAATGGGCTGTTTGTGAGATGAAGTGTGTTTTCAATCAAAAGAGTAGCGCTGTGTGTGTATATATGTGGGTATGTGTGCGCCTTTAAAATAGGGGGCTGACTGAGATTTACAGAATCAGCAGCAGCAGTTGAGCCCCCCCCCCCCCCCCCCCCCCCCCTGTGCTTCCTGCCACATCAATAAAAAACACTGCCTTCAGCTCTACGCCTTCCAAAACACTTAATGACCAGATTTAATCACCAAGCCCTGGTATATGGGGACACACTGGCCAGTAGCTACTTTTCCATTGTGGCAACTTCACTGAATAATAATCACAAAACCCAGGTCATCATGTATATACATGAGTACAACTTATGCTTAGTACAAGGAGCAGTGGTTAAAATTGCATATTTTTGTGGATTACACTAAATCGTGGGTCTTCAACAGGGGGTCCAGGACCCCTAGGGCAGGGATACTCAAATAGATTTACCTGTGGGCCACATTACAAAAATGGCAAGGGGCCAGGGGCCAGTAGATAAAATTACGACATTAATGATACTTGATAACTTCTCTCTTTCAATTGCTTTATTTTCGCAAAATGTATCAAAGTACAATGTGCATGCACACAATATGTAAATAAATAAATGTGTTACATTTTCTTGCATAAACACAAAGAGCTGTTTCCATAACTGCACAAATTATTGCACATAACATGAGTAGCTGTTATAATAACATAATAACATAACATGAGTAGCTCTTTGCCTGCCTGCCTGCCTGTCTGTCTGTCCATGAGTAGTTATTTGTCTGTCTGTCAATGAGTAGCTGTCTTACTGTCTGCCTGTCTATGAGTAGCTGTCTGCCTGCCTGTCTATGAGTAGCTGTCTGTCTGCCTGCCTGCCTGTCCAATTGTCCATGAGTAGCTGTCTGTCTGCCTGTCTGAGTAGCTGTCTGCCTGCCTAATTGTCCATGAGTAGCTGTCTGTCTGCCTGTCTATGAGTAGCTGTCTGCCTGCCTGCCTAATTGTCCATGAGTAGCTGTCTGTCTGCCTGTCTATGAGTAGCTGTCTGCCTTCCTGCCTGTCCAATTGTCCATGAGTAGCTGTCTGTCAGTCTATGAGTAGCTGTCTGCCTGCCTGCCCAATTGTCTATGAGTAGCTGTCTGTCTGTCTATGAGTAGCTGTCTGCCTTCCTGCCTGTCCAATTGTCCATGAGTAGCTGTCTGTCTGTCTATGAGTAGCTGTCTGCCTTCCTGCCTGTCCAATTGTCCATGAGTAGCTGTCTGCCTGCCTGTCCAATTCTCCATGAGTAGCTGTCTGTCTGCCTGTCTATGAGTAGCTGTCTGACTGCCTGCCTGTCCAATTCTCCATGAGTAGCTGTCTGTCTGTCTGTCTGCCTGTCTATGAGTAGCTGTCTGCCTGCCTGCCAGCCAGCAAGTTGGTTAACAGAAAATAAATTGTTATGGCTGAGTAAAATAAAATACAATAAACACAATTTGCCTGAAAATAGATTACCCAGCTATGACCTTTTTCATGAAAAAGAAATGGCAGCTGGGTTTCATCATTCAAATAAAATAGAATTCTGTCCGTTTAGCTATAAAATTATGTCAGGGAATAGGGATACACAGTATATGTCTTTCATTTGCATTGCATCTCCCCCCCCCCACCCCCAAGCTTTTATTTTCGTTCGAGTAATAGTACAACTCTAATAGTATTACTTATAATAATGTAATTAAAGATAACTTCATTCAGATTTATTTATTTTTATTTCATTTTCCAGATTTTTTTTTCTTATTTTTATTTTATTTTCATTGGTGGGCCAGTCATAATGGTCCCGCGGGCCTGATGTGGCCCGCGGGCCTGAGGTTGAGTATCACTGCCCTAGGGTGTCCTCAGAGTTAGTATAGGGAAGGGGGCGGGATGTCACCGTCCACAGGCAAATGACAGCACTTTTTTTGCCTAATTATTATTACCACATAAAAACCACTGAATGTTCAAAGTTCAGGTTTTTGGGATGCAATTGAGGTCAGAACCCCCACCCAAAAAAAAGAAGAAAAAAAAAGGGAAAAAAGGATGTCTTTACAGGTAGCAGAATCTAAAATCTGAAACATGAGCGAAGATGGGGCGGTATTTATTTTTGTTCGAACTGAAATATCATCTAGACCACGGGGTCTGCGGAGGCCCAACAAGGCCTACTAGCGCTTCGATCACTGTTTTCATTAGCGGGTGGCTGGATTAATGATTTATTACGTGCCGATCATGCCTTGTTTTGAGCCATAATGCCAATAAAGACGGCGTGTATGCGTGCATGTGCGTGCACGCGGGAATTTTGGCCTTTTTTACGTGGACGCTAGATGGTGGTTAGCTAAAAATGCAAAGAAAATTACCGCTCGATTAACCACAATTAATCAAATCTCGTAACAGAGGTTTGGTGTTACTTGTCCCTGCAAGTAAACAGCCGGTCAAGTTTACAACGTATTAATTGTGAGTGTGTGGAATGTGCTGTGTGTTAGACAAAATAGACAAATTATTATTATCTCAGGGAGAGAGAGAGAGAGAGAGAGAGAGAGAGAGAGAGAGGTTCAGGTGATGCAACAACCACTCTGCCAACAATTACTGAAGGTGTGTGTGTGTGTGTGTGTGTGTGTGTGTGTGTGTGTGTGTGTGTGTGTGTGTGTGTGTGTGTGTGAGTGCGTGTGCGTGTGCGTGTGCGTGTGTCTGTGCGTGCGTGAGAGAGAGAATTTATATATATTTATTTTATAATCTTTTCATTATGTTTTATATTTTTTTCCCTCCATTTTCTGTTCCTTTCCAATTATCCCTCCTGGCGCCCCACGGTGGCCCCCACTTTGAAAAGCACTGCTCCATGCACTCTTCCCAAAATGAACAGAGAATAAGATTGAGTTGAAATCCAGATACCTTCTTAAGAACGTTTATTTGAGCGAACCAGCCTGGAGATAAACAAGGCTGCATACAGTGCTGTAGTCCAGGTTTTTTCAGATGCATACCATAATTGTTCCCTGTGCGGCATGCACACATAGGCTATACGCTTGCACGTGGTAAATGGTAGATGAAATGATTAGCAGACGGAATACGCCTTTTCCCAAAAACGCAGGCACGGCATACTATGTATATAGCGTATAACGGTAGGCTACTACACCACTGGCTGCATCCCATAAACCGGTTATGGCTACAAGTGCCCAATGCCCATACCTATATCCTTTTCAAGCTATTTGTGAATGGAGCAGCTCCATAAACTGTCTCCATTACATCATAGATTAGAGTCTTTGATTTAGCTTTCAGAGAAACTTTTCCATCTCCAATCTTGTCGAGTAATTTTCCATCAAATCTTGATAAAACTGCCAAAAAAAAGCATGAGCATTGTCTTTTGGGAGCACACTTCTTTGTTTGTTGAAATTATACAAATGCAGACTCATCAGTATCCTGGTCCTCACAGGACTTAGCCTAAATTTGAACCTATGACACGCGGACCTAAGGTCTCACGCTCAAGTTGGGCACAGTATCTTTGCTATAACTGGATGCAGGCCTTAGATGAAAGCTCCAGAAGATCCGGAACTGCCTGAATAATTCAATACAGATAGGAGAGGAGGAGAAAGTCACGTCTGGCAAAGAAACAAGCCGTTTAATTCAATACAGACAGTTTAGATACAGATACAGTTAGATGCAGTCTCTTTTTGCCTAAGCTTATTATGCAGAAAGAAAGCTATTAATTAGGCCAAGGGGTGTCTACATGTGTTTGTACCTGTGTGACCAGTGACCCGACCACCTGTGTGTGTGTGCGTGTGCGTGTGCGTGTGCGTGTGTGTGTGTGTGTAAATGATGCCGATGCGATGCGTATTAGCCTCGCGTAGCCAGCCTTCATCTGCCTTTGCAATGCATTGCATATTGCCCCAGGCAGATTAAGTCTGGCCCCTCTCAATTGTGGGAGGACTTCACGGCCGAAGTGGTGACCAGCCAAGCAGATTCGGCTGGAACCAACTAGGGCCCAGTATGCCAACATGGGGCGGGACAATCTAATGCTGAGAGGGACGAGACTAATAGTGATATTATCCTCACAGTGATATAAGAATCGCTACGCGAGGCTAGATGCGTATACGTTAACAATATATTTCAGTGTTTGTGCACATGTCTCGTTACAGGCTACAGCACAGATTATTTCAACAATTATCTTGCTTTGTGCAGCACAACATCAGGAGCTGACTTTCACAAATAAACAAAGATCCCAAATCAAGCTCATTGAAGCCCCCCCCCCCCCCCCCCCCCCGCAGAAAAACATAATTTCCAGACACTGATTTCCAGGAAAAGCAAAGGGGAAGCCGAAGAGGCTGGACATTAGTAATATCCCCCAAGCCTCTGTTGTGTATCTCTGATGTTTGGAGCACACTTGTAGGACAGGACATTGTTCTTTCGTAAACAACGCAGAGTACAGCTCCTGAGAAAGAGAGAGAGGCAAGAGCTCTGTAAACAGAACAGAAATAGTCGAACGCTCCCATCAGGCTAAACAGGAAACCCAGCCAATTAGCTGTTTATTCAGAACCCGGCTGACAGAGGTCAGGGGTTACGGTGAGAGCACTTCCTGGACAGCCGTAAGACAGACAGAGCAGTGTCCACAGGCAGGTGGAAGGCAAGAGTGAGGGGCACGGGGACATAAGAGAGAGCTGCATCAGTTTATCACTGGAGCATACAAAGGTTAACAGCGCTTCACAAGCAAAGAAGATGAGTAGCTCTTTAATTATATAAGGATACGTTGCTTGCAGGCCTAACGTCTGCTTGGGGGAAAGATCACTTACGTCTCTCTTGAAAGGCTTCTATTGATGCGACATAAGTGACAGGTCAGATGGCGATATGATCGAATATGTGCACCAAAATACAATCAGCTGTGCTGTATATGGCATGACAGCATGTTAACTCAATCCAGATGATCTAAGTTATCTCTGAGATGCATTAGCAGGCTTCATTCACCCTTTCAGACGACAAAGGCCTATCAGAAATCAGGAAGACTAATTGAATCCATCTAATTCATGTAAAACACAGAGCCTTGTGTCAGGTTCCAGGGCCACATTAAAGATTTGACCTACTGCATTTACATCAAGTTGAAAAAGATGGAAATAATATGAAAAGAACCAGGTCAAAGTAATGCACCCCTTTCCTTGGGACTGTAGAATATTACGTCATATTAGAGTAAATAAATGTGGTGAATCAAGTACTGTATTCATTGCCATTATAAAACAGGTTTAGGATGTGACTGAAGTGCTACTGTATACGGTCTTATTATTGCACAAAAACGAATTTCACCCACTTCTTTACACCTGGCTGTACACCTGTGATGTGACAATGAAGTTGCTTATGTCTTTCACATCATATTATGTCACATCTTACCTCTCATCTAGTTTCATATAATTTCATTTCGTGCCTCATTTAATCTCACCTCACCTCACTCAACTCATCACTTATAATCTCATCGCAGGAGAAAGTAATGGATTAAAATATGGTCAAGTACTCAATCAGGACAAAAGTCTCACTGTTACCTCAGGGTTTTCTTTAGTGTGTGGCGGAGAAAGTAACTGCCAGACAAAGAGCCCTGTTTCAGCAGTAGCAAACCACAGCAGCCCCTCCCTGGGCCGTGCCACTCACTTTGTTGGTTTGCTCAATTTGCTTCCTAAACCCACAAAGCCTTTGAGGGACACACAGGGGCATGTCAGCATGTCCCAAATTGTATTCTCTCACTGATTTATTTCCCCTCTTCTCACTACTCCGGGAAGAGCTGCAACGTACGGTGACTTCTGACTACAGCAAGGTTTTAAAATAAATCTATTAGGAATGGTTTATATATCTCCCTTTTTTCTTTTCTATTTTTGCACTGGAGAACTCTAAGTACACTGATCATGGCGTAAATCTTGCAGTATTGAATTGTTTGTTTTCTTCTTCTTGTCTGTATGTTCTTTTTAGATGTGCTTCTTTTGTGTATGTTTCTTGTTGTTGTTTTATTTTTTGATTGATTTGCCATCCCTTATCTTTTGTGCAGGCACTTCCAGTATTGATTTCCTATGTATTATAAAGTTATAATGCACACATTTAAAACTGGGCTAAAAATAATAATAAATAAATCAAACCCTGTACACTCAAGACACTGCCCCCGCTACCACCCTTAGATCTCCATATACTGTATGGAGCTGACCTGTTCTGACATTCCATATGTTGATATGACCTCATCAATCCCTGTATACTCAAGACATGCTCCTTATAGCCAGTACAGAATTCATTCCATGTTGATCTGACCCCCCATGCCAAAGCGCCAGTGCTCGCCCAGCAGTCTGCCGTCAACGAGGCGGATGCATGCATGCGACCTTGCCCTCAGGCGTCTTACTGGTAATAGTAATATGAAACGTCGGCACATTTGTGTAAAATATCTGCAAGAAACCACAATTACAAGCAATTTTGTCTGTTTCTTTTTTTAATGCTTCAATGGCACATACTGCCACATATGGAAGAGGCTGGCCCTCTATGTGTACATCTGAATGTGTAACTTTATGATCGTTTGCCAAAGCAGTTAGCCTGCTGTAGTTGTCCTAGGATTGAGGTTGTCCTCTATTATCCACTATCTATACCAGTGTTTTACAAAGGAATGGTGCCCGGGGTGGAAGTAGGAAGGCATGCTATGTAGTACACAGTACCAACACTGTTTCCAACTGAACAGAGTCCTTTCAGCTATTCAAGAGACAGCTGGATGCTGGGAAAACAGCTCATTCCATCTCCTCCACTGACCACAAGCAGCGTGTTATAAACTCATCCGCAAACAAAAAAGGATATCCTGTTTGTTGTCAATTCCCACAAAAAGGATTGGTGTCAAATGTTTTTTTCCAGCTCTTGTCCAGTCTCCCTGCACCAAAACACTTTGCCTATGGGAGACATAAAGTATCTAGACACTGGCTGAGACAGAGGTGATATTCCACCCTTGTTCAGAATCTATCCAGAACACGTTTATTATTCGAATCTGCATTGCCATGCTCCCATTGAGGAGATATTCCAAACTTGTTCAGCATCTATCCACAACACGTTTGTTATTCGAATCTGCATTGCCATGCTCCCATGCCAGTTGATCCCTGTTGCCATCCAATTGTTTAGGCACACTGGAGCCTCTCGCTGGTTCTCTGTCTCCACTGCTGAAAGAGGAAACTTTGTCTGTAGCTGCAGGCTTCCACCACGGACCACAAATAGGATGATAGACTTAAGGAGAGATTTATATTTAATAAGAATCCATCTGCGGTCTAAGCTGCCTGCGCTCATTACCCGTTGTCTATCTCAACCTTTCAAGCAGTCTCACTAGTCTAGATAATACACTACAGCATCGCTCACCAACCAACACCTTGGACTGCAGCAGTGGACTCATGTGTCATTTAAAGGATGTACATAGATCTAACATTGAGAGACACAATCAAACAGAATAACATGTGGATATAAATGAAGATTCTACAACAGGTCGTTTCGAGGAAGCAATCCGATTGGTTGAAACGGTTTCTAGCCGTGGATCAAACCAGCACTGTTCGCCACCTAATCAAAACAAAGAATTCAGTGATGCTTGCAGAACTCGACTTCGTCTCGTTCCTTACCTCATCACTGTCGTGGCAATAATCACGTTAAACAACACCATCTCGTGTAATATTGCTTAATTAGACAACACCCCTACTGTGTCTCCCAGACCATTGGTCACATCACCCAAGGTCAACAGAGAGAGTGGAAGAGAGATAGAGAGAGAGAGAGCAGCAGGTTCAACGTAATGAAGAGAAGTCAAAACAACCAAATGAATCACTGTGTAAACATCACTTAATTTGGAATAGATCCCTTTGCTATAAGGACCACACGCGAGCTGAAAGACAAGAGCCCTTGAAAGTGTTTGTTAACATGCCCCAAATCCAGTCCTAATACTGTGAGAGGCAGGCCATGACAACCAGATATGAGAGGGGTGTTCAATAAGAGATTCAATGCGTCACTCACTGTTGAATTAAGCCAGTTACTCAGCATGCTGACTTCATAGTGGACGCACTAGTCTGGTCTGGGCGACAAAAAACTAAAAACATAAATGTGTGCTTAAAAAAATGAGAATAAACAATGTTAAAAAAAAAAACATATAGATAATGCTGTTATTTGTGTACAATTTAATTGAAACAGTTATTTCTCATGGTCAGCAACACACAACTGGTGTGCACGCCTGTTCCATTGTTTGCCATTTCAGTAGAGAGCATTTTACACAGAACATGCCTTTGTTTGTGCTGCATTTTCCTTCACTCAAAAGTTTGAGTGATTTTAATTTGCTTACAGTTCTGGAATTCAGTTCCAAGACTATTATATTGGCAGTTCACGGCACGGAGGAGAACTAAGTAGACATGGCATCTCTAAATATAACTAGACATCACACACATGGCACTCTGAGTGATGCTGACAAAGTCAGACCTATTCAATCACAACTCAGAGCTCCATTACTTAACTTGCCCTGTTACTTGTGTTTCTCAGGCTAATTGCCATGTTTAAATAGAAAAGGCCTCTTTGAGACTATTATTGTGTAGTACCACACTCACCTAGTAGACAATGAGCTGGGGAAAGCTGGTGTCTCAGTAAAAAGTCGGATTAGTCAGTGAGCTGAGAGCCGCCCGACTTTAAATAAAATAATATGCCCTACCCTGTGCCAAATAACTGAAAATTATTTATATCGTTTTAACCTGCATGGTGTGGTGCATGCATGGTGTGGACATTTAAGATCTGCACCAGGTACATTTTCAATCTCGTACAAAAAGAGAGAGAGGAAAAAAAACGATTGACTTAAAAATACCTTTCCTGTGATTGTCTAAAAGCTTCCGGTGCTGTTTCTGACAAACTTTCTGCATTGTACTAAGTGGCAAATCCATCTGATAACACTAAGAATAATTAACATTTATAACCCATATGTAAACATGGTATGACTTGACAAAACAAACATTGGTGTGTAGTGTTTGAGAGGAGGAAATCATTGTACAATATGATGTAGGACATCAGGACGTGAAACAGAAAATAAAGCTTTTAAGGATCTTAATAATATACTATATCCTTACGGTTTGGGAATGATATAATCATAGGCAGAAAATATATATAAGAATGTATTATGTATAAAGTATTTATTATTGATAGAAATTGACTAGATTGATATTTCTTATTGATGGAGAAGGGGTGGGAGCAATAAGTTGTGCTTCTTCTCACTCCTTTTTGAATATGCCTTTTTTGTTATGAATTATTTGCTTTCATTTGTATATTGTTTTTAAAATTGCCTTATTCAAAATATGAGAGACATGCACATTACATGGATAATATTAAAGTGCATGTACAGTAAATGCACATACTGCTCAATTTTTTAAGGTGCCTGCAGAGGTCTGCTTGCTTGTATGCACAACTGTGCCTGCACACGCACGCACGAACGCACGCACGCACGCACGCAGACAGACTGTGTCATCTTTGTTGCATTAACCACCTTCAACGTGGCATCCGTACTTTGGGCATGTCATTATAGGCAGACTTTTTTTGCGCAATGCCGGACAAAGTATAAAATGGGGCTTAAGTGGTTAAGCACTTTATCAGCAGCCTCCAGAATGCACTGGCCACTCTACAGTGGGTCCATCCAAATAGCTTAACCCTTCCTTTGCGGAAGGAGGCAGAGCCACCTCATCCAGCGGTCCAGAGAGTACCCTGGACCCTGTCCTCAGGGGGTCACAGTGCTCTACGTAATGAAGACACTAGAGGCCCTTGAGCAAGACAGGCACTTTGGCAGTAAATGCATGTCAACATGTGAATGTGGCCATTGTCCCCGACTGGCCTGAGGGCTCGTAGCAGGGAACAGGGAACACCGCCAAGCTACAAGTCCACATTTATTAAATGTCATGGGAACAGGCATCCGTGTAATAGTGTGCAAAATATTTTTTTCTGATATTATTTTGTGAATGCCAAATGAGAAATTCAACAATTAAAAAAGGAGAGAGGAGGCAATACAGTGGTATACAATAAATTCTTACCATGATAAAGGCAAAATATATGAGTCATTTATAGTACCGGTATGTAGTTTATCTAGCTAAACTTAGCTTTATTTCCATACTTTCTTGCCCTGTGGCTTGATAGGGGGGTGAGCTCCTGTATTTGATACGTGGAACTGCTTATTATAGTGTACTGCATTGTGCATGGGTTACCAAGCTGGGCAAGGGAGTAAGGCTTTGTGGTTTGTGGTTTCATGTGTACGTGTGTGTGTGTGTGTGTGTGTGTGTGTGTGTGTGTGTGTCTGTGTGTGTGTGTGTGTGTGTGTGTGTGTGTGTGTGTGTGTGTGTGTGTGTGTGTGTGTGTGTGTGTGTTGTTTGGGTGCATACATTTGTGTGTGACTTATCATAAGATTTATTTGTATGCAAAGTGCATATATTTGAGTAAGTGAGTGTGTGTGCGCATAAGTGGTCCAAAAGCTACTCTTGGGTCTAAAATTAAAATTTGGGTTTTCTAAACCTCTCTAATTAGAGAGAGGAGGACTGAAGCCTATTTTGAGACCTGTGGCCATGCACGCCCTTCCCATATGTGTGCACACAGACACACAGGCACACAGTCAGGCCTGTAAATCAGATTAAATACTTTTAACCACTTAGTTTCAACCTGGGATTCTTATTTTGGACATTATATGCACAAATTGTCAGAAACATTCAAATATTAAAAAAAAAAAAAGCAAAAATAGGAGATCTACAAACTCATGCCGCTGATTTGAGTTTGTAAATGAGCTGTTTTTGCATGACTGTGTCGTACGATTAAGTAAATATAAAAACGTATTCCAAAAATAACAAAGTAATATTACCTAGTGGGAGTGTCCGGATGTCCTTACATTTTGGAATTTGGTTGCTGCTAAACTTTCGATTATTCTACAAATTAACATTACACCCTCCCCATCTCTATTCTTATTAAACGATGTATCCCAATTGCCTTTAAATAATACCCGTATTCGTGTCTTCTTTGCTGGCGTAACGGCCGCAAAGAAGATGGTTGCTTCGCACTGGAAACCACCTCACACATTGACATTTCGCCAATGGGCTTTGACCTTTCTAGATATCATTTATCTAGAGATGTCAACAGCAAGATTGCACGGCGCAAAAGAGGAAAACATTGAGATTTGGTCTGGTATTGCAGATTTGGTTGGGGACATGATTTAGTCATTATTATTTATTTGTTGTATGTTCCCATTGCACAGTGGTAGGAGTCCTGACATTGTCTTTTTGTGGCATCTTTGGTCCCGGGGGGAGGGGTGGGTGGGATTGTTTGTTTTTGTGTTCCTTGCTTTTGCTGTTATGTGTTTTTACATGTGTTTTGTTTTCTTTATTCATTCATGGTGTTAACATCTTATTGTAATTTATTGTCTTAAATAAAATAAAAACATTTGATAACAAAAAAAAAGTAATATTACCTCACACAGTTATTATGACCCAACAACTACCATTTTGCTACCATTTTAGTAAACACATTTTTAGAAACAATACAATTTGTTTAAATGTATCTAGCAACTCAGAGAATGTACAAATTTAACCAAATGGACTTGTAGGCCTAATACAATTGCATTTGTACATTCTCAAGACTTAAATTAACACTGAGGATTGTACTGTGTAGACTCTACACTGTAGAGTACAACAGGCGCCATGCCTGACATTGGGTTTTGTCTCCTGTTGACTGAAACAAAACACAATTTCCTAATGATGGACACTCACTGATTAAACAACTAGCTACCCTGTACATTAATGGTCAGACATTGAAAGCGAGAATATAGTAAGCAACATTATTTGTAATATTCTTAGTCTCCGCCTTAGAGGCCTATACCAAATTAGAAAGTTTATGATTGCGAAACAGTAATATAATAACCAGCTTAATCACTGTCTAAACTAAAGTGTTTTTACACTTTTAATGAGGCAATTTAGTGAATGTAGGCTTTTGAGACAGGAGGAATGTGGCCTATGCTGCCTCAATAACATTGTCTCATTGTTCTATCTCATAACCAGGCTCTGTATTCTATTCCTATACAAAGACTGCTGGGAAAATTGTCTACTTTTAAAGTGTAGACTAAATTGTTATTTATATATAATGATAATAATTGGGTAAGTTTCATGGCTTCCAAAAGCCACTATAAAAGCACTGTCCACATAAAAAATACTTCACTTCAACTAATCTGGAAAAATCTACCCGTAAAAACGAAATGATCAAAATGACATTTCATGTCTATGAAATGTGCCTGCACTGTCTATATGTGCAGGCACAAAGTCAGAGTGATTAAAACAAATACCATTTGTTGAATTCATTATTCACTATAATGCAAACAACAATTTATCCAATCAACTTAAACCTCTCAGACCAATAAAAGCTTAATGCTTAATTTCACAACTGGCACTGACAATTTTATTGGGGAGCACAACCACATTTAGATTTATAGCACGAACAGAGGATAGAAGGATTAGAGTTATAGATTTTAAACGTTTTGATGCTCTGAGTTTTTTTTCTTCAATATAAAGTATATTTATTGGTTTTAACAAATTTAAGGACAGATGCTCTGAGTTAAACTTATTATTACTTGAATAACAACACCGGTGTGGGACAGATTAAATTAGTAAGATCAGGGCATGCCAGTGGATCAATGAGGAAGATCAGGGCATGCCAGTGGATCAATGAGGAAGATCAGGGCGCGCCAGTGGATCAATGAGGAAGATCAGGGCGCGCCAGTGGATCGATAAGGGAGATCAGGGCGTGCCAGTGGATCAATGAGGAAGATCAGGGCACGCCAGTGGATCACAAAGTAAAAGTAAGGCTATAGTCCTTCTAGCAGCTGACCTGGGTTTGAATCTGACTCAATTGAGGCTTGTCATTGTAATCCCTCCTTTTCTCTCTCTCTCTTACTGTATTTATCTGAAATAAAGCCTAAAATGCCAAATGAATAAATGCAAAAAAAGAGTTAAGGATATTAAGCGTGGGTGTTTATACTATGTGTGTTACACAACGCACACACGTGCATGTGTGTGCGTGTGCTTATAAAGTACCAGGTTTAAGATGAAAAATAGTAGGGCTGGGTTACAAGAAATAAAAAATATAGTTTGATTCACTGATTGCTAACACGGGTGCACGCACACACTCACTCTCTCTCACACACACACACACACACACACACACACACACACACACACACACACAAACCCGCAGGCATTCCCACTATAGACGCCCATTACCTCCATGTGTATCCATGTGCTGCAGTTTCATTGTGGTCAGACATGGGGAGAGGGAAGAGAGTTTAGAGCTGGCCAGGAAAAGCTGCAGTCAGGCGTTTTTGGAGGAAGATAAGAAGAGCTACGCGAAAGGAAAAACTAAAATAACAAAATGTCGCTTGGGGGTATGAGGTTCCTATGACAACACGCCTCTCTGTTTTCTCAGTCTGATAATTGCAGCATTTCGATCAACAAACGCCATAAGGTCAACTCAAAATGGAAATATATCAAATAACCTGTTAAAACCGGGAAAGCAGCATGTCTCATTTTAGATGACACATCTAAAATGTGCATGTCACTTCATGCCGCACTGCATGCAAGCTTGTACATCTGCTATTTCTGAACATTATTTTAAAATCTTGAAAGTGTGAGAACAACCGGTTAAAAAGGAATTTGTAGAATCTGCCTCAGGTTTTAATGGGTTAATCATCATCCTCAGAGAGAGAGAGAGAGAGAGAGAGAGAGAGAGAGAGAGAGAGAGGGAGAGAGAGAGAGAGAGAGAGAGAGAGAGAGAGAGAGAGAGAAGAGAGAAATTGGGGCGAAATAGCAAATATGGTATACTGTCCCATGCAGTCTCAAGCTGTGTCCACTACCTTGACCTGTGTAGAGATTCGGGGCCTGTGTGACACTGACAGGTGTGCTCGCTGTTAGTTTAAAGTGCCGTTAAGTATCTAGTGTCAGTGTCTTTGTTTGCTTTTTTAATTTATTGCTGACCAATGGCCCAAGAAACACATGCGTAGGAGAACACCCCCTCCCAACCCCCACTCAACACCTTTCCCCACATAAATAAACCATCTCCCTGCAGGAACGTCAGGGGTTCCAGCGTTCTCCCAGCGAATGGAATTCACCCCGCTGATAAGATGGCTGTTGGGACGTTTCATGGGCATACTCCCGTCTCAACACATACTGACTCACAGACCCGACATAAACCGCTAACACATCTGCTACCCCTTTGGTATCGGCACATGGCGCGCGAGTAAAGAGACGCACAATGTGACTCAGAGGACAAAATGGTTGATAAGAGACATGCTCATTAACCCTGTAGCCAATGAAAGATAAAAGGTGGATTGTCTGCCAGGAACTAGTTTACTGATAAATTCTCCGGACATGATGCAGGCCTATCATGGATTGCAAGCAGCCTACAGGGGAAAGTCAGTCTGACAGGAAGCTTAGTGGAGTTAAAATCCCTGAACCAGCTGGGAAAGCTCAGGTGAGGACAGTTAATGAATGATGCTCTCCTCTCTCTCAATAACAATTGTCAAGATGCCTTTAATCAAGGCATTTAATCTCTGCCTTCTTTGAATTGTACTCAGGTGGGATGAGCATGTGAATGTAGCAGGGCGTTGCTGAAAGAGAGCACACATGCTCAGCAAACCTTCCCTTAGATTAAGGCCTTCAGCAACTGTTAGAAAACATTTATAGTGTCTGTCAACATGAATTTCAGCACTGTTTGGTGTATTTTTACATTCGACACCTGACTACCATGTAGTTGCATGGGAAGTTCAGGGTCTAGGAGCAACCATGCTGCATGGGTGCAGCTCAATTGCAGCTGTCTTGTGTGTGTGTGTGTGTGTGTGTGTGTGTGTGTGTGTGTGTGTGTGTGTGTGTGTGTGTGTGCATGCACACGGGGTCGGGGGGCACTACATTCCACAGAGTGCCGGGTCCTGACTGCCAAGGGCGGGCACTACTGACCCCTCCCCGACCATCTGTGCCCACTCATTTAGGTTGGCTGGCACTCACTGAGCCAGAGTCATAAGTCACAGACGAGGGTGAAAACAAATGGCAAAGTGAGGAGTGTGGTTTCAGAATGCAAGGACTACGCTCTCCCTCCTATACTGCTCTCTTACTATCTGCTGAAATCCAAATACCACATCTCTGCAGTGTACGGGGTATATGACAAGTAAAAGGAATAGAATGCATACGTTATGCTTGGATCGCAATACAAATGCTTTCATTAGTTACCAAAATCACCAAAGTACAGTACTCTCTCTTGCATGACTGTAAACAATGCTATGTACATTATGTGACGCTATATTGCTTTGCTTCACAGACTCCTCTCTCTAACCCCAGTGTCTAAGGTCTGTTAGTTAGGGTCAGGGGAGTTTGTAGTCTCCCGAGACACATCCCTCTGAGCAGTCTGCCAAGCCTCTCCTCTCCCTCCTCCCTCTCTTCTTTTCTCTCTGCTCTCATCCTTGCTTTGTTTCAACTCTCTTTTCCCAGTTCCCACTTAGTCTTTCTCCTTTGTTGCAATTCTTCTACTCATTTGTGCACCCCATATCTCCTGTTCTTACTTTCTCCTCCACAGCAGCATAACTGTTTCACCTACTTTCTCTTTTCCGTGCTTATCACCATCATCATCATCCTCATCTTCTTCTCCTCTCTCTCTCCCCCTTCCCCTTTTCCTCTCCCAGTGATCCAGCTCCCCTCACAGCCGTGCATAATTAGGCCTAAACACAGGCCTGTGCAGGCACACATCTGGAAGGAGTTTAGACATGGCAGTTTCCTACCAAGACGACTAAATATTTAGGTTGAGAGTTACTGCGTGTGGATGAACTCATGATAGAGGGGTGGGGAAGGGGAGAGAAATAGGGAGCAAGAGTGTGTATATAGAGATAAAGAAAAACAGTGTGTGAGAGAGAGAGAGAGAGAGAGAGAGAGAGAGAGAGAGAAAGAGAGAGAGATGCCAACTGTAAATCACAGCATAAGGCTGATAGAAATAAAAATTATGTGAGTTAATTTTAATGGAGAAGGAAGGGATGCAGCAGTTTAACATCTCTTGCATTAATATTGAGGCCATTAGCTGAAATCAGATATACAGTACTGTAATCAAAGTCATCGACATTGGCACAGTTACTCTCCTGTGATCTCTAATGACGATAAGGTGTAGTGGTGAGTCGAAGGAGGAGGTGACAATACTGGGGGTCACCAGTTGCTCCTTTACAGCTGGCAGGAACAACAAACAGCCAACTAATAGTTTTAATAAACAAATCCCCGTTGGGATTTCCCATGAGGCTGAGGGGCCTCAGCTGGAATGTTCACAGGGGCCAGCTGTTGTGCATTACATGTAGCGGCCAGCCCCGGAAGCCCTGGGCCTGGTGTCCCCCAGCCCTTGCCCCTGCTACACTGCTCGGCATGGAGAACATTCCTCTAAGCTGCCCCAGGAGAGAGAGAGGCTAGTAGGGCTGTATGGCGGCGCATCAGGGCGTCAGGCCTGGGGAGGGATTGAGCCAGTGTACGGCACGCACAGCACCCCTACTGCACCTGGAATACTGTCTGCAGTCTCTGGACAGACTGAGGAATGTCAGGAATAACAGGAATATCAACACAACTTCTCACATTCCACATCTGGAGCTAATACCAGGAGCAAGGATGAGAGTATGAATTGCTCGGAGAAGGTTGTTGAATCTTCAGGAGAATTTAACTGACTTTGTCAGAGAAAAGTAGAGAAAATGGTGGATTTTCACATGGATTAAGCGTGGAATTGTTGGCTCCTTGTACACAGACTCATAAAAGTGTCACAGAATGCTAAACATATGTAGGAAAACAAATAAAGTGAAATTAGTAGGTGTGGGGAAGGGAGATTATCTTAAATCACCTCCACCGCTGCCACCCATGCTATTTTTTATTTTTTCCTCTGGTTTGCAGCAATGTGTTTCCCAGATGTGTATCCTGCCTTTATTAACCAAGAAACATAAGGCCCTATAAATGGACCGCTGGCTGCCTTCAGCTCTGGCGGGTATAAACCCCTTTCCCTGTGCCTCCTATGCCTGCTCCAATGGGGCTTTTGCGCTTTTTACTGTGCCCATGTGTGGCTTCTCCCACTAGGTCGGTCGGGCAGAAAGACAGCGAGGCTCTGTGGGAACATGGAGGACTAAAGTCTTTGAAGACTTGGTTCAATCAGTCATCATGAGAACAGTTGCCTCTGAGCGACCCAGAAAAATGTTCTGTATAAGAATATAAATTCTTGGAAATATTATTTCCAAAATCTCAAGAATCTGCCATTGAGGGAACGGTATATGGAATGGTATGGTGACCATGCTGTGCAGTATACATATGTCCAAAAGGACAGGCTATCGTCCTTAATTTGGACCTTTGGGTGCTCTCCTCGCAGAAATGTACAATAACAACTTATGTAAACTTATGCTTCGTAGCCAACCCAGGTTGTTTTAAGAGCCATCCTGTGTTAGGCTATATTCTCACCATAGGTTTGCAGAGAGCAACGCTTTTCCTTCCTGAACAGAAGGCAATTGTGAGGCAGCAGGCCGAGATTGAAGGGATGTTATGGTATTAAAGGAAGGAGCCAACCCACCATTACGGCACACAGCAGAGGACATAAAAAAATGAGTAGAAATGTGTTTCTGTTTATTCTAGTTTTGCAAGTTCAAGTCAGCTGCACCACGTGTAAAGAGGGTGATGGGGAGGAGGGGGGAAACCCAGAGCGTTTGCCTGGGTCAAAGTCAGTTTTAAAAAGTGTCAGAGTAGTGACAAAGAGGCAGGGCTGGATGACGGCTACATTCAGCCAGCCCCCTCATCTTCTTAATGCTTTACAGAGAAGCTAAGTTCAGCATTCCACTACAGTTAAACTGGATCAAGATGTAAACTGCTGACCTAACAAGGCTCATTACCTCAGCAAGTCCTCAATACAGTTGGATCCGAGGCCGTGAGGTCACAGTGTGGGTGCGTGGGCAAGAACAGTAGGCATAACCAGACTGTCCAAGTCCATATGAAGCCATTTAGTTTTGACACTATTCTTGAGCAATATGACATGTCAACCACTCACAGCAGTAGGCCTATTAACCTTTAACCTCTTAATCACCATGCATCTTATACATTCCATGAATAATATACATTCCAAAATATAGCTGGTCTGAGCCTGTATGCTATTTTCTTCCATAGTTTGGCCTACCAGAGCTAAGTTTGGCCTATAGCCTAATAGTAATAAGGCCAAAAGTGGTAAAAGTAAAGTAGGCCTAAATTATACCCTGCACTTCTGCCTAATCGTTCCAAACTGTTTCCACCGTTGCTCTCCCTAAAATACCAAGGACTGGTCTGGACTACTGCAGATTAAATGGTCATTTTTAAGATTCCCTGAGGTGCAGAAGCAGCAGCATAATGACAAGTCTACGTTCATTTAAGTGTCAGAATATGGTTACAACTGAAACTCACAGAGTAACGGTCCTGTTGGGGAGCAGACTGGCATCTGGAGTTTCCGACAGGTCTTCTTTGCTGCAGCTGACGCGCTTCCCAACGACAGAGGTGCTATGTGGCTTTGACCGCTCACGCTCATCCGTGCAGCTGCAGCTGCTGGTGATGAGCCCCGGACAGGCTTGGGAGAGTCTGGACTCGGAGGCACGCAGCAAAAGCAGCATCAGCAACACGCGTCCCAGCAGCAGCGGGATGCCAACGCCGGGCACGAACATTGTCCCTCTAATGTCACCTCACCTGCCGCTCGTCATCCCATTTCTCCACTGTGAAGCGGTTTTCAAGGGCAAAGGCAAAAACTTTCAGGACTGAAATTGAATGTCAAGCTGTAAAGATATGCTGTATAACTCCACTCAACAAGCAGCAGACACCATCTCTAAGCCATTCCCAAATGTTCAAGTTTTCTACTGTCCCGTTATGTCGTGGCAGCTTGTCCGTTCAACTCCCTTAGCGCCATGCTTCACAAATTCCGATAATAGCCTCCAGCCTAAACGTCGGATACGAAATTACGAATTGCTTAAGATTTTTTTAGTTAAAAAAAGCTGCTGATAGCAGAATTACCTTATGGAAATTATATAAGAAGCGCGCTTGGGAGTGTCTCAGACGCAGATAGTGAAAACCATAGGCTATCCCCACAAAAGTTATTCAACAGTTAGGATATTCCAGTGGTTTGGGTCCAGCAGTCATCGGACGAAACTGTCATCCAATGCAAAAGCCAACGAATTATTCACAAGCTGAAACTTTGTCATTTGTTTCTATGCTCCCAGAGTGTTCAAGAAAAGTATCATCTCGTTTCCCGCAGTTCTCCGTGGATTTGCAGTGAGAAAAAAAATCGGATCAGAATGAAAATTCGACCGACTTCCAGGCGAATTGAGATGGTCTTGATCGACTCCTGTGTTATTCCCAAAATCTAGCGGTTTTGCCTGCCTGCCACTCTGTCACACTCAAATTCAGATACTATCCCAAGTGCGCGCATTCCGTCGCCGTCGGCGCTCCAATCGGCCGGGTCCTAGTGCCGTCATGTTCCCTTCCATGTAGTAGGCTAGCCTTGGCTATACCTATTACTGCAACCCAGTTTCCCGTGACAGGAGTAGCACCCTGCATGCGCCATAGTAGCCTACCTCAGTACCTGCACACAAAAAAGCCTCATGATGATGATGATGCTGATGGGTGAGAGATGGTGGTATAGTGGGATTGGGGCGGGGGGGCATCGGGCACACCAAATCCATAATAAGATAAGTCCATATAAGATAAGAAACAAAATGTCTTCTAAATCGCAACAGATTTCTGAAAATAAATAAATCAAGGTGATTTTCTGGTTTTATTATTATAGTGGAGAGAGACAGTACATATAGGGAGAGAGAGAGTTGGGACTGGGGAGTGACACGCAGCAAAAGTAGTTGGGATTGGGATTCGAACCCGCAAAGCACTGTCAGGCGTATAAATGTATACCAGTGGATATGCATGAATAGATATCGCCAATGACTATAGTCTGTATACATTATACTATTATAGACATACAGTAAGTCTATATCAACAATGAATATTAAGCTCAAGAGAGAATGTATTATCCTAGTATGTCTCAGTCTCACAACAGATATCATGTGATAGTTATGTGCCGTACAGTCGTACACAACAGTATACTGTAGTAATGTGCAAAAGTGCCAGAGCCAAGCAGTAGTACCCTACTAGTCAGTAATGCCAGAGAACAGAACACACTGCATGTCTTAAATTCACATATGGGGGTCTAATATCGTCTAATATTATAATCAAGGCAGTTCAATCAATATAGTTTATGGTGCACCCATAAACAACATATCCAGGCAACACACTATTATTAGAATGCCGTTCTCATGGTTTGAATTGTTGTTTTTTAATCGATGATACAACCACGGCTGAGCACATTAATTATGAGCCAATACGGTTCTTCTTGCTGGGTTGTTCTGTTATTCTGAACACAAGGTCTGGTTGGAGTTTGTTGTGGTTTACTGTACATCTATGGGCATGCCATGCCATGTGGACTGAAGTTCTTGGTGTGTTCATGAACTAACAGCAAAATCAAATCTCTATAGTTATTTCTGACAGCCTTGTTTATTGGGAGATTGTTATTATATATGAAGTGAAAGCATTTCTGTAATGGAGTGGATTTAAAGAGGTTCACATAGTCAAATACAACCAATAGCCTCCACCAACTGAAAGCTACCCACCAGATGTTTATAAATAGATTGCCCCTTTTATGTAATTAGGTGAGATTATAGTTGCTCTGTTTTACTGATATAATGACCTCAGGTTGGTGACTAGCCTCAATAATCAGGCCTAAGTCAATAGATGACATTGCACTGTGTCTGTGCAAAGTTATTGTTGTTGTAAAAATGATGTACTAGTCACTGTATAATACAGTAGTAGACACATACTGTCAGGTGCTGCAGTGACAGTATTTGCCACCAAAAACTGAAAAAGAACATTTTCAATGACTTCTCAAATAAGTTGTCTCTTTGTTGAGTGGAAAGAATTAAATTCAATACTGTCTAGTATGAAAATTTCATTTTCCAAAATAATCACACACAATCCAAAGAATACACAAGACTATAAACTTCCCCCAGGCCTGTTCCTTTCCTCTGAAAGATATCCAAGGTATTGCTACAGATTTCTGTTTTAAAAATACTTTTTGATATACGAGATCCCAGGGAGGACGGAAACCTATAAGCGATTCAAATCTGGAGAGCATTTTGATATATGAAAAGGTGAACTGGCAACGCATTTGAAGAGGGACTTCAAGCAATTGGGCTTGACGTGTACTCGCTGACATACCCAAAAGGCAGGCACCTCAGTCATGCGAGCGTGCCAGATTGCACAATGGTTCAGTGTGCTCTGACCCACGCGGCGGACCCCGGTTTGTTATTCCTGTATATGATACTGTACACTGGAGCGGACTCAGAGAGCCGGCATGATTACTGAAGGAAAGCATAAGGAGTGGATGGGCGCCTGCTCAGCGATGAAACAGAGGGCTGTTTATCCAAGCTGTTAAATAAGGCCTCAAGTACAACACCCCCCGCCCCCCGACTGCCTCCCCCCTCCATCTCCGCAAGGCCCAAATCTCTCTCATCTGGAGCGCACAGTTTCCATTTAAAATGTCACGTCCCAAACTGCACATTACATCAAATTGTACTTAATGGCATCCAGACAAACTTTTATGTCGTTCCAACATTCTCTCTGTGCACCCCCCCCCCCCTCCTTATAGCCAAGCAAGCAATCTCTCTCCTTCTCTCCATTCCACATCTGGTCTCCATTCCAGGTGGGGTATTGGGAAAGCGGAGAACACTGGGAAGAGAAGGTGGAAGGCTGAGATACTTGGAGCAGAACAGAGATAACGTCCTTAAAAAAGTTTGGTGGAAATGACGCAGGCTTTGGGTTATGACAACAAGAGATGGTTATTGGATGATCCCTTAAGGGCATTTTCCACACAGCAAAATCCTTCAAGTTAAATTAACACAGAGTCATCATCAATGAGGGTTAATTGCGCGTTAGCATTATCAAGGAGAAAAGAAAACTGAAAGGGGTTTTCAGCACAATCACAGCTCAGACCAAATGATTGCCTTGATTGAGGCAGAACTCTGTCCCTGCCAACAGATAAACAAAAGAAAATTCCATTTCCAGGGAAAGAAACGTTGCCTCTCAGTGTCTTTCCTTGGGAACTTCTGCCATCTAGAGGGGGGCCAGCAGCATAACAAAGCCACACCCCACCAGAGTACTGCTACTGCTATGGTTTGGAGCCAAGGACATATTTATGTTCATATATTCATATTATATGGACATTTATGAGATGTAGGTCTTAAATTAAGTGAGTATAGCCTAATCTGGTTGTATACAGTCCTGTACTGCTACTACTATGATACTTCACTGTACTGCTATGATTGCATTATGAGTAGGCTATACAGAGTGGTTATAACTTTAATTATACAATGTAATAAGCCGATCATAATGCATTCATAATAAATAGCTCAGATTCATATAGCGTTTTTCTAAGTACATACCGGTAGTCGCTATTGTTAGTACAAAAACAATAAAGGCTACAGTAAGTGCTAGATTAAAATCGATAAAAAGTGAAACGTTAATACAAACGCTATAAGTCATTATAAAATGCTTTATAATGACTAATGAGGTATGATTGTTATTAAGCAATGAGTATTTTTTTGTTAGAACTATAATGATAGTGTTATACGATTTGAATGCATTTATAATGCCTTATAGACATGGGATGCATAGCAAGTGTTGCAGCAAAGTGCACAAGATATACACATGTGATAATCATTTCTAAAAACAAGATCATCATTGACAAGCTAATGTAGTGTTTGATTATCAATTCTTAAAGCCACCAAGCAGACACATTGAGGAATTTGCTGCTCCTCACACCCAACTATATTGGCCAAAATAAGGGTGGCGCTAAAGGAAAAGCAAATGAGCGTCAACTGCATGTCAAAAGGTTTGACGAGTAGCCTACTTGAAAATAAAGAAATAAAGTCATATTATTTATGACTAGCCTACTCTACACAAGTCACATAAGAATTGCAGGGTTATTTATTTCTTTATATTTATTCCTCAATGTGAAGTGTATATTATACACACACACACACACACACACACACACACACACACACACACACACACAGGTGAACCACCAGTATGTACTCAACAAACACACAATGATGGTACCTCTCACCACACGTCTGTCAAACTGCTGAAATGTGTGGAAAAGACCACACTACAATTATGAGTAGATAGATGTGAAGGAAAGAGGTGGCACACCTTGTGTCATAGGATGCTCCCAATCAACTGAAGCTAAAAACACGGTCAACATACTTTGCAACGTCCCCAATTACGTCAAATTAAGTCAAATGTACTGTATCATGCCAACGTTCTGCCTGTGAAGATGCCCAAAGAAATCTTTACCAAAGGACTCCTAAGTGAGAAATGGTCACAAACGAATAGATATTTGTCACATTCATACATCTCTGCCAGAGTTCACAATCTCCTTATGATAGAAGAAACGGTCCCAAAATGTTAAAATAGTACCTACACTCAGATGTTTGGGACACCTTTCATCGGTTCCATGGGTAAAGCCTGGTTGATTACCCTGGGGTTAGCATTTCTAATTTTCCATTTTCCGCCTCACCTGGTTTAAAACCAGTTTGTAACAAGTGCAAAACATTAAGGACAAGGCTGCCAGTAGATTGTGTGGATGCACATTCCATGTTTAAAAGCAGAGCCCCACAGGAGTTGTTCTCAAACTCTGTGCCGTGGTATGGGGACAAATCCAGATTTTGTGACAACAAACCACACCTTGTTATTGCAATATACTGTATAAAACTATACAGAAAGTAATGATTTTACTTTTAATATTGATACTTTGTGTGCTCTCATTTACCAAAACAGTGGGCCATTCTATACCCCTTACTCGCATTGTATTGTAAGCTTGTAGATTGGCCATCTTCTCTATGAATACAGGTGTGCTTTTTGGGCACAAAAAGTTTGAAAGCCGCTATCCAACAGTCATGCCTTCAAATCCATTTACAGACTAATAACATTGCATTTGTTTTGAGCAGATGAGCTTGATGCAATATTTTCAGTCGTTATATCGTCACAAATCTGTCACTGAGCCCAGGCACAGCTGTGACCTTGCCTCAGACCTTTTCTGGGGGTGAATCCAGCACGATGTACTGTATAATGTATACATTTAATGATGTATTCCTTTGTATTGATCAAATCTACAGAAAAGGAATTGTATTTTAAGAGGCAAGACACCCTTTCTTTTTTACAAAACCCCATCTAACATGGCCAGTGCTAGTTCCAAATAACAGATAAGTCACCAAAGGTTTTTGGAGGTTAATGAGTTGCCAATACTTATCAGCATGGAAAGGAGACAAATGGGAAGCGCTCCCACTGAACTTGCAATTCAATCGCAAACATGCAGGTGGGGAGCCTTCTGTCACACATGCACACAATACAGGCCAAGGTCTACTTTCTTCCCCAAAGCCTGCAGTTAGAGACAGTTAAAAATACAAAAACACAGAAATGTTTGAGGCTTATCATTATATCCATCCATATTGTGAGTGAGAAATTGTTTCAGAAATGTCTTACATTCTAACCAGGAACTCCAGTAAAGCTTTTGAATGACAAAACGGGCATCTCCATTGCATATGCTTCATGTTGTGTGATTTTATTACGTGTGATATGATATGGACATAATGTATCTTGCTTTGAGTACTGCTATATCAGGACAGTCATAGCATATTCAGCAATTGTTTTCACACTAGAAGTCAACTTCCGTGCACATACATTATGCATTCAAAGGTAGTATATAGTTCTATCAAAGAAACATCAAAAATATAATTTCATGTTGCATTAATCTATAATCCCTTATAAGCAAAAAAACAGAAACAATACAATATAATTTCAACTAATAGGATCACTTACAAAAGAAAATAGAAATAACCAACACTCTTGAGCAAGTCTTTTGTGATATGATGTTAACGCACTTCAAAGGAATGACTTGATCACACACACACACAGATCTAAAGGTGGCATGTAGAAACCAGTGCATTTATGCAAGATGATAGCACACACACAAACACAAACACACACACACACACACACACACACACACACACACACACACACACACACACACACACACCAATGTCTGTGTAGAATACCTTTCCCAAAAAGAATGCAGTTCAGGTGAAATATTTGGTCCCTTTGCTAAAAAAAAAATCGGTCAGCAGGAGAGTCGAAAAGCCTTATTTTGTTATCAATATACCGATCCTTGCCAGTGTCAGTATGCCATTCCTGCTTCGGTTGATCTGATCAGGCGGTGTTAAGTAAAACCCTGCTTAAATACATTATGATGTAGCTGGAATGAGGAAGAGCTGTACACGCCAGCTAAGAAAATCCTATATAGGTCACAATGGCTGGTTTGACCGCTTGTGAAAAACAAAGCTCCACTCCGCAAACGATTAACAAGAAAAGGAAAGCAAGTGAATGATAACGTCGCAGAGTATGGTTAAATGCTACAGTATCAGAAGAGTACATCCTCTCACACATGGTCAAAGGCCCTGCCCGCTTCCGCACCCGTGCCCAAGGTCTGTACATTTGAGAGTCAGATGAGGTGGGGAGCATGAAAGGCAAGGCGGAGGCGGCTGCCTTTCAGCGGCGCAGTAACGCGGTTGGGGAGGCCTCAGTGGCAGTAAGAGGGGGCTCAATGTCGGGGAGAGACCGTAGCGTGAGGAGAGGTACCGGGGCCTTGGTACCTCTCCCGGGCATGTTTCTCGCAATACATATCTTCCCCGGCCCAAAAGTGACCCCTCATCTTCAGGTTGAGACCACAGTCTGTGCACGTGTAACACTCTGGGTGGCGGTAGCGGTCGTCCATAATGCGTACCGCCTGTGTGCTGAGGAGAGACAAGTGCAGTTAGACACTTGAATTTGGACATAATCGGCGCTGTTGAGCAGAAACCTTGTATGTCCATCTTTCATTGAGTGTTTTCTTTTTCAAGAATGAATGCCCCATTTTATGACAGTGTAAGAAAAATAAGTTCTCACAACACATCGCAATATGACTGGTATTTTATCTATTGGTCAGTGGCTTTTAAAAATATTTTGCCAATCTAAGTATTAACAAAAGCTTGTGACCAGACCACATAACTACATTAGATCCATTCGTTCTCTTTTCCATTTCGGTATGCCGTTGTATTTTCTGCAGTTCCATACTATTATGATATTATGAAAACATAATAACAATCATGAGTTTACAATAATCAGCAATTATATGAGCAAATTCAATCTTTTCAATCTGTAACTTACCGTTTAGACGCACATGATTTATAGATATCACATGGTTCACTTTTTACCACAGGGCAAAGTATCAGTAATACTATATCAGCATCTTATAACTCTGTCACGGATATTATTTCTGTGTGCATGCATGAACTCTTACACAATGCTGGTGCCACACTTCTCACAGGTGTGGTGTTTGGTGACTCCTCCCACTGGTGTGCTGGATTTTGGGGGGTTGGGTGAAAGCTTCCCTGGGAACCTCAAAGCGGCCTCTGGGTAGTCAAAGAAACACACACACACACACACACACACACACACACACACACACACACACACACACACACACACACACACACACACACACACACACACACACACACACACACACACACAGAGAGAGAGAGTCGTATTCAACGCCCAGCAACCTAATTTACAGCCGCTCATAAGGAAAGCATGACAGCTTTGTCTCTCCCTCTGGCAACCTGTGTATCACATCACCGATTTGTTTGTCTTCACTGGCTTCTGTCTGTGCTAGCATCCTTGAGAGCTTGTTTGTGTTCACTGCTAGTCATCACAACTATATTGTCCACAGTGCACAATGGCCGTTATGTCTGGAATTATTATAAAGGAGGGGAAAGCCATCTTTCTGTGAAGGAAAATAACAGCTCTAAGACTGCAACTATCCATTACTTTTTCAATTATTAATCAAGAACCACATTTATTCTATATAGATTTGATACTTTTTAATATATATTTAAAAGAAATTTGCAAAAATAGTGAAAATAATAGAGCTTGTTGATTACTATTTTTGAACATTTTGGCATTTTTTGGGGGGGAATCATATCAGCTAATGACATTCCCAAAATAGGATCAATTATTATATTAATCAATGATTTTTATTAATTATTGATTATTAGTAATCATCAATTAAACCAATTAGTTTGTGTGCCGTTTCACACCTAAACAGCACACAGTGCTTTTGACTCACAAGTGATGGCCATATGGAAAAGTTGCGTTTGTATTACTGAGGAACTTACCTACTACTTTTGGACAGTCTACATACTGTAGGTCTGCCAGGGTTCACATGCAAGAGGGAGCTACCTCGTGAGAAACAATATTGTCGAAATTGTGGTAAATTATGTGAAATTTGACATAATGGATGTAACCTGAAAGCAGCAACATCTTAGTGTGTGAGATGTACTAGGAACAGCCTTCCAAATGAGAATAACATAATAATTACACAAGTTAAGTGGCTTTGGCCAACCATGCAAGGCTGTTTGAGCAAGCAGAGCTTAGGTGTAGGGCTGCCACACGATTATTCTTTTGATTATGTTTACGATTAACTTCTAATAGATTTTTGTCTGATTAACCACTTAAAGGGCCACTTCACCCCTTTTGCAACCAGATCTTATTGTAATGATGTTTGTATGTGTTTTTAGATATTTTAGTAATTCAAAGTGTCCATGGGCTACATGATGTCATGGACACTGGGCTCACTTCCTTCCTGGACTACAATTCCCATAATTCTTTGGTCCACTGCTCCTCCTTGTGGATATGGGTAGGGCTGTCTTACTGAGACAACATGTAGTCCAGGAAATAAGTGAGCCTAGTGTCCATGACATCATGGAGCCCATGTACACTTTGAAATACTGAAATATCTTCTGTAGCGTGAGACAGCTTGATGTACAAGTACACCCCCTGGACATGACGCTAGTATGTCGCAGGGACTTACCCCCAATCCAACCCTTGATGCAGAGTGCCAAGCAGGGTGGCATTGGTGATTTGGGTCCCATTTTTACAGTCTTTGGTATGACCCAGCCAGGGATTGAACCCCGACCTCCCAGTCTCAGGGCGAACACTCTAACCACAAGGCCACTGAGCTGGCACTGGGTAACACATATTTCCCACATAAAAACCACAGGAAAGTGTTTCTTGTCTCACAAACATCATTCAAATAAGATCTGGTTGCAAAAGGAATGAAGTGGACCTTTAAGCCTTATTTTATCATTGTCGTACAATGACGTTATGCTAAAATAGACAATGTAAGGCTGAAAATGTATATTTATTTTATTCACATTTTTTATAACCGATTATATCAATTAACTGTTGTACCCCCTACTTTGGTGTGACTGCATGTATTGTATTCATAGGTATGAATAAAGGGTGGCGAAGCCGCAGACTGCTAACCTTTCTCATCGGCCTCCAGGACTTCCTGCAGCAAGCGGAAGGTGTTCGACTGACGAGGAGCCGTGCGCGACTCCTTGTTCTCCTGGATCATCTTGTATACCTCAGACTCCTTGTCGAACCTCTGCATGGCAAAATCTGAGCTGGAACTGCTGTGTGAGAATCACAAATACAGATAATCAAATACACTAAACACACATACAGTACATCTCTCCAGATGAAAAATGCATTGGAAATTCTTATATGAATTTGGCCAGTTCCTTGCAAATATTTTACACAAATGTTACCATTTTCTGATCCAATGATACTGGGATGTACAGTATATGATATGAATACACAATGTACCTTACAGTAATGTATCACTTAAACACAAGCTTTTTATATATATATATATATATATATATATATATATATATATATAAAATTCACTACGTTACTGTACATTATGAGGCCAGTTTGACAGGATCCAGAGAAAAGGGGAAGGGGCAGTGGGCAGCCCTGTGAGTTTGACCTCCAAACATAAAGTCTTCATTGCATACCCCAGGCAACTGGCCAAAGCCATTCTCCAGTGTCTCAGCCTATATACCATCAACTTGATGCCTCTCCTACCCATTACCATCCATTATTACAGGGGGTTCTGTTTAAACTCACAAAATAGCCTTCAGGCAGGAAGTAACAAGGACATAATAAAAATAACTGATATTATGGCTATCAGTTGACCAGTGGAACTTGTTTATGTAGTGTGTGTGTGTGTGTGTGTGTGTGTGTGTGTGTGTGTGTGTGTGTGTGTGTGTGTGTGTGTGTGTCTTCTGTCCTGTCCTATAAAAAAAAGATAAGATGTCCTATAATTAAGATAAAACTACTTAAAAAAAACAGAGATCTAGACGTTAGGGAAAACATTAGACTCAATGCATCCCGTGATGTATATTATTCACATATCACAACTTTAACACTGGCAATGGGCATTACATTCAGGGTGGATGGACAGCATAGGACACCTTTTCTGCCTTAGGGCAAATAATTTAGAAGCGAGTCAATTTAGGAATATGAGAATATGAAAACTGTAGATTAGTTCAGGATGCCAGGTAATTAACAGATCAGCTCATGCTCATCATCATGTAATACATTCATGTAATGATGGACAGGATGGAAAAGTGGTTACCGGGTTGCTTTTACAGTTTCTTCCGTAGCTTTATGCGTAGTTGCAATAGCAAGTTTCACGAGTCTCAACTCAGGTTGAATAAAACAGAAATACCAGTAGACTCAGAGGCACCAAGACTGAAAGTATCCCTATATATGTGTATTTGACTGAAGGGAGTCTGTGACCTGCAGCTGTTAGTGAGAACCGGTTGGCTGGGTACAGACCCGTCAGGTGTGGTTGGCAGCCATTCACCTGTAGCCAATTGGGAAGGACATTCTGGAAGGTGTCAACTGAAATCAGTGAGCTCACTTGGTCTGGTTTGTCCTGTCTGTCATCAAATATCAACGTACGGAAAGCCTGTTTAAATATTCGTTGAATGATTTACACCTACAGTGTGAAAATCAGAAAGCTTGAAATAAACAATTCAATGATGCAACTGATTTAGAGAACAAACACCTCTTTTACAGTTATATAAAACTTCCACTATCGTTTTGTCTTTCTTTCTCTTTTTAATATAATATCCACCACTCAGACCTGCTCAGACAGAACCTTTACCATCATGAGAGGTATATCCACGAGGAGTGTCATCATTGTCTTTTTAAAACGTTTTGATTCACTCTTTTTATACCTGACAGCTACAGTACAGCTCTGGCCAAATGTGACATGAAAGTCACCTGAGGTCTGTTGAATGATTAGGTCAGATAAAGAGCTGAAAGACAGTGGCTAGTGTTTTAGGACGGTTCTAGTCACAGTTGCTCAAACAAAGAAAGAGGAAGTAGATTACATTATGTATGGCATATATTTTGAAGTTGGTTCTTTTGAAGGAAATAACTATATTTACGGTAATTTAAATGTTCACATCCAAGAATTACTTTGACACTGTGTTTTAGGGAATAGCCTATTTCTGCCTTGTATCAGCCTTTGGTGCTTGTTTCCATCTCAAAGCACATGGCTGAAACAGGAGATGGCAACCAGACAGGATAATACATTTGTGACTAACGCCAATGCGCTGGCCCTTTCTCCCGCATCCCAGAACATGGTTGAAATTGAAAACAGACTCCTGAGCAGTGAGCACGCCCTCCAAGTTTTCCACATGCACAGCTCCACCCTCAGCGATCCGTTTCGCTGTTTGCCTCTCTCACCATCCCTTCTGACATACAATCCCAAAACAAATGGAAAGTCTGGGTCAAATGGGAGCAAAACAAATAACACCACAACTGAAAGGCTCGAAGTCCGGAGTGCGTAATTCATTTTACAGTTTAAGTGCCGGAGTTTCAGAGAGTAAAGGACAAACTGGAGAAGTGTGCTGTCATGGAATCATTTGACTTTGAAGTAAAGCATGTCAACAGAATGCCTACATCAAAAGGCAGATCTGTTTGGTTTCCCCCTACACTTGGCACAGAGTACCAATGATTATAATCTAGTAAAAATACAGGTCTGTAAAAAATCTTAAAAATGCATGTACCCATTGTACCGGCAGTCAAAACATTGATAGCATCACTATTTTCAAATACCACCACAACACAAAATCAGGACAATGGAGAGATGATTGAATAGGTTCACCCACATTTCTCAAAAATATAAACCTGTGACTCAGTCTCAATTCAAAATAAATCAAATTCTAGACAAGACTCACCTCAGGACAGGACAGCAAAAGCTACAGTGAGCTTAAAAGTCCCCTGCACGTCTAACCACTGCTATGACTGCTCAACAAACCACCACACACACATGAACACACATGCACACACAGATGCAAAACATACACATACCTCTATCTACACCAGATGAGACAAGAAGAACAAGAGTCTCACTGAAAAGGTGTGCCCCTTGCCTGGTACCCATTGGCCAAGAGAGAAATGGGGGCGGGCAGTGGGTGTCACAAAGCCTGTCATTGGTTGTGCTGGAGCAGGGAGAGGTTTGGTGTACAAGCTGGGGACTCTAGACTGGGGGCCAATTAGGGGGGAGAAGGAAAGTCAAGACGTTTTGGGGGATATGGGGTGGCTGAATTTGATTCCGTCTGCGGACGCGTCACACCACTGGCCTGGGGTAGCCAGGATGGAATCAGTGCCAAAGTCAACCCTGCAATAAAACTCCCCCTGCACTGGAAGAACACAATACTCTGAAAGAGAAAGGAGGGATGCAGACAAAAGATCCTGCAAGAGACTATGATTTATAACTGAGTTGAGTCAAACATTGTTTACTTTACTATTCTGTGAGTGTTTTTTATTTATCAGAAATATTGTGAGGTGAACTCTCATGTATGGTCAAACTGGTCTACTCCTGTGTTGTACATATAACACCAGAAGGATAATGCAAAATTACACATTAAATTAAATATATTGAAATTAGACAGTAAGTGATGGAGGCCGTCAGGTGTCAGTGTGTTGAACACAAAAAACACAAAACAAATTAATCAAATTTTGGTTGCCTTGTGGACTCATTAATTGTGCAAGATAAGTCATCAGCTCATTTCGAATTATACCAACAGTTTTACATTAAGACTTACACTCAACTTTTGTGGAATGTAAGAGTAACAGATTGGGACAACTCAATCGAAAGTTAAAAGGTCCAACCAATTGTTAAATTATGAAACACATTTTTAGCTAGCAACATTAGCTGTTGCACACACACACACACACACACACACACACACACACACACACACACACACACTTCAAATGTCTTCAATTAAGTTGGGTTTTTAATGTCTAAGGAGGGGGACAATAAAAATAACCAACAAATAATCATATATAATAAATTCAGTCACAAACAACACCATGCTAAACCAGTAGTTGTGTGTCACAGTACCTGCGTCGGGGAGACATAGGGATGTCCCGATCAATGGGGCTGTGGGGCGAGTAGCGACCTGGTGGCGTGGGGGTTCTACTGGACACCGAGTTGTTCCTGAAGTCCACAGAGGAGAACTCCTGTAGAGAGGATGAGACAGAGTGACTGAGTATAAACCCAGATGCTTGTAGAACTACACACACACACACACACACACAGTCTGGCAGTGTGCCGCGGGTTCGACTCCCGATTCCGACGGCCTTTACTGCATGCGACTCCCCCATCTCTCTCCCCATTTCCTGTCAGCCTACTGTCTGTCCCTCCATAAAAAATATAAAATAAAGGCGAAAGCCACAACAAAATTGATTATCGATAATTTTTCTGATTATTTAAAGGATGAATCAATGATAGCTCTAAAATTTATTTTATGATGATCTTGATACAGCCATCATATCATATTTTAGCATGCCATCTTGGCCTAACTCAATTACCAAGTTTGCTTCCCAAGCCCTGAACTTTGTACAGAGTATCTCTCTGGGAGCCATTGTTTTAACTATTTTGCCACCTGAAATTTTGATGAAGTAGAAAATGTCTGATTAAGCCTAATTCTGAAGGAAGTCATCAGATGAATAATCCCGTCCAGATGAAGATAAACCTTGGTACGTTGATAAGAATGCTTTAAGACTGTCTTCCACTCTGACCTGCTCAGACAGAACCTTTACCATCATGAGAGGTATATCCACGAGGAGTGTCATCATTGATTGTATTTTCTTTCTTTGATGTCCTCTCTCTTTCTATGCAAAATCTTTATTTAATACAATATACTGAAAGATCAGGTTGTCTGTGGTTTGTTCCTGTGAGTATTTACATCAGGGTCAAGGCACAGTCTAACTATAACAAGTTGGAAGTTCATTATTTTATTCCATCAATGGATTAAATTGATTAATTCAATTAACCCGTAGAACTGACCTCCTCCAGTTCTTTTTTTAAAAGATATTTTTGGGCTTTTCTGCATTTGTTGATAGGACATAGTGGAGAGAGACAGGAAACAGGGAGAGGGAGACAGGGAATTACATGGACTCATGTAGCAAAGGTCATCGGGATCGGGACACGAACCCGCGACATGCTGTCAGGCATGCGCCTATATGCGGTATGTGCCTGGACCGCTAGGCCAGCGGGCGCCCCAACCTCCGCCAGCTCTGACGGTTGAATCAACCCATGTGTGGATTCAACCAGAATACAGTTGGAAAAGAGTAAGACTATGGTATGTGAAGACAATATTGCAAAAAAAAGAAGTAAAGCAAATCAAAGCGTTATGTTCACCTCAGAGCCAAGGGGTTATTGATAATAGATGTGGATCATCACTTGACAATGCAAGGACCTGGCACTTAAGGGTTTGCGTTTCATTTAGAAATGCTGTCGACTTGAAAAATTGGAGAGGAGTGTGTATATGTATACTGCAGGGGGCAGGATGCATCGACAACCTGGAATGTACCAAATCTAATAATCCTGATCAGAAAAAGGGAGTGGGATAGGAGGCTGGGAGAGGACTGTATGTACAGCACACACTCTCAAGATGGTGGTACAACACATACAGTAGAGAATGCATCCAGTGGCTTGCCTGTGCATTTCCACTACTCTGTCCATAATAATAGAGTTGATCTATCATGACTATTACTATGACTATGACTATCTATTAATCATGACTAGTCTTTCCATTTTAAATTCTGTGATTTGTCATAATTTGGCCGGTCCCCAAATTGAGTTTTGTCTTGGTCAAGCCACACCCAACATTCATGTGCTGTTGATCATCCCTCCTGATCAATCACATGTTTATCAAGTGATCGCAGCCAGCCAACATCAGCATTGTTAGCTCTTGATTGCTATTTATAACCGAGCCGGAATTCAGCCCCTCAGCAAGATGACAGAGATTACATTTGCGTGGTAACAGATGTTTGGCACTGGCCATTGCATTCGTTTGAAGCGGCTGAGCCAGTGTGTACTTCTTTGTGAAGTACAGTTCTCACAATTATGCATAGCGGTTATGAGCAATTTTCCTTGTCAAGAAAACAAAGGAGGAAAAAATGCCAAACATTATTGATATGTATTATTCACCTGGCCAAGACAAACATGGTTTACTGACTAAACTTTATTTCCTGCCTGAATTACGCTGGATTCTCTTGTTCAGATTGAAAAAGTGGTATTGTTTCACATTGGCCACAAGAGGGTGGTACATACACATTGTGCACAGAAAGTTAGGGAAATAACTGCAGTATTTTTAACCAGCAATGTCCGTGTACCTGTGTAAATGAGCATGAGTATGTGACTTATTAATACCAGTAGGGGGCGCCAGAAACAGAGAGAGGGGTAGTGCTGTGTCTCTAATATGAGAGAGAGAGAGAGAGAGAGAGAGAGAGAGAGAGAGGGGGGGGGGGGGGGGAATTGCACCACTCAGTTCACACGTGTGATTTTTTTTTTTAAAGAAAAGAACTGAAGGCAAATGCAAAAGTGCAAGTACATGAGTCAAGAGCAGTAATCTGTCGAGACACAGACAGGAACAAGTTTAATTAGGTCACAGCTGAGTACTAGTGTGGGTGTGTATGTGTGTGCATTCTTTTCCTGTGTGGCGTTAGTGCCTGTTCATGGTGAAATTGACCCCAGGCACCCTGAACACACAACACACCTGTTCCAATTATGAGCAGCACATAACTCAACCCAGACAATTTAACTGTCAGGAATCTCAACAAACAAATTGCTTTAGCCACAACACATCTTAACACATCTACATGTGTCCACCTGCAACAGTAGTGGTCAGTTTACAGAAACACACAAAACATAATAATCAGAGCTCTTCTGCCTGTGATAGTCATTGGAACAAAACCACTTGGTGAAAGGAAGGGACGGGGCCTCCAGAAAATGTGTTCCACACAAGTTTCAATCTGCTGGGGAAACAAAAGCTAAAACTCCAGGCCAAGTGCACAGTCCAGGAAAACTGAGTGTACGAATCAAAAAGTCCACAGTCAACTCCAAGTACCAGTTTCACAACAGGGCTCCCTGCAAAACAGCTACCCCTCCCCGTCATCAGCTGGCATCGCTAGTACAGAAGCCCATCCCAGCAGCACCCTGGCTCTCTTTGAGCCAGTACATTTCGGAGACTTTCAGGATGGGGCCTGACGGTGACGCTGGAAGATTGGGGTGGAGAAAGTGGCACTCGTAGAAGTCAGTGATTCTGATTGTGTCTTCATGTTCCAGCAGCACCCGCTTCCAATTCAGCAACGCTTTGAACAATGCCTCTGTTCTCAATTGAGCCCAATTTTCCCTTTCTTTTTCCTAGCGAGTGGGCAGATCAGCGTCTCCAGCCAGGAAGTCTTTACCAGAAACGATCACTGGGACAGCTCTCGGATATTCTTCCCAGGAAAACTCACTGCAATAATGGAGGGCTCATCAGATCACATATTGCATATCATCTGAGTATGAACGGAGACTCATGTGTGCTCTCCTGCTGGGAACCAATCTAAAGGGCAAATACCTTTAGGCATAATACTTTATGCATTATTTCAAAATGGACTCCCTATACGAAGCATGCGAAAACACACTATAATGCAACCCAAAGCTTGATGTTATATAAATGTCTGGCTGGCGATTAAGTTGTGGAGGCCTGATCTAGGATGCAAATCTCCATCTGTTCCACCGACCGATGAAACCTGCTGTCAACTTAAGTAGCTCACAAGGCTCCTGTCTTCAATGTGAACGTGAAAGAATGGCAATGATTTAGGTTTCTAATTACAGATCGATGGGACCAAAGAGAAATGAAATGAAGTAGAGCAGAAACACAAAAGAAACAAATAGAGAGAAAGAAAGAGAGAAAAAACAACAAGCGTTCCACAGTGACAGGGAGTATGCAGCTGCAATTGAGTTTGACCTTAGAAGGTCCAGGGAACATGGTCTGGCCCGACGGAGAGTTCTCCCATCAATGCTAGCTGGTTCAACATTCCCATTCCCTGCTTCGGTCCTTTTATAGCTGTGGAATTTTTCTGGGTTTCCCAAAACCATTGCTATGCTCAATTAATCTCTGTTCCACTGGTAAAATGGTGGGCAAGGGTGAAGTAATAATAATAAATAAAATAATTTAGTCCACACTCGTTTGGGGGTATTTTTCTCATACAGTACACATATGTGAAATGTGAAAGGGGAGCAGTTAGGGCCTCAGGGGTTAAGAGTAAGACACAGACGGGCAGACGGAATCGAGGACTTTCTGATTCCCAGAGGGCCTTTCTACCCATTCAGCTATAGCAGGGGTTCTCAAACTGGGGTCCGGGGAGTAGTATCTGTAACTCTGAGAGTGTACTCTGAAGGCATACTCTAGTTTTAGGTGATAAGGTGACCCACCGAAAACTACAACATGACGTCATGCAACGGTGGTAAGCAACTCATCGCTTACCCAAACATATCTCTGTTTTTACTAACCACTGTTTCAGTGGTCACCTTATCACCTAAAACTAGAGTATGAATAGGCCTTGAGAGTACAAATGGAACCAAATGACCCATAAGGGTTCAATTTGTACACTCCTTGGCCTCATGCATATCAAATGAAAATATATATTTTTCCCCTAATTTATTCTTTTTTATGACAGTACAACGGCGTTGCTTGATTAAAGGAGAATTCCATGCTAAAAGGCTTTCTTCCCTTTATTTGTAGTTGTTACATCCCAACCAAAGAAGTCCAGGTGTTATTTTGTGCAAAAGCTCCTTATTAGCGATTTCCCCTACCATAAGCCTTAAATGAATTGCATTGAATTGAATGGGAATTGAATGGGGCTATGGTGTGTTGTGCTAATTCACTTATTTCCATCGCTCAAAATTATATATTTTTTGTATCCTCTCTTCATAATGTAAATAATATCCCAAGCGGCACAGTTTACTACTTATTTCGATGGAAATAAGCAAATTAACACCCCATAGCCCCATTCAATTCATTGAGCGCTTATGGTAGGGGAAATAGCCAATAAGGAGCTTTTGCACAAAAAACACCTGGACCTCTTTGGTGGGGACGTAACGACTACAAAGAAAGGTATGAAAGCATTCTAGCATGGAATTCTCCTTTAACATGACTAATACAAAACTTGTGAATTAATTAATTAATTAATTAATCCCCAAGCACCCAAAACAAAATGTGGTGGTAGAGGCACAGTTAAAGACTATAATTCTCCCCCTGTCAGGTGTAAAGGAGCAACTTGGACACTCTGGCATGAAGGAAGCATGAGTTCAAGTCCGTTGTCCCCAGGTTGGCGGAGGGTGTGTATAGCCCAGGATCACATTAGATAATTGACACAGGGGTGAAAAATGAGTTACAAAATCGTGGGATAAAAAAAATACTATCATTCTGTCTTTGAGCAGGAGCATGGTGGAGAGTTTCTCTCAGAGGAAGCCCTGATTGGAGCTGCACTGAACTGTAATCAGGAGCTTGCTGTTAACACGACCTGGGTCATTAGAAGTATGCAATTCACTCTTGACCCACAATTTCAGCTCTCACTTTGGTGTGACACACTCTCTCTCTCACACACACACACACACACACACACACACACACACACACACGAGGAGCACTCTAAACACAAACAAGCCTCCGTCAAAGCCGACGCAAAAACAAAACAGGAAATGGCAAATTGAGGCGAGGACACTGTCAGCGGAGGAGCCTTCAGTCTGGCTCCAACTGAGCCACTCTGCATCATCATCATTACCACCCTGCAGCTTCAATTACAGGGCACGGGCCAGCAGCACACAGGAGGGATGCTTAGAGGAGGCATTATTTTGGAAAGCTTAGTCCTTGCTATACGAAAGTACAGTAACTGCTCATTCACTGTCTCCCTCATTGAGACACGGCTGCTGTAGTAGTGCATCAGGTCTGGGGGTGTGGACAGGGGAACACCAGACATCCTGGGATGGGTAATAATCAGAGTTGTGTACACTATTTCCTACGCAGCAGTAGGCTAGAGATTCGCGGAGGTCCTGTGCAGAGACCTGGGGCGAACCTGCTCGTTATCCACTGTCACTGGCGGCCTGTGCCTTGTAATTATGTCTGTGTTCAATGAAACGTTGCTGCGTCCATCTTCTTCTTCGTATAACACGCAACAGATCCCATATCAAAAATGCGTATAATTAGCATTCTGTACCTCTTTTATGGGTTCAGATACCAATAGAGATGTTTTATAGGGAAGGGCTGAACGTCACTGGGTCAGGGTGCTGATATGAGTGGTGACATGATGGGAACTTTGGGTTCTGAGGCTGCAGACCTTGCTTGAAGTGGAAACATCAATTGTGGCCTTCGACACTGCAGTTGTAGAATCCCATATAACACAGCTGCCCTGCACTCTCCAGTGGGTCCTAGTAATAAGTATTGCACTGGTACCACTTTATATTCTTACAGAGCACACTTTTAATAAAGTGATGTTTCTCCATACAAAGACACGCATTCGGAAATGTTCTGCATCGATTTTCTGCCAGAATCATACAAATTCAGTCATTAGTATTTGCAGGTGTATTTCAGTTTTGTTTGTTTTGGGCTTAAGAAGGTAAGTACTGAAATGATTAAGTATGTCAGTATCCAGTGGCGGCCTCATATATGTTTCAATTGAAACGGGCCTCGAGCCTCCAGGGGCCTCCCGATTAAAAAATAAATTTATTTTTTATTTTTTATTGTTTTATTATTATTTGTAGTAGTAGTAGTAGTAGAAGTGGTAGTAGTATTGCATTGCAGCCTTCCAATCAGCCTTGTCAATAATTCAGCCTCATCCTGTACGTGCCTCCCAGTTATACCTTAGGCCTACAGTAATTTCAAGACAAAGTAAAATTATTGTTTAATCAAGCTGCTTTTGTGAATTTTTCTACTTGGCTTTGCTGTATGCTGTTCATGCTTTGAAGTCCGATAATACACACAGACACAAACTTCATACGGTAAACACAACATATGTTCATTGCGAGTAAGCTCTAACCCTCAAAGGTCATCCATATATAGAAGCATGACTGTCCAGCGTTCTGTATTACAATGTTCAATAACATATGGCTTAAAGGAGCAGCGATCTTTTGTGATGCCAGTGATAATGACAGACATGGCCTCCCCCTCTTTCCCTCCCTCCGTCTACCACTCATCATGGCCACACACCATCAGACAGCGCCTGATACACACCATATGTACAAGATTAGAGGCCTGATGAACAGTACACAATAAAATCCTTAGTGTTAATTTAGGGTCCATTTGCTTCCATTCATACAAGCTCAGTTAAATTAAGCCCAAGGATTTAACTGTGCAGAGATTGGGATGACAGGATGGCTGTAAGAGTAATTCACTCTCTGTGACAAGGCCCCGTTTCACTGAGGCTACAACAACGTCCTGCAAAATATCTCAACCTCAACCCTGCGTAAACATACACAGCCACTGACAACACTAGTGAATAACACTACCTAAGACTTGTTTGTGCAGTCTGTCTGTACAAACACACAGCATGACATAATCTCTAAACTTGAACACATAACCAATGTGTGTAGATGTTAATTGTGTGGCTACCCTCTCCGCAAACCCTCTCTCCCACATGGGCGTGTGACACACGCTCAGTGTGAATACCTTCAGATTCCTGAACGGATTCACAAAGCCATCTCATGTGATAGTGAGAGATCATAGGTGGTCTGAACCCAGGGGGGCCACACTGCCACCAAAACGGCACTGATGATGCAGTGCCCTGTGTTATGAATTCAACAGACCTACCATTTATTTATCCAATGGAGTGAGTCCATGAGCAACACATTTTTCAGCCTTATTAAATTCCCCACAAGGCTCCAACTGGAACAGCATATCAAGCTCATTAAACATCTGGAGCTCGTTATATGGTTGGGGGTTGGGTTAAAATCGCTGGACTTCATGATACACTTTAATTTATGATAGCCTGTATGCACCCGCTCATACAGTATACACCGACTGCACCGTATTACAATTAGAGCTGACTGATGCCAGATTTTTGGGTCCGATGCAGATGCTGAATTTGGAGAGTACTAATAAAGTTTATACAGATGTTTTGACCCATATTAAAAATAAACAGAAATAACGTTTTTAAAAATTCTTAGTCCTTAATCCTATTCAAATTCTTTCATAAATAACCCATTTACAAGCTCACAGCGCATTGGGACGTGTTGTGAGCTTGTAGAGCTGCTAATTATGAAAACCTTCCCGCCTGTAGCGATATACCCAAAATAGTTACGCCTGGTTGAAAGTGGCCAAAGAAAGTCAAATAATGACCAATATATATATATATATCGTTCTGGGCTAAAATTACAATGAAAAAGGAGGGTCATTATGGATAAAACAAACAATCAGGATGAACACATGTGTGCTGATCACTGGCATTGGATTATAAAAGCTATGTTCATGTGTTGAAAGGGCTAAATGAGTGGGGCAATTCTTGTTTCACAGCTAATCCGTCAAACTCAGAGGTGATACTGCAGTGCTCAATTTCAAAAGTACCTAATGGTTAACGAGACGGACAGTATCTCAGCTACAGTAATTATAGGTGTTCTATATTAAACAAGCTGACAGAGACCACCTGGTCTTTCTGGCTCTCTGGTTTCACACAGAGGTACAGTAACAGTGCTGCAGCATAATTAAATATTTTAACGCTGAAGTGTAGCCTCGTTCAAATTTCATCTACTGGCTGGAGCATACATAAATCTCAAATATCAGCAGGATAGACATTTATGGCGGTGAGCTGTGGAAGAATCCTTCTTCTCCGAGTGTTACCTGCGGTGGCGATTTTACCAGCTTAACAATTATGATTTATGACAAACAAACAGAGCCATAGTAGTAACCATTATCCCAACACCCGGCTGGGTGTTGTCCTCCGTAAAACTGGAGGAATATATGCTGGCGTGTCATGTTTTCACTGCCGTGAATGCACCATGGGCCAGTTATCCACACATAGTTCCCCCGACAACAACTTATGGAATGCTAACATACCATTCAACCACCTTCGTAAACAGCCCCTAAACTGTACTGCCTAAATAGGCACATCTCTCCTGGCCAACATTCCCCTAAAGCCAACAGGGCTGAGCGTCCCCACGAGTGCGCCTGGGGGCCTGGAAGGCCAGTTTGCTTTTCCACTTCAGGGGAAAGAAAAACATACGTGCTGATCAATCGGTGGGGATGAGGAGAGGCATGCTGCCCAGCCAGGGGCCACAATGAACCCCTGGGCTTAACGGCCGGTCGTCCATGTGAAAGGGCCTTGCTCTGTCCACTCACAGACCTCACTGTGAAGAGAAGAGACGCCCCCTGCACACAAACACACACACACACACACACACACACACACACACACACACACACACACACACACACCATCCCCTGCACTGGATCCACTTGCCCCCGTCAGACAGCACGCCATCGGTGTGCCAAGCCAAACAACAGCCCCGCTCCTGAAATAGCACATCATTTCAACCATCGTCTTCTCAGTCGATGTGTCTGTGTGCAAAGCTTCGAGTGGAGACAACATGAGGAGGTTGGATAACACTCCCTGATCTGGGAGACAAAGACCAGAAATACTCGCAGCATGTGCAAAATGAAATATGAAAGTTTTACCATGTACCAAAAACAAAGCAATATTTCTATTTCTTGAATGCCAGGCCTCCATTTCTGTTCCACAGTTATGACCACAGCTTTGCACTCCAGGCCACCACAACCTCCAAAATAGACCAGGATGAAACCATCGCACGCTGGCGTGCAGGCTGGCCTGCTGTGAGCTGGCCAGCCAATAGGGATGTGTGGTTTAGAATCAGTGGTTCCCAAACTTTTTTTTCTCAAGAGTCGAGACCCAAAAGACGTGCTGTGATCTTGTAGATCTGCTATTTTCAGGAGTTCAGGAGATTTTTGAATTTCTTGGATCTTGTGAAGATTTCCGAAATTCTCTGGAGAAATGTTTGAACTTTCCATTCAATTCCGTGGGTTGTATATTTAATAGGATGGTGGAAGGAGGGAGTGTTGGGAAGGGATGAGAGGATAAAGGGTGGGAAAAGGCCCACGCATACTCCAGTTTTAGGTGATAAGCTGACCACCGCAGTGGTTGGGAAACTAAATCATGACGTCACTGAGCTGCGGTGATAAGAACTCACCGCTCACCCTAGCACTCAATACAATTTTTACTTGTGACCCATAAAAATGGGATTGCGACCAACAAATGGGTCCCAGTGTTGGGAAATAGTGGTTTAGATGGATAGATGGACGGGCAGAAGATGGATGAATGCAGGAAGATGAATGCTTGAACGGGCTTTTGTGTAGTTGCACTGCCTTCTAGATAAATTAATTACACACGGATAAAGACGTCAGAGCTACATGTCATGCAGCCATGGTGTCCCCACCCAGTTCTGGCAGGGTGAGGAGCACTAGTCTGTTCTGTATGGGCCCCACATTGACTGTCACCGTGCAATGACCATGCAGCCATCCTACCGTAGGACAGCTATTTATACAGCAACCACCCTGTCCTCCGACACAGGATGAGGCTGCCCACCAATGCAACCCTCAAGAACCTCAAAGTACAGCAACTAGAAACCCAGACTGCGAGCCTGGTACTAATGGCCTGGTGATGGGCTGTGTCTCGTGAAAAGCAGTTTGGTTTTGGCCCTGCTTGTCCCCCAACAGGGATTATGTTGTGGTCACTCCTGATGTTATAAACAGATGCTCTGCTCTGCTGTGAATCCTGAAGGTGGGCCTTCCAGCTCAGCTACAGGCTTCCAGGAATCTCTAGATGGCCCTCCATTTTGTTGTGGTGTTGAGCCAGAAGATACACTCTGCTAACCCATAAATACAGCTAGTCACGTCATGCCATGACAATATGAGACTACAGAGGACAATGTTGAACCTGCTAAAATTGCACCACAACAACTTTAGTCTATTAAATGGAAACCATCCGTTGTCTGTTATATGTACAGTACACAAAAATATGCAGAATCTGACTGAATCACTGACTCCCAAGTTCACGGTCAAGACTTTATTGTGCCAAAGAGACATTTGAGATCAGAAGATCAGTATTATCTTAAGTGCATTTCTATCAGGACAACTCACATATTGATAGCTTACTGATGGTTATGACATGGCACTAGGTTTGGTTTTAGCAAACTAGATCTGATTTTATGGCTCACTGCTGCAACTAGACTTTGGACAGGGGTAAAATGATCCCCCAATGGTAGATAAAAGCAGAACTAAACAGGTGGGGAGGAGTGGGTGGAAAACTGTAGCAGGAGATTGGCCTTGATAGTAGTGAGGTTGAGTGCACTACTTTACAGTATATAAATGGTTGACACTGAAGTGAATGAAGTTTTTCTTGTAAAATCCCACTACTGAGTGATCCTACAAACCATAAACTAGTAGTTTACAGTACCTACAGTATGAATTACTACAAATAACAAGTCATGCAATGTACTTCTTCTTTTGTTAAGAGCATACTACAGTACTTCACTTGTTAATCTTTAACAGAATGAAATATTTTCCAGTACAATTAATCTCTGTAGTCACTATGCATACGTAGTTGTTCATAGTTTTGGACTTCTGGGTCTGCCACAAAGAGGCATTGCTGTATTAGATCAGCCTTGGGGCACAGCGGAGGGGCGTGATGGCTTAAGTACAATTTGGGAATGGCAGAGGGCCTCCCTAGTGTCCACTCTCAACTCACCCATCCCCCTGACTCCCACCCAGTCTCCTTCAGCCTCCATCACACAACAAAACAGCCTTGTGGTCCTGAAGGAAAGGCAACAGCAAGCCTTCCCTGCCATCACAGCCACTATTGTCCAGGGCATTTTCTCAGGACATCCAACACCCCCGGCAAATGGGGGATCCTGTTGCGCATCCCTCTCTCCTCACTCAGGGAGCCAAAACAGGGGTGGAAAAGCCCTTTACGGTGCCTTACAGAGACGCAGATCACCTGATACAGCAGCACTCTGCACCTCTCAGGCAGGACAGAGGACCTTGTTAGGGAGGCCCTCAGCCTGCACATCTCACTGGGGCTACTGTGTTGCTGCCAGCCAGCACAGCAGCACAACGGTATATGCACGGCAAGCCTCTACATCGTTTGCCTACCGAATCTCTCTCAATGGCCTCCACTCACTAATCCAACCACCACGGCAGGAGGCTGAGGCTTATGACTAATGTTTATTTTATTTTTTAAGAAGGGAGATGTCGTGTGGAAGATGAGACTCAGGCCAAAACTTCACTCCCGTCCACTAATAGGTTGTTGGGACACTGTTGAATAGGGAGGCTGACGGCTTGTAGAGAACAGAGGGAGCTCTCCAAAAACAAGCCCCGGTGAAAGGAAAACACATAGCGGATGCTGTGGTCTTCAGACAGTTTAACCCAACTGTGTGCGAGTGTCCAAGTAACACCGCTTCGACATTTCAGACAGCATTCCTCTCAAAAAGAAACATTAGTGGGTATTTACTCCAAGCCACTGACTGAATGAACAGTCCAAGAAGAGAAAAGCAAAGTCAAGTTGATGTTGGAGTGGAGGGAAGAAGGAAGGAATGCAACATCTCCCAGAGGATATGGATTCCAACACTCACAACGACAAAATGAGGTGAAAGAGTCAAATGCTATTTAAAATGAAAAGCAGGAAAACAGAACACCCCCACCCACACCGGAGTGCTGAGCAAAGGTTTCTGGCCCTTTGGCCGACCTGCCTCCCCAAGCACCACAAACATGTAAGGTCGGCCCAGACATCCAAGGAGCACGTTAGACGGTCATTGTGCACTCCCACAGGCGCTCTGATAAAGCTCTCAGCCAACAAGATACAGTAAATCCCTAATAGGCTCCACTCTACTGTCAGCCGAGGGCACTTGGCTCAGCTGGGATGTAAGCACTTGAAAAAGCATGCCGTTGAACATCTCATAACCCTCACATGTCATTCTGATCCGTCTACAGAGCGGAATGGTCAGGAAACTGATTCATATCCGTACGTGCACCCACCCACCCCCCCAAACCAAAACCTCTTGGAAGGAGACAACATGTCAAGCACATTTAAATCACAGACAATATAAAAGCAGGAATCTTTTACTGCATTTGAAATAATGCACGTTGCTGGAAGCAGATTTATCTGTGTCAAAAATTATTTTATCACTTTTATTTAGTGCAATGCTCAACAAAGAATACTAGGAGATCAGTTAAAAGTGTTAAGAGGAAAGTAATGATGGTGACCTGGACACTAGATCCTTTGACTATATGGACTTGCCCAGGCAAGTCATAATTATTCTGGTCTGTTCTACTCATTGTGCAAGAGGTGAAAATTTGGCTGATGCAAGCTGCAGTTCCAAGAGGTCAAGTTTTCAATTCTGGCTCTGATTTCCATTATCGTGTAAACAACAAAAACAAAACAATTCCCACAACCAATTAAGATGTTTCTAAATGTCTCTTCGAAGACAGCAAGCAGCCCCTTAGATGGAAAACGTCAATGTTTTTAAGTTCAAGCCCATGGTCAAAGGGGGCATATTTATCTAACTTCATGAAATAACCACAGTACGACAGTAGTGATAAGAATGATAGGAATTCCTTGAGCCATTAAAAGGTCCTGTATGTTTTTCCTGTCCCGTCGTCATGTCCCATGTTGTGCCTTCAGTGGGCCGGGTGCTTGAGACCAAGCGTTTAGGCATAGCTGAAATATCTCATGATGAACTTTCCCACAACATTCTCTCCCGCTATAAGTCCCTGAAGTCTTTCCAGGCGCCTTCTCCCTTCTTCCTCAGTCTTGTTCCAATAAGCAGTAAATAAGCAGAGCAAACTCGGGCATCAATAGATAACCAAAGTCCATATTGTAACCATTTAGAAAGTGGTACAAATGTAGCCTAAACGAAATTGGTATCCCCACCACCAAAAATAAAGAATAGCAACGTAGACGTTTTTATTCTCTAGAGTCTAGGTGATTGACTAAAACCTATAGTTTGAAATGTCCAAATAACATGTTTTCCATCTACAATTCAAACTCTTTAAAAAATGTATGTGAATGGGGTGTAGATGCCCGAGTGGTTAAGGCACATACCACATATAGGCTCTGACGCAGCCTGACAGCAAGTCACAGGTTCAATTACCGAACCCGACAGACCTTTCCTGCGTGTCACTTTCCCCAGTTTCCCGTCAATCTCCACTGTACCATCGAAATAAAGGCAAAAAAGACCAAAACATATTAAAAAAGCACAAAAAAAAGAATGTATGTGAATATAACTATATACGTTGAAACCAATCTCAGACTAGGTCTTTAATGAGTCACTCTCCATGCAGACCAGTAAAAGGTTAAGGCCATTGTTTCATTGTAAGCTAATGGTTTTCATCTTTGCAGTAGGCTCAGAGCTAATCACTGCCAGAATGTTGTTCAACAGAATGTCACATCTTTTATATCATTGACCTTTCAGTTTATACACTCCCTGCCTTGCCAGCATCCTTTCTTTCTTCTAGCCTCAAAATATTGTCAACAACAAATTTGAAGTAAATCATTAAAAATACCAAAGTAAAAGGGTAAAAGGGTTTTTCTTGCAGACAAGGATACCAGCGGTATATAGCAACATGAATAGTCCTCTCCCAAAGCCAGAACTGAGGACTGAAGCTCTAATTAGAGATGTCATATTGATGCATGGCCAGGAATTGCAGCTCCATAGACAATGAATGGGAGAATGAAATTTGCGGGCACATATGACATTTGTGTGAAATTCTACATCCAAACGATGTTTACATAATGGCGGCACTGCCTACTACCCTAAACCAGTAACTGTACCATAATTCAGAAAAGAAGCCTCCTGATTACTCACAGTCAAATCATGGCTTTTCCACGAAGGTCTGAGAACCAAACATTATAATTTCTTCTGTAATTAATGTTTTCATTGCAAGTACAGGGATTTGCCGGGATTCTCTTCATTCGTTAGACTAGAGATCATACGGTATGAGGCATACATCAAAATATTAAGGGACAGGACAGCAACATAAATAATGTGACATGAATAATGCCAATGTCATAAAACTCACATTCAGCAGTATTGGGAGCTCAACACCTATATTACAAACTGCAAAATTATGAGAAAATAAACAAAGGAGACAGACCTGTGACAGAGGTCTGGATAGCCTGTGACTCCTTTCATCTGGAGACCAGGGTCGCAGCTGGATGCTATGATAAATGGGAAACATGAGTCAATCAACTGTGTATGATAGCTCATTCACCGTTGGTTCAATTAAATTACAGTAAAGGTTATTGAAATAAAATGTATCATGACGTATACAACAAAGAATATTGCACAATATTCAATGCCATTTACATAATTATGTGTAGTGGCTGACCCATTAAAACAGGAAAGCATCAATGTCATTTTAGATTTTAGCACTATCTATTAAAAAATAGCAGATACATACAAGCTCACCTCTGTGAGCTTGTGTGAGAACTACTGATTTAGAAGGCATTTGTAGAATAGGCCTCAGGTCTTATTGTAGCAGGGAAGGGAATCAGATGGCGCCATTTCCAGTCTGCATAGAGTGGATTTGGGGCTTGAACTGTGACCTACAGTACAAAATGACCCATGAGATTTCCAAAAGGGTATACAGAGTGAAAGAGTGGTGAACGTTCCACATTCTGGCCTTTTGTTGGTGTGAATGAAAACAGTGGAATGTGATATCCTGTGCATATCCTTTGTTACTACAGCACAATCCCATGGCTCCACTTTCTGTCCGTCGCTCTTGTACCTATTCACTCTGGGCCTGTTTTGGAGTCAAAGGAGCACTTATTGTAACATGCGGTCCATACGGTGGTTGTCTAAACAGTAGTCATGTTTCTAAATGGGATCCAATGGTCTCTCCATCAAGTCTTTGAGAATATGAGCAGTAATATCAGTGACAATACATTGAATGTATTCTGCAAATAATCCTCTCATGAGGACTGATAATGATGCATCTTTTTAAAATATAGCTATATAAGGTTAATATTAACGGAACCATACAAAGCATCATACTTGGATGTGTAGTGTATAGATGAATTATGATAATACGATATTATGATAGCGCCATGATAGGAGGAAATAACTCTTGAGACATGAGTTCCAGGTGAAGCTAACCTGTGGCGTTTACAACATAACAGTACAGTTATAGCCAACCTGCCTGGAAATGTACACAGAGGGAGGCGAGGCGGAGCCGAGCCGAGCTCAGTACCGGAAGTCTCATGAGACGAGACTTCACCTGTGATTTCCTTAAAGTCCTTTTATCAACACTACGGCAAGTCAGTTGGGACACTACCACTGTGGAGTGAACATATATCAGATATCTGCAATTGAGCAGAATTAATAGGCGATTTAGCGATTCTTGTTCTAAGCTGCGGTGGGACTCGGGAGATTGGACAACACTGACCAATATGAAAAAGATCACTTGTACCAGTCTGTAGGGGTTATAATAACATCAGAAAAATGTGAAAAAAACAGTTTTAGGCAGAATTCACCTTTAAGACCAACACACCCAATAGGCGCAAGATAATTTGGTATTTAGATAACGTCGGAGCATGGTCTAAAAATGACAACTGCGTCGGTTGGAAGATAGCAATGGCATTGGCGCTGCCCATTTACGCCACCTTGCACCAGTGCTCTTTTTTTTTAATTTTTTTTTAATTTTTTATCCCACGATTTTGTAACCCAGTTTTTCTTTTCACCCAGTGCCAATTGTCTAATGTAATCCTGGGCGCTACACTTCCTCTGCCAACCTGGGGGGGCACCGGACTGACCTCATGCCTCCTTCTATGCATGAGGAGTCCAAGCTGCTTCTTTTCACCTGACAGAGGGGAATTTCCCCGGCCGGACGTAGCGCGTGGAAGGGACACGTTATTCCGACCAGTTCCTTTCCCCTTCATCAGGCGCCCCGGCTGGCCAGGGGGAGGTAGTTTTAGAGACCAGGATTACGGCATGTTTTTGTGAGGGTATCTACCCTAGGGGACACGGGGAGAACATGCAAACTCCACACAGAAAGGCCCTTTCGCCAACGGGTATGGGCAATGATGACGCGGAGGAGGGAACACGGCGCCAGTGCCCACAGCGTCCCCAGCGGGAATCGAACCCAGGACCTTCTAGCTGTGAGGCGACAGCACTACCAACTGTGCCACCGTGCCCCTACCAGTGCTCTTTTTTAACACTTTGTTTTATTTTGCAGATAAACTAAACAGAACAAAATAGTGCCTTTTGTTGCTGGTTGGTGTCAGCACGTCTCTTTTTCCATCAGGGCTGGGTGGGGGCTCAGGGGAGTAGGGTCCGGGAGAAAGGGAGGCTGGGCTGCAGATGGTGTATTCTCTATAGTTCTGGTTCTCATCCCGACTAACCAGCACCGCCTCCTGCATGACAAGAGTTTAATTCAGTTTAGTTCAGAGTAAGCTTAATAAGTCGAGTAATATTGAGTGTTGCCAAAGACTGGGAAATAACACAGAACAGGAAATTCAGGGGGGGGGAAAGAATCGTACTAAATAGATGAATACAGTCCAACACAGAATAGATGCATTCAGAAGATGTACTGTATATGATTTTAGGCAAACACACACACACACACTTGCAGAGCATGGAAATGGAAAGTTTAAGTAAGACCTTGAGAAATTATTTCAGAGGTCAAACAGTCATCATGGAGTAAGAGAAACCGGGCCCAAGGAATTGTTATTCAATACCACCATATAGCTTGATGACAGTCTGAGTCACACAAATTAAGGCTTGTATTCCTGATGTGCTACCAATGGGACTCCACTTTGGTCCTACAGTACATCCCAATAAAACACAGGAACCTGTGCTGACATATAACATTCTCTTGGATCTTGTTAATCCTTCATAAGCAGACAGGTCTCATAATATAAAGAAATAATGAGAGAAAAGAGAAGCAGACACTGAATTTGTTAGCCTCTAAGGCATAAACCAATTACAAAGCCCCATTAGGACAACAGGGACACAAAGATGCAGTCGTTTAACAACAGTGATGGTAGGAAACACCATTCTGGGCATACTAGTGCATGGAAGAATGTCTCCATTATCCAAATGGTTGCCAATAAAACAAACTAAATTAAACACACAAGAAGCCAGTGTTCACAGAGAAGCCCTACGGTACATCATCACAGATGTGCCCATCATTCAGAAACCACACTGACCTGGAAGCGTCCGGTGAGCTGCTCTGGTGTGCTGATTCCATTGGTTTGTCCAGGACTGGCAGGCTCAGGTCTGAAGGGATCGAAATACAACAAGGCTCAATTGAATGCAAACACTGATAATGTGCACAGCAACGCTTTGACATCTCAGCTTCATTCCCATGTGTGGGGTAAAGCCAGAATCATTTCTGTCTGCACAATGTCAAAGACATTAGAAGACCCAAAGTCAACTCAGGAAGCTGATATTATCACATACTGCATGCAATTCTTTTCTTACAATTTTCATTAACTTGTCATGGCTAATGTACAGATTTTGCGGCGCAACACCGAAATGGAAATAAATCAAGACAATTAGTTAGTAGTTAGTTAGCAACTAAATCAAGACAATATCTTGTGTGAGTATCGTAGGGATGAGTGTTGCGGTGAATGCTAAGTAAGAATCTTTTCTCAAGTGGAAAAAATATCAGGAGGAAGGAGGAAAAAAATATCCTAGTGCTGGAGAGTGGGGAGCATAACCAGCAGTATGTTGTTTGGATTCGTACACTATTGCACACAACAGGTACAGCAAAATACTAAAATGAAAAGCCCTTCTTCAAGAACTATTCCATGTTTCCACCAAGGGCCTTTTTTCCATTTTTTCACTGTGCTTTCTTAAATAAAAAAGCATATTCTGTAAGCAACTCCATCATTGAATTTGGAGGGGAAAATGTGGGCAGTGTAGGAGGCCAACATAAACAAATCCAGTGCCCCCCTGGCTGCAGGACCAGATTGTGCCTGGCTCTTGGTTGAGTCAGGGGTAATGGAGGCACACAGGAAGGACCTGGATGCCTGCGGTAAATCGCCCAGAAACACACCTCTAGTGTATACCAGTGATTCGCAGCCTTTTAAATTTCAAGCCCCAGTTTGATATGCATCAGGCCACAGACTGCGATTTGATACGATTTTTATCTCTCCGATTCTGATCGATCTACACTGCAAAATCCTCAGTTAATTTAACTAATTTGCAAACTGTCAGAATAGACCTGTAAGGGCTATTTGGTTCTTAAAGATTGTATTTTTCCAGTTTTTCATGTGTCTATGAGGTGACAGTACTTCATTAGACACCCTGGAGTAGTTTTTATGTGCAATGGTGTATTAACTTTGTATTTAGGGTTTCTTCCTGGAGGCTGATAACCTGACGCTGCCAGATGAGGGCGGTATTGCGGAAACATATTCCCCAACACAACACTCATCTGGGATCTCTGACGGAGTTGAGCCCTGAGTCAGATCTGCTTCGTACCGAACCAATCAGCGTGAGCTAAAGGCGGGATGCGGATGTGACGGTATATAGACACGTCGATATGATTGGTTGTGTTTGCACGCCCACACGGTGATAGACAGACGCTCCCATCCAATCATCTACCATGTATCTTGAAAAAAAGGAACAGCCCCGTCATCGAATTTGCTTCCGCGATCCCAGATCCAAATAAGCTGTGAAACAAATTTGTGTAGCAAGCTTTTTGGATCTGGCAGCGTCAGGTTAGGAGGCTGAACCCTTGACAGTGAAACGGGCCAATGAAATAAACCGTAATATAGTGACACCACACTATCAGCCCCTCTCCTAACCCCTCCCCCTTTATCATACAACTACAGCTGTGGGTGCGGCTTCAGTTCAGGTGGATCACCACCCATCACCACCCACCAGGCAAACCAGGCAATGAACTGGTGGGCGTGTCCACATAAAAGCATGATTTTAACAAATACTGTACACTTTTTGGAAAATGTTCTTCCCCCTTATATTATAATAATACCTGATGTTAATACCATGTTTTAGGGTGGAAAAAAATCGTGGCACTCCATCTTTAACTATGAATCATTTAGGTGAAACTGTCAGTGTCACTGCAAACCAGTGTCACTGCAATCTCATGAGTGTTTTAATTAATTTAATTCTGAGCATGTACATTTTGTATTTATATAGAGAACTAGAACTGCACTCTGTCGAGTGCCTACTTGCTTGTTGCACACAGGCCTACTAGTGCGCAAGCAGAGCGCACAAGTACTGTCGACCGCTACAAACTATCAAATCTCAGCTTCTCTGTGAAACAACGTTTGAAATATTGAATTATTAGGTTTAGCTATTTGCTACGTACCTAGTTTTTGGAGGTAAAAAAGTAGTATTGTGAAGTATGGTAAAAGTTTCTATCTATAAAATAAATACAGTTCTATCGATTTAGAAGTGTCCTGGATCCCTTTTTAGTTTCTCAAAGAAAAATAAATCATCGATATCTGATGATTTTTTTTATTAATACGGATGACTGACGGCTTTCGATGGTGACTTATATGTCGATCAGTGTCGGGTGGATTAAAGGAAATTCCTCTATGTATATGCATATGTAATTTGTAAATTGATTAGCGGTATACTGTGGTTACTTTGCGTATGCCCCGTTAGATGAGTATGTCTCGTAGCAGCATATCACGTCAGGGTATAACTGGTACAACTAGCTCTCAATGTCGGGAGGATTAAAGGTAATGCCCCTATGTATACATGTATGTAATCTGACACCACATATCAAGCACAAGTAGTCATTACATCATACGCTGGCACGACGCATACACATCAAACGGCGACATAAGCATCGAAGCACTGGACGAAAACTATTACTTGCGCGCTCTGCTTGCGCAAGTAATAAAGCACCGAAGTCTGACGTCACTTTCAGTAGAGGGCACCAATCCACAGGTTAATGTATTTTTTTATTTGCATTGAAATCCCCATAGGGGGATTTTAGGTCGCTTCATATAAGAACTGTGTTAGTCTCTGGGTTGTTTGACTCATTTCTAACTCTCATTTTGTTACTCTTTGGGTACATTTGTACATTTCCACCTTCAGTCGATGCTTCATATCCATAATATGAGTGAAAAGGCCGGGGTGATCGGTTTATTTTTCAAACACAGTTCTTATATGAAGAGATCTACAATCCCCCTATGGGGATTTCAATGCAAATAAAACTGGACTGCATGGCGCCCTCTACTGACAGTGACGTCAGGACTTCGGTGCTCTATATGGCTAAAAGAGGGAAAACTCTATTTACAACAGGCAGTCATGAGGCACCACTTACTGTAGGTGGCATATTAAAAAGGCCAGGCAGAAAAGGTTACTGGCTGCTTTGAATTAGGAATTGGGCCTAGTGGGAAAATGCTCATCGCAGCATAAGTTCTCTTGAATTCCACTGGTGATCTGGAACGGTTCCAGTTGCTAACACTGGACAGCAGGCTCACACAGGAGAACGTTATGGTCTTCAGACAATGAGAGACAAGTCTGAGTTAAATGTGTTAAATGAGTTAAATCCGTTGTGTCTGACCTCTGACTCCTGGCTACAGGTATCCTGTACAACAGCAGATGATTTAGCACAGGTTAATAGGGAATACCCGTCACCTTTCACCTAACCACAGAAAGGTGAAAATACTGGCCTAACTTCTCTGGAGAGCACATAACAGAGGTTTGAGCAACGTCTTGGCTAGATATACAATCTTTGCTCGTAGCTTCTTAGATTACTTCTTAGTATAATGAAAAACAATGTTAGTATAGGGCTGCAACGATTAATCTTACAATTTAATTTAATTGACCTCTGATTGGTTGAAATAGCTATCTACCTGTGTTTCAAAAGAGCATGACAGCACAGCTAATCAAAATATATCAGCTGGGCTGATCAGACGGAATCTTGCAGAGCAGAGCCGGCTACATGGCTAAGCTAGCAGTTTGCTGCCGTACTTGTAGTAGCTAAATTAAAATGTCTTAAATACAATGAGATTGAGCCAACAGTTAAGTTTTGTTTTGTTTTAGTCTGAGAGAAGTTGTCTAGCGTGGCTAAGTAAACAAGGACTCCGTCTCTGTCAGACAGACCACATATTTCCAGGATAACAGAGATAACACATATTGCAATATTGCAAATAGAGTAGCAAAAATGGACTGTGAAGTCTGATAGGCGTGCAACACAAGAGTTGAGACGAAAAACCATTTAAGTCATTGGGGGATAAAAACCATTTATCCTGAACCCTCCCCCAAAAGTCCCATCTGTCCTCCTGACCCCTTATCCATAATTTATGGATAATTATGGACTTAAATAGTTCTTTGTCTGAACTCTACTAATCAATTTAGGCGTTTAATTTAGAAATAACTCAATGTGTTTATATTGATAGATTCATCAATATAAATAATAATAATAAAGTACACTTATAATATATTCACTAGAGTAATTCACTGCCATTCAGAGTAATCATAAGAGAATAATCGATAGATGTAGCCTCATTAGAGTACAGTACAACACTGCACAAGACGTTACAGTAACACAACAGAAAAGAGCCATCTCCAGTGTGCGACGCCGACTACACACTATATATATCCAAGAGGTCTTCAGATGTTAGCAGCTGCAAAGAGCCATCTCATTACAGAGGCCAATAGGATCACAGAGTGAGAACCCCCGGTCTGGTCAACATGACATCATCCACAAGGAGGTCAATGGACAATGGATCCCAAAGACGTGGCTGTGAACCAAGCCTGGCTAAAAAGCATCAATGACAAGACACTGATAGTAGAGTTCCTTTGTGTGACAAAGAAGCCTGCAGTTGGCAGCGTCTGGAATGAATGTGTTATTGGATGTGTCAGCACTAGAGCTGTGCCTCTGTAGTTAGCAGCAGACACGCCTTAAACCAACACTATCCTATTCTGAGGACAGGCTAATGCCTGCCTATTCTGAATTTCTGATGGGCAATGGCAGCTCTCATGGTGCCACTGCTCTTTTGATGGGGACAAACTGCCAACCAGCTACTGAATAAAATAGTCAAAATACTACACTGTTAAATTAATATTAGGGGCTATTAGTGCAAAAATGTCTGCAAGGTTAATTGGCGTGGAAAGTCTTGAGTCCTATTAAGATCCCTGCTAATGGACACATTAACATAAAGATCCTTGCCACTGAAGACAGTGACATGAAGGTCCTTGCCACTGGAGACCTTCTATAAAGACTGGGCCCAGGGATGTGGCAGTGCAGTGCTACACAGTGCCATTGTCTCACTGGGCAGGCAGGGAGTCACAGTGTTGTTTCTGGCAATGAAGGAGACATGAGGTCAGCAGGGAAAAATCCACTCACATGGACAGCGGGTATCCAAGGAGGAAGTGTGTGCTTGTGTGTGTGTGTGTGTGTGTGTGTGTGTGTGTGTGTGTGTGTGTGTGTGTGTGTCTGAGAGAGAGAGAGTGTGAGTGTGAGTGTGAGTGTGAGTGTGAGTGTGAGTGTGAGTGTGTGTGTGTGTGTGTGTGTGTGTGTGGGGGGGGGGGGGGTGGTTACTGTACGTGACAAAAAATGAGAATATAAAGAGGAACTTTAATCAAAATGCCAGGAGAGACCAGTCTCATTTCTAGTAGCCAGCTGCCTTTTGGCAAACTTCAACACAAACTTTATTTACTGGACGATGGCATGGGAACAGAGTATTTTGGCATCGTAGCTCCGATACACATTGGCATTTCCGTTGATTACCATCGCCTGTTTGTTTTTGGGGAGCTTGGGTGGTAAAAAGAAAATATAAAAACAGCATATGAAACAGAGACATATGCTGAGTTTGTCCATGCTTGCCCAAGCATGGACGGGCCACAAACCCAGGAAATCGGACTCATATGGTGTTAATATGGTCTACTACCACAGTGTAATAAACTGTATGAAAAGGAACTAGCCTATGCATGCAAGCTTGCTGCCCCAGCATAAACTGCACATCACCATGGCAAGAATGAATCAATATGTAAACATCTATGCTCAGACGTCTCTGCATGCCCACACAGCTGCGGGCCCCGTGTGTACCGGTACCTCTCTACCAGCAGCTGCAGCTGGGTTTTGGAGTTCTTGATCTTATTTTGGGCTTCAACGTTCAGCATTTCGGTTGTGTTCTCTCCATTGATCTCCAGGATGACATCACCGGGTTGAAGGGCTGCCTGCTCTGCTTTGCTGCCATCGTTGACCTGTCAAAAAAACAACAACAAAAAAAAGGTATATGAGCTATGGTTTAGTTACCCTCTGAACCCTAGGACCAGGTCGATGCTTTAGGGACGCAATCCATCTGGCAAGCAGCTCCGATCTTATGACTATGCAGGTTATTTGTTAATGGCTGATGTGCAGCACAAAGACATGTTTGAAAAAAAATGGTGATACATTAGGAGTTACTGTTGGACAGTTTTAAACATTCCTTCACACCGATACCAATACTCTCAATATAAAGAGAATATACAGTATTCCCAAAATCAGCACACACTATAGCTCTTCACACACATGGAAACAGGCAAATACTGGGTTAACATAGTGGGATTCATGACACCCTTGGGGAGAAGCCATTAGTGAGAGAGGAGCTGTTGGTTTGACTGCCAGGGCCTGACCTTTGCCCCCTAGCTTCTCCACATGTCAAAGCCAACAGAACGCTGTCTACATCCGAGGGATTTTCACATTAATGGAACCAAAACACAACAGTCTTAGACCTAATTCATACTTACGCGTGATTTATATTTGTCTGCACTACAGTAATGTGATACACTGAAGATGGTAGATGGACTATTTACAAGAACACAGCACAACACGTGAGCTTGCAGATCTGCTACTCACTGGCAACTACGGTACTAGAAGTATAAATCAGGATATATATATATTTTTTTATTTGTTTTTGGCTTTTCTGCCTTATAGATAGTATCAAGTGAATATAGACAGGAAAGAGGGAGAGAGAGGGAGAGAGAGACATGCAGCAAAGGTCGTCATGAACGGGACTCGAACACGCAACATGCTGTCAGGCCAAAGCCTATATGTGGCATGCGCCTGGACCACTTGCCAGCGGGCGCCCCTAAATCAGGCTTTACTGTAACTGAGGAATGTCATAAAATCTCCCTTGTGTCTTTAGTTTTCGATCAAAGTTACGATTTTGTGGAGTTTGTGAACATGCAGTGTTTCACAAGAACTATGTTGTGCAACTCAAGTATTTGGAGGTGCTTCTGTTTTATGATGTCATGCTCATGCATGCAGCGGCATGAGCTTTGATTGGTCTACTTTTAAGTGGACAGACAAACCCCACTTTAAATGGCTTGGCCAACAGCCACACCATAAAGAAATCCACACACAACCATACAAACACAAAAGACTAATTATGAGGCTGTTGACTTTGCAGCTCCTTGCCCTTTCAGAGAAGAGCGTGACATTTGCCATCAGCGGGGCTTCCCCCACAATTAAAAACAGAGAGGAAATACGACAAAGAAAGCAGAACAAAACATACAAAGAGTCAATCAATGGGAATGAAAGGGTCTCCAAATTTCTCTACAGGGAAAATGGCTGCATGTGGGAGAGAGAAAGAGAAGGCCAGTCAACTGGGAGTTTGTCCATTTTGTAAAGAAGGGGGACAGAGGTGCCACGTCTGTGGGCCCTGTGGGTAATTAAGCATTGCTTTGGCGACTCACCAGTGCATGCCTTTTCTGATCAGGGCTCGCCTGGTTTCACATAAACTAAGAGCTGTGGGATTCTTTTTCCAGGGCCCATGTCCTGGCAGAAACAGGGGCAAGCCATCTTTGAGGGAGATGAGAAAGAGGGCATACATGCCGTTCCTGTGCCAAGGCACCAACCACCTCAGATGGCCCAAGCTGGGCTGTCTAACCAAAGGAGGAAACAGCATGGGGTGGGCAAACAAAACCGCTTCTCCAACTGCGTTTTACAACCCTCTCTTGGTGATGAGGTTTCTCTCGCTGTTTGAATCCCTGTCACTTCACAGAACCGTTTGATATTTGAGACGAGAAAACATGCTGACACTGTTTACTGGATAGCAGGACCAAAACGACATGGGAATGCCCATTATTCATCAGATGACCTGTTTTGCAAACATAAATTGTCAAGGGAGTGGGGGTAAACAAAAGTGTCAATCCATTTGAAGCACTGTTACCCCTGCCATGGTTTTACATCATTTTGAGGAGCTACCGGGGAAGTTGACCTGGATTTTTCCAGGCTGTGGTGGTATGGAAGGGGCAGTGGGCAAGCAAGGGTGTCACAGGCATGCAGGGCCCAGTCTGCCAGGGGTTTCCTGGTGATGTTTACCGTCTTCCGTCTGTTCCCAGTGGAAATGTTTCCCTTCTTCTGCACTATCTTCCTGAATTGGAACATTTTGAAAAGGAGCGACAAAAACAACACACACGTGCCAAGACATGAACTTGCATGTGTATATGACCAGAGGCAGCTATAATGTGCATCCGCATTCTTTTGGTCCCTCTCGTATGTAAACACACACATGCATTTACAGTATCTCATCAACACTCAGGAATCAGGAACCCCACCCCCCTAACCCGAACATAACAGTAATCACTGGTTTCCTTCTAATGTAGTCTACTTCCATTCCACTTTGGAAGTCAAGGAAACAGGTATGAAGGAGCCTGTGAAACACAAACAAACACGAGAACTGCAAAGAGGCAGTGCAGCCATTGAGGAAGTTGAGTTGGCAGGGCATGTCATTATCGGCTATGTTTTGACAAAAACAGAGGATATGTGTGATAAAGTGTGATAAGATGTGACCAGGCCCGGCAACTCACAAGGCCATTTGGGATTACCTTTGATACTGTAATGGCCTTCTTGAAGTCCCTTCCTCCGTATATTCTGAAGCCCCATGGGGAAGGGCCAATCAGGTTCATTGTCAGTTCCATCATGTGGTCAGGTCAAAACCCTGTGGAAATAAAAGATGGAAAGAGAAAATACAAGAAAGCAAGTATAGTTAAATGCATATCATCGCTGTCATGCAGAAACTGCGCTTGTTCAAACCCTCTTTTCTTAGTTTGCTGCTGAATAGTGAAAATGGATTCAGTTCCCAAGAAGAAATACACTTCTAAATTTCAGTCCACTTGCTGCAAGAGACCTTCCCCTTTCTAAACCTTAAACCAGTACATCCTAACTGCTAGCCATGCACATACAGACAATATTCATTTACTTGGGGGGGGGGTTCTTCAACATAACATAGCGGTGGGAGAACGGACGGACACACACACACACACACACACACACACACACACAAGTTCCTGCTACTCATGTTAATATCAGGTGAACAGGTGAAAAGTGTTATTATTTGCATAAGCCGCCTTTTATCTCCTAAAACGCTTCACTTCCACTCGCCTAAGTCCTCCTGACACAGCTTGTGTAACCACATCAAATAGGAATGGGAGGAATCTGAGACCAAAGGCACATGACTAACATAGCTAAAGTGCCTACAAAAGCCAGAGTTTCATTAACTCCAAATGTCCTTCTTGAGACAGAGAAGAAACATGCCAAGGCGTGCCGTTCCCACAGCGTACAAGGACTCACGCATTAAAATGATGTGCCAAGTAAATCTATAATAATGCTTCTTATTATGTGCTTATTTTAGATGATATGGTTTGCAATACAATTTACTGCTATTTCTCCCCAGTCAGTCTGCTTCCGAGTGTAAATCTATTATAATGTATGATAAGTCAATATAAAGAATGAACTGCCACCAACGTGAAAGGTTCTAATGGTTCTGTACAGTATCTAGAGTGATGATTTTGTACACAATAGCTGCTGGGTTGACCATATTCAACATTGGAACTGTATTTTGAAAGGTTGCAAGAGACAGTAGACATGGACTACCATGTGGTGAGAGATGTTTCAGAGTCATTCCTGTGCCTCCGGATATGGCAGACCTCACAATCATCTCAAATATGGTTGAAATCTAAACAAAATGTGGACAGGCTCCTGTTGAGTGAAATACTCCCCATAAACAGAGAGCTCTCTTGGATAATAAACATAGAATTAGCACACAAAAAAAGATTATGCATGGCAAATTGATAATTGGCAACAATAGTGACGGCGCATACTAGGCCACTGTGGCATTTCGATTTTCTCCAGTTAGCCTACGCAGCCTGGTGCATGATTATAGGCTTCAGTGGTCTGCTTTAGTCCATCTGTGTGGATGCACAAACACAGGGATGTGTACATTCTAATTTTGTGTACACCAACTGCATGAATATGCTAACCTAAGTTGGAGTTGGCAGAAAAGGCCAGACATAAATACTATGATGATCACAAGGCTATCTCTGATGATTGTCATCAATTTAGAAATGATTATTGCCTATCCAGGTCCTTGTTGATTTGGGCAGTCTCAGAATATGGTGCTGAAAACTTATTTTTTCAATACTTTGTTGGAGCTCCACTGGTCCCATTTGTTTGGCATGGGAGCTTAATCCTTCAGAAATCAGAAACTATTTTGACAGTCAGACAATTTGGCATCATTTAGGCCGGGTTTTAAAATGATTATATAATGTAAAGCATAAATAAACAGGTAATTCACAACTACCAGTAATGTAGTTCTCTGACGGAAGCTGGGTGTCTATAAGGAATTCACGAGGCCATATCTCATTAATTATTATTCTGGTTGTGATTCAATTAAGTGTTGCTGTACCATCATGTAAAATTCATACAATTAGCTTCAGGCTGGCACACAGAAACAGCTAAATGATACACACCCAGCATTAATGTTATTAGCTTAAACCCTCTGGGCTGGGCAGTGGTCACCAAATTATTTAAAGCGGTAATAACATAAATGTCACTGCCTGCTGTAGCTAATCCAAATTAAGCATTTAGTAGAAAATGGGAAATTACATTTTCCACTACATTTACAGATATAAAAGGCTCAGGTAATAATTCAGTTTATCCGCTAGGAAAGGTGTAAAGCCAAACACACTAGACATGCTAGAAATGTGGCCGATACTGGAAAACCACTGAGCCATGACTTTATGCTGGCATTTCCTGTTTTGGCTATAATGAATGACTCAGAATCAGATTACCATTTTATCCAGTTTATGCAAGCATTAGCCTAGGCCTAATATAAGTAAAGTTTATATTTACAACCTAGCCTAGGTAGCCTGCTTGCAATTGTCGTGCACTGATTGGAGTTTGATAGCAAGTAGACATACAGGCCAAAGCACTGGTTCTCAAACATCTTATCTGTGTGTGTGTGTCTGCATGCACACATACTGTATTGTTTCAGCAATTGAACCACTATGCAATATTATTGTAAAAAGATAAAGGCAACAGATAATAGCCTATACCATCAATAATGTGACTAAGAAGGTGCCTGCCTCGGCGATCAATATAATAGCCTATCAACTTAGTGTCAGTATTGCAACCAATCAGTTTAGAAACTAAACCATGGTCTTGCATCTACGTAGTTTTGACCATTTGTACTGAAATGTTGCTTTGTTATGGGGACTTGCGATTGCTGCTGCAGTATGCTGGAGTTGATCCACAGGCAAAATAGTGGTTCAGAACTTAGAAGCATCAGGCATGTCATCAAAATTGTAATATTTTGACATCTGGTCATCTTTTGGAATCTTGATCAAGCTTACTGTGAGAGAACAGAGGAGCTTGTGGTAGTGGGCCAGATTGTATAAGCATTAGTTATCCTTGTAATCACTGGATTACAGTCTCATACTGCAGACATTGATGACTATGCAAAGCTCACTCTCCTACTTAAAGGACAACTTCACCACTTTTCAACCTATCTTCATATAATAGGTCCTCACTAATAATCATTAAAAAAAAAGATGGCGCAATTTTTTTCTACTGTGTCTCATAGGAGGGCTGTGGGCAGTTCAGAAACCGTCCTCCAGTGACATAATCGATGGGGAATACAAGCCAATAGAAACAGCAGGCTTTCTAGTCCTGAAAAGTTGCAGTATGAAAATGGAAGCCATCGTTCAACGATAATAAAAATCTAAACATTTTTGTAAAACAAAATCTTAAAAAAACAAAATCTGCCTAATGATGAGGTCACTGGAGGACAGTTTCTAAACTGCCCACAGCCCTCCTATGAGACACAGACCGAGTAGAAATCATGCCATTTTATCATGATTAGTGAGGACCTATTATATGAAGGTTGAAAAGTGGTGAAGTGGTCCTTTAATGGAAGCTTATCTACAGAATTACAAAATAGTTATTAAAAATGCCCTCTTCTGTGACACAGAAATGGACTGACACAGACCTGGCATTTGTAGTCTTCACCGGCCCAAAGACACTCACACTACTATGTCTTTATTACTTGTTCTTTTTGTTTTGGCTCAGCCCCGGCCCCATGACTGCTCAGCCCTTCTGGCATCTGCCAGAATTGCCAGAATGTCCAATCTGGGCCTGCCTCTGTGGCTAGACATTTTAATCATGGTCATGATGAAATATGCAACAAAATTCTGATTTTTTTTTTTGTTGCATTTGAAGTTTTCAGATAGTCAAGTGCCAGACAATATGTGATGGTGTTGAATGTGGGTTGAGAAGGAGATGCTGGGATCACAGACCTGAGCAGAATTCCCAGACAAGTCTCAGGCATCAAAGTGGCAACAAAACACAAAAGTAACTTTTTCAAACACACACAACACTTTGTCGCTGATGTATAAATAAATACGGCTGCAGTAAGGATCTAGGACATTAGTTACCGGTACTACAAACTCCCCTCCCTCCCACTCAACACCAGCCCATGGTTGTACATTCCACAAGTGTTTGGGACAGGCAGGGGAGAGACCCAGTTAGTCATTAGCAGACTGGGCCAATTAGCAAGGTTACTGGGCTTTCCATCATTAGGGCCTTAGTTAATTGCTGTGGCCTTGAGAAATGAATGCTGTTATTGGATCTGGGATAATGACAGAGTGAACAGACACCCAAAGGTTCCCAAGCCTCAAGGGGAACTCAATTAGTCCAATGTGCCTCTCGTCTCCTTATCCAACCAGGCATCATGGCATGATGCTTTTTACAAATCCACACACTACACATCATAAAGCTGATAGTGGCAGATAGCGTGAATGTACAGGGGTAACAGTGAGGCTTCACATCTAAAGTCCTGAGTGTCAATTTAACTCTGAGAGTGTGTACAGTCTTAAGAGAGTTACATTAACACTTAGGATTTGCAGGATTTGCCACGGAAGGTCTCAGCTTCTGGTATTGCTAAGCTTTCCCGATAACAGCTAAATACCTGTTTATGGGCTTAAAAAAACACAATAAACTGAATCCTGATGAGAACCTTCTGTTAGAGAAACATACTGAATAAGCGCCAACACACATAAACAATAACCTAAAGGTGCTTTCCATTCCAGTGACATCCCCATGCTTTTGTTGCCATGCCGATTTGGCAGCACAAATTAACACTCCCACACAATAGGGAGGAATTGTAGTCATGAAGTCATTCCTCTGGCTCACATGTCAGCACTCATTCTGTACAGGGGGGGGGGGTCATTAAGACCTGGAATCTAGTAGGTCCAGTGAAATACTCTCACTTCTGACTAATTATACCTTGGACTTGTTTCCCACATACTTTGAACACAGTGACAGCATGGAGTAAAATGGCTCCAAAGGGACAATTTTCCATGGTCACTCTATACTATTAAAGCATTGAATTAGGTGGCTGACTTTATGACAGTGTCAAAGGTGTATTATGAGTTTGATAAAAGGCAATTAAAATCAATGAGGCAGAGCTGCACTTGGGAAAGACTACATTTCAGTTTCCAAGTAGGACAACATATTACTGTACTGCTCTCCAAGGAAAGAGCATGTCACACTTGCATGGACCACTTCTAAAGGCCCTGAGGCACTTGTCATGAATTTGAGATATGGGCTTGGCATGCCAAAGAGACAGAGGCATGAGAAAGATGAACAGTCGTCTGCAAATACTGACTTCAAGTTTTCACTGCTCCAACATGCAGAGAGCTGGGCTTCGGGGCCTCTAAATCGGATCATAATCAGTTTTTTCACTTAAACTGTATTAAATAAAATGGGAGGGGTGGAAAATCTGGTGAAACTGTAACTGGAATAATTTGTGGTAGACAGACAAACTTTATTATGAAACATTCCATGTATCTGATCAAGTATAAACAAACTGAATGAGCCTGAAAGAGTAATTACCTAATCTATGTTTACCATGACTTGAAGAAGACGTCATTTTGGATGAGTGAGTGAAACTTGCCAAAACAAGTCTGTGAAATTGTGTGCAATTTAGAAGAGGTAAGTATGGCAAAATTACTCACACGCCCATGGTGAGGTTTTAAGTTCATTACCACATCAAAATCAGTGAACCTTATGAATGCAACGTTCATTATAGAATTACTAAATTATTATCAAGGTTGTTGTTATCAACAACAATGTTTGTGTGTTTGGTCTACAAACTAACTGTAAACCCATAGTGTTCATTACCTGGCAGTGCAGGTGACCCATAAAGGATTTTGCTGTGTACAAAATACAAAAACAATAAGAATCCCTTGCCTACAAAACAAGATGTCAGGTGACTCAGGCCAGAAAGAACAACAGAAACATAGGACGGTTGAGACTTAGAAATGTTATAACAAGCACTAGATATGAACATTGACTTGGTTGGGACTGCAATCTGGATCCAACTGCTCAACCTTCACTTGATTATACAGAGAACCATGCTTTATGCAGGCTGCTCTTCTTATCCTGTAGCTCAGGGAGGAAAGTCCACTGGATCAAAACGTAAAACAAATGACTCCCAGTGTGCTAGTACAGAGAGTGGCTTGATTAACAAAGCAGATGCAATTCATCCTAGTGAAAGCTCTGGCTGAACTTTGATGTGAAGGAACACTCCAGATTCACCACTATGGCTACAGGGGAATGTTCTTTGAATGAATCACACTTTGCAAATCCCTTGTTCGCGGCCATTTGGCAGTGTGACAGTTCTGCCTGCCTGTGTGAGTGATATTGTTCCGCTGGCGGCTCTGACCTGCACGTTTGGGAAGGGCTCTACCTACCTGAGGGCTGCTTCCAAGGGATGGGTACCTGCTGGACACACGTCCGCCCTCTGAATAGAAAGACAGGAATGCAATGACGAACCTCTCCCAATATGATGAATGGAGTGGATTAGCATTCTCTGCATTTTCCAATCACACCCATGTGGTCAAATATAGTTTCCATCACAAAGACAATGAGAATAAAGGGTGTTGGTTGACATGACATCACATCACATTGACAAATAATTATATAGTCTTTGTGGTTGCTAATAAAACTATATCATTGTGGGATTATTATTAGTGGTACAGTTATTTACTGGAATATATTTCTTTCAATTTGTATACTTTTGTATTGCCCTTTGGGGCTACTGCAGACAGAGGCAGGTTTCTCCCTGCTACAGCAGAATGTATTGTATTGTGTCCTTTGTGAAGTGTGCAGTCAGTGTGGAACAGGACAAGGACGGCACTAGAGCACTGGATCCACTTATCGCTCTGGGCATCATCATTATCATTTGGAGATCATGTTACATCTGTTCACACTAAACACACTTCATTCTCGGCTGCTCAGTCAGCAATCAGGCCAAATCACCACCTCCTCTACAGCACATGCACCATTAGGGCTCAGCTCAACAAAAGGCAGGCACAGTGAAGTTCAGCCTCCCACTACTCAGTTAAAGTTCATCACACGTGTGCTCTACGTATCCTGTTGCAACTATGCATCTCTCAGCACGATTAAAATCTTCTTTGATGCTTGGTTAGAAGTGACTGTGGTGAGGATGGAGAAGGATCTGTTTTTTGCCCGCTCGTCTCAGTCATTTTCTGAAGAAGTTTATGTGAAAAAATAACAACCCAACAGTCAACACCATACTGCCTCACATAAGTTGGAAAACCACATAGCTCTAAATGACAAGTGCGAGCAACGAAAATACTTTCATCTTTCAGACTGCGAAAAAGAAATCTCACACACCATGATACAAACACAAGTTCCTATTTCCAGTGAGAGAAAAACGATCTGTCAGTCATATGACCTCAATAGTATTTAGTGAAAGCTTAACAACTTGCTGGGGTAAAAACAAACCAAGAACCCCAGAAACTGTAGAATAGGGGTGGCGCAATGCTGTCGATTCGATCCAAACTTCAACAAATGGAAAACCTCAGTCTTCACTGAGTCAAAACCTTAATGAGTTGGCATCCTATACTTGCTAATGGAAAAAGGCAACATACTGCCTTAATCTTTACAAAACAAGTCAGTCCCTGCATGGTTACAGTTCTGAGTTGGAACAGTACAGTGCGTTCAAAAAGGCAAAGCCATCAGGAAACAGGCACAATTGGAACTGAGCAGACAGCAGAGGGGAGTTTAGAGAGCAGTGCACATGAAAGGCAGTGGGACAAGCACAATGGAGGAAAGACCCATACACAAACAGCAGTCAGGGGGGCTAGTGGGAACACATGAACCCTGAGAGACATCTTAAGTACTTTCCCACCTGCCAAACACAGTACCACCCAGGTATGTTTATTTCTAAACACTTGAAGTGACCTGCCTGGAGACTTGAACAATGGAAAACACACATTCCAAATGAGCTGGCTTGAACTTGAACCATATATTTACTGACTAAAACATTTATTCAAAAGGATAAATGGGACGATAACAGCATACAAAGTTAAGATCATTTGACATGAATACCATCTTGTTCCCTGTAGAATCCACCTGGCCCATGATCCCATTCATAAATCATAATGATGATTTAATATGGGCACAAGATGCATGGCCATCTGCCTTGGATTTTAAGATTTGACAAACAGTGAAGCATTTTGTGAAGTAGGAAGTTACAAAGCATTTCTGTGGTGTGTGATGAAAGGTTGCTGTATGGTTTACATATGTGTAACCGACTGTTTTTGGATGAATTGCATAAAAATGCCTTCATTTCCCCCTTCTTCTGCATCACACTGCAGACACCTCCTGTGGGGGCTACTATATTAGCTGTAGCCTAATAATCTCAGCATCCATCATAATCAAGCATGCATCGTTGCTCCTGTATTTCCCCAGATTAAAGAGTTTAGGTGTTAAGAGGCATATGAAATGACATCATCAACATTATTGTTAAACTCTGCTCAATTTATTACTGCGTTTCATCAGTGTGATGTCAAATCACATATTAATATTACTTAAGTTCAAAAACTTGTAATCAGTATGATGAGATGTAATTCGCCGTTAATACATTTATAGCCTACTTACCAAAGTTAGTGTTGATTACTGGGGTGAACAGAACCGTGCCTTTACACCTGCGGGTCCTTAACCGCTCTGAGCGCTCCAAAGTAAAGCGCACAGCAGGAGAATGCAAATCCAGTTGCCTCCAAATGTAAATATAACGGGAGGTGATGCGGCTCTGTAAATTCCCCCAGCTTTAATGTCTCCACCACCACGGTCCACGGGTCTGTCTGACAACTAAGGACCAAACGCAGAGCAACCTGGACTTCTTCTTGGATGTTTGTAGCTTCCGAAGTTCCGACAGAGGGTGAGTGAGTGACACGGACAAAGCCACCTGTGGAGACCCGCACACACAGGGGGATGAGCTCACCGTGCCACGTGCTGTTATCAAAATAAACGGATTGACAGAGACTCTAACGCGGGGCGTGTCGCATAAAGAGAAGGTGGTACCAGGCTGATAATTGAGCCATCTATTCAAACGCCTTCCTTAGTTTTGCCTCAGTGCGCCACCTACAGACGTATTGTAGGCTAATAGTTCAATAGTGCTCAAACAAGATAAGCCTTCAGTAGCCTAGTACAAAAATACAAATTGAGTTGACGTTGACTGACTTGCATATAGTTGCATCCGTTATTTGAATACTTTATTAACAGTTTGCAATTTTTACAGAGGTACGATTTACAATGATTGTTAATAAAGGTTTAACACAAAAAGCGTGTTTAAAACCATAGGCTACAGCAGCAGTTAACCCTCATTCTAAACATCTCCATTCTCCACCCCTATCTTGCCTATAAATGGGGAGGGGGGTTGAATCATTTTCTATTTGCTACATTAAAGCCTAATATTTCTACAATAATAATTGCTTCAAACATAGTAAACCAGTGCATAGCCAGCCTGCATTCAGCTTGGACGAAGTAGAAGATAAATGTAGGTCTCATATTATGTAGGGGGTCTACTGTGCAATCAAAGGCCAACTTTAGCATTATTTCGGACAATTTTCTAAAGCATATTGTTTTTATTTTTGAGGGGCGCTTGGCCCTCCTATGCCTAGCTTTGTGTGTTTGTGTGTACACCATAGAGGAGATACTGGCAGACTGTCTGAGGGCTTAAAAACAATAAAAAGTGAGGATAAAGTGAGGATAGAATGGTGAGGAAGCCACAAGTCATTGGCCCGGAATGTGATGATGATAAGAGCGCCCCTCACTTCACACGAGTGTGATTTGTTTGTTTATTTTTACATTTAGGAAGAAAATGCCAATTTATCATTGAGGTGCCCACAATGTTTAGGTTCCCAGTCGACCTGTGTCCTTCAATATTACGTGTTTAAACCGTAATAAATGATGTCAGTCCAAAGGAATTTACAGTATACGTTCTCATCATTAAAGTTGATGCAGTACATTTGTATGACTACTGGCCACTAGATGGCGCACTTTAGCATAATCGTATTGTGTTGATTAAATTAAATGTTGATAACATAACATTGTAGCTTGTAATAACATTGATGGAGATTCTATGCTGTATAGCAGGGATACTCAAATAGATTTACCTGTGGGCCACATTACAAAAATGGCAAGGGGCCAGGGGCCAGTAGATAAAATTACGACATTAATGATACTTGATAACTTCTCTCTTTCAATTGCTTTATTTTCGCAAAATGTATCAAAGTACAATGTGCATGCACACAATATGTAAATAAATAAACGTGTTACATTTTCTTGCATAAACACAAAGAGCTGTTTCCATAACTGCACAAATTATTGCACATAACATGAGTAGCTGTTATAATAACATAATAACATAACATGAGTAGCTCTTTGCCTGCCTGCCTGCCTGCCTGCCTGCCTGCCTGTCTGTCTGTCTGTCTGTCTGTCTGTCCATGAGTAGTTATTTGTCTGTCTGTCAATGAGTAGCTGTCTTACTGTCTGCCTGTCTATGAGTAGCTGTCTGCCTGCCTGTCTATGAGTAGCTGTCTGTCTGTCTGCCTGCCTGCCTGTCCAATTGTCCATGAGTAGCTGTCTGTCTGCCTGTCTGAGTAGCTGTCTGCCTGCTTGCCTAATTGTCCATGAGTAGCTGTCTGTCTGCCTGTCTATGAGTAGCTGTCTGCCTGCCTGCCTAATTGTCCATGAGTAGCTGTCTGTCTGCCTGTCTATGAGTAGCTGTCTGCCTTCCTGCCTGTCCAATTGTCCATGAGTAGCTGTCTGTCTGTCTATGAGTAGCTGTCTGCCTCTTAGAGTATAGGTCTGCCTGCCTGCCCAATTGTCTATGAGTAGCTGTCTGTCTGTCTATGAGTAGCTGTCTGCCTTCCTGCCTGTCCAATTGTCCATGAGTAGCTGTCTGTCTGTCTATGAGTAGCTGTCTGCCTTCCTGCCTGTCCAATTGTCCATGAGTAGCTGTCTGCCTGCCTGTCCAATTCTCCATGAGTAGCTGTCTGTCTGCCTGTCTATGAGTAGCTGTCTGACTGCCTGCCTGTCCAATTCTCCATGAGTAGCTGTCTGTCTGTCTGCCTGTCTATGAGTAGCTGTCTGCCTGCCTGCCAGCCAGCAAGTTGGTTAACAGAAAATAAATTGTTATGGCTGAGTAAAATAAAATACAATAAACACAATTTGCCTGAAAATAGATTACCCAGCTATGACCTTTTTCATGAAAAAAAATTAGTAGTGATATGGCTGACTGAGTAAAATAAAACAATCTACCTGAAAATAGATAGCTATAAGTGAAGAGCAATTTCCGCAATTTCCGCAATTACCATTTCCGCAATTTCCATTTCGGCAATTTCCTCAATTTCCATTTCCGCAATTTTCGCAATTTCCATTTCCACCATTTCCGCAATTTCCGCAATTACCATTTCCGCAATTTCCGCAATTTCCATTTCCGCATTTCCGCAATTTCCATTTCCACCATTTCCGCAATTACAATTTCCGCAATTTCCATTTCCATTTCCAACTATTAATGGCAGCTGGGTTTCATCATTCAAATAAAATAGAATTCTGTCCGTTTAGCTATAAAATTATGTCAGGGAATAGGGATATACAGTATATGTCTTTCATTTGCATTGCATCTCCCCCCCCCCCAAGCTTTTATTTTCGTTCGAGTAATAGTACAACTCTAATAGTATTACTTATAATAATGTAATTAAAGATAACTTCATTCAGATTTATTTATTTTTATTTCATTTTCCAGATTTTTTTTTCTTCTTTTTTTTAGATTTTCATTGGTGGGCCAGTCATAATGGTCCCGCGGGCCTGATGTGGCCCGCGGGCCTGAGGTTGAGTATCACTGCTGTATAGTATGTTAAATACTCTTCTAATACGTCTGCCAACTGTAGCCTAATTCTAACAAAAATAATCAAATAAAACTTCATCATTTCGATATCACTCTGTAATTTTTATTCAAATTATTACAAAAAAGTATACGTACCATATATTGAAATACATTGTTTTATGAGGAAAATATATTATACTTTTAATTTAAAAGAAAACAAAGGCTTAAAGACTGTACAATCATCTTTTGTGTCTACTAGGCCTACACGAAGAATCATTAACAGTGAAGTTGACATTGCAAATGACTTCATTATAGGATTTCTTAGTCAGTCTAGCCATCAAAATGGCCAATTTATTTTGGCCAAGTGAGAGTGTTAAATTGATAAGCAAAGAAAGTGCTGTGAAAAATAGCTATAGCAAACACAGTTTGCAGTAGAAACATCCAGTAGCATTTTGGGGTGTGTTTCTAAAAGTAATCTAGGGAAATGTTACAATTAATACAAACATTCTAAAAAAAATACAATACATTTAGGACACCATTCATTTGCTGTGGACGGTTTATCTAGATTGTAGTAAAATGGATGGACAGTTGTGATCTCGACAGATGTTTTGGCTTTGAATCAGCATATCATAAATCTTAAATGTAATTTTAGTAATTTTCCTTTAGTAATTTTCCTTCTGATTGGCATTTCCCCTCTACATTAAAATTTGACATTCCTCTGCTCGTGGAGGGCATTCCGTTACAGAATTGATAAAGACGAAATGCCAGAATAAATAACTTTAAGACTGATTTCGGCATGAATTGCTCAAACATATTTTTATGGAAGGCTGGAAGCTTAACAAACATCACTGAAGCCATCTGTTCTTACTAAGTTACTATTTAAAGCACAAAGTTGTCTACCGATGGTCACATTGTTGTACGTAGCCTCGAATTCACACAGGATCTGAAATAAAATTTGGGGAAAACATTTTAAAGCAGAATTCATCACATCATCACGTGACATCAAAATGTGGTTCCTTTTCTCAGGCATTTTGTGATTTTCCATGGCACAGTTGGTGACAATAAAGCAGTCTGTAGCATCATACTGTGAGCACACACGCACACAGTGTGAGGGAATATGATATGACCACATGAGGAGTGTTGTTGTCCTTTGAGGCAGAATGTCAAATTTCCTCCAGCTGCAAATAGTTGAGGGACCCCCAAAAAATCCAGTCTTTGTTTCTTAAAACAGTCTCATCGGTATTCGCTCTCCTCTCAAGTGGTGTACACTGTGTGTGGTGTACACTGTGTGTGTGCTCCACATGCCAAGGCTCTGTGGAACACGCACGCACGCTCACGCATGCACACACTGGGTAAGCACGCACGCACGCAGGCACCCATGCACACACACACACACACACACACCCACCCACACACCCACACACACACACACACACACACACACACACACACACACACACACACACACACACACACACACACACACACACACACACACACATGCAAAGAGGTGAGGTGAGTAACCAGACAATGTTCCTGTTTTCACCTCTGCTTCTGGGAAACAGAGCAGAGCAGCTGTGCTGGTCTCTGGTCAGAGTGAACATGCAGGCCTGCAGACAAAACCAGGTTTGGGAGTGCTGGGTGCTACAGGAAGTGTCGAAGTGCAGAGCAAGGCTTGGTCATGAAGGCTGGAGTGATTAGCTTGCTGTTTAAAGCACACTGGACTAAATCTTATCAGTCCAGGTGGCTGGCTGTGGGCAGGCAGAAAGCGAGGGACTTAAACAGGTGATACATAGTTCCCTGGGAAAGTCCCAAAGGCACGAGTCCGTTCTGACGTACCTGTGGAGAAACGCAATACAGAAAAAGTGAAAATACTTAATGCAATATACAAAGGAGAAAAAAATGAGGATGCATATAAATGCCAAAACATATTGTCACTGTGTCTTGTAGATAGTATAATACAGACAATTGAAAACGTAAAAAAGAACTGAAAGACTATAGAGATACAAGCCTTACAGCGATGAAACAATGGATCACTCACAAGTACATTATTTCAAAAGATTTCCATAAATCTTCCCCCAGAAATGTAACAAAATCAGACCTGTCTGAACTGAGCAGTGCAACTACACTTTCATTGTTATAGTTGTTATAATGTGCGTGAGTCCCAAGGAGGTTCACACGGCCACCCTGTCCAACAGTGCCACCCCAGGTCACCCAGCGCTACTGTCCGTACTCAAACGGACATACAGGTATATACATAGGGATGGATGGACTGTTCGTTGGAGCGGTTAGGCACCGCTCAAAAATAATAATTCCATTAATTGATTTTATTCTTCTAGAAATAGTGAAGCTAGCAGATCTACAAGCTCACAGGAAGCATGTTGTGAGCATGTAGATCTGCTATTTATTCAATAGGGCTTTGGTACAAATTTCTCTTTTGAGTCTCGAGCTGAAAAGGTTGGGGAACCCCTGTTCTACAGACTGAGGCCCTCATTTATCAATTGAGTGTAAAATCTGCCACAGATTCGAGTGTAGGTTTCGTAGTACACCCACGTCGCCACGGCATTTATAAAGTGATCGCAAACAGCTGATCCTTCCTTAATTTCGTTCCGACGTTAATAAATGTGACGGCTGAAATCTATCTGGCACGCGCTTGTTTTTGCGACATGAACGACCTGGAATACGACCTGTAACCATGGTTACAGGAGAAAAAAGTTTCCCTGGCTGGACTTGCTGCCCCAGCTCTCTCATACACACACAGACGCACCACGCAACTTGCAACTTGTTGTATCTTAAATAAATAAACCTGCATGAATTAAATAAAGCTGTAGGCCTACCCTGTCTGTTTCTGGCTAGGTAGCCTATACCTTTCTCCGATGCGGTTCCCACTTGCACTGGCACGGCCGGTACATTTGGCATTCGAGCGACACGTCGGGTTTATTAAACGAGGATATTGCACATACCGTAACTCCAGAAAGACATTGGCCTGCTGTAGATTAGGCTACAGTATTGGCTACCCATGCATGTTGGGACTCTCCGCAGCACTGTACTATAGGCTACTTTCCAACGTCCCGTCATGGAAATATTCCAGCACAGACAGCCCACATCCTCGCATGTATGCGCTCATGCAAAACACTGTTTAAATGGCTTAAATCAAGCGCGATTTTAATTGTAAAGTTGGAAATCTCCTACAAATTTCATATGACACAAAGACACATCGTTGATGTATAGGTCTATTCCTTTTTTTCCTTTCTTTTTTTTTTACAATGTAGCCCATACATACAGTTTTATATTAACATTTTAGGAGTGAATACATATGTTTCGATGCCTTTGGCAGCCTCTCAGCTGGTCAAACAATGCTGCTCCGCCGTTCTACGACAAAAAACAGGTGAGGACAAAGCGTACGACAGCTCCCGACCAGACGTGACTTTTTGTCCTACTCAAGTTCAATTTCAAGCTTTGGCGGAAATGGTAAATGCCGAAAATGACGGTAATTTTGGCGTGCACCCATATTTTGGCATACGCACGGTTGATAAATGAGGGCCAGTGTCTGCACATTCAAAGTCCATTCTCAGAATTGGAAGTAAGTCCTGTAATATTCCATTGAGTCCACTAGAGGGAAGACTCATACACATTTTGGTATTAAAATGTCACCAACATTAGCTCCTTACCTACAAACCAGCCATCATCACATTTCTCCATTACTTGTACAATGTCACCTTCTCTCAACTCCAACTCATCAGCATTCTGTGGTTTATAGTTGTAAACAGCTTTGTATCTGAATTGGATAACACGGAACCAATCAAATGGCCTGAATTACTGATCCATTGATGCTGCAATGATTGATTGAAACTATACAGAAAAACATGTGATTTTGGTTTAAACATAAATAAATACATAAATTATTAAATAAATGAATATCATACACTTACGGTTGGTTTGGAACCACGGCCGACCCAGTGTTATTGGACACTTGTATTTGGGGCAATGAGTTTACACGTGGATTAGACTGAGCATCTTGTTTTGCTATTCCACCCTAGAAGAAATGGAAACTTTATTTGATGTATACATTATGAAATATGATATTAGGAACCGGCGAGTAATTCACTACTTGGACCAAAAATGTATAAATCCTAAATTATCCTAATCCTAATAATCCTAAAAGTTATACACTATTTGAAAAAACATAACATATAAAAAAAGGTTATGGGTGATATTTAAAGTTAATCTACATCATTGCTTTTCAAACTAGTTTGGATTTTGAGAATATAATCATTGTTGTTTTTTAAATACATCAGATAGCAAATATTACTGTTTTCAATAATGTAACAGTTTGCAACGAAAGTCGTCAATTATACCAGTTTAAGTGTGTGATCATGCAGTGCCTTTCTACCGTAAAGCAGGGAGTGCAGACCTGTGTGATATCAGTGTATCTGGAGGTGGTGGTTGTGTCTGCTCCTACTCTGTGCAGAGATGCTGATGACAGAGCAGAAGGTGAGACAGCTCTGGCCACGGAGTTCTGGTTAGCTGAATACGATCCGCCCCAGTGGCTGTTCTGGCTGATGGGTGAAGCGGGGTTGGGGGTGCCGTGAAGCCTGATATTGGCTGTTTCCGTGTATGGGGATGCCTGGGTGGGTGAGCGTGACTGTGAACCTGTGCAGCTGTATGGGACGGGTGAGGACGGCTTCAGGGGGGAGTGACTAGGTTCGGGGCTGAGGGAGGTGGGGGTGAGAGGGGAGAGCGGTGATCGGGGGCAGGGTGAGTGGAGCGGGCGTCCTGGACTTTGGGGCCCAGGAGAGCCAGGAGACATGGGACCTGATGAGTATTCATCAGTAGAGTATTTGGTGCGGGGCATCTTGTTGACCTGGACATAGTTGGCGGGGAAGATGCCATTCCGGCTGGTGCCTGGGATCCTTCCCTCTAGCCACTGGTCGTCAACACGCCTGGTCACACTGATCATCTCTCCCTAGAGGACAACAGCATAAATCGCATGAGAAACACAATTTACCTCATAGGATCATTTCAACCCCCTGAAGCATAATCTCAAGTTAAGAAGGCTATTTGCAAATGTATCTAAAAAAGTAAGTTATATCAATGAGTGAATCAATATAACTTCCTCATCCAGTTGAGCCCCATGACAGATTATGTAATTAATATGATAGCTGAATAAGCTGATATGAACAAAGTCAATGCTCACCTTGCGAAAAGACAGCTCCACAGGTAGGTCAGCATTGAAGTTGTACAGAGCCACAGCCTCCCCATAGTCTAATACCTGGATGGTCGGTGACTTGATGGGAGTAGGTTTCTCTGTAGGGGACAGAATCTGCGCAAGGACGACATACCGTAGTCTATTTAGAATAGATAATAAATATTATGGTACTCAGACAAAGTGGTTAAAGTCCCTATATCTCATTAAAATTGTACAATTTAATAATGCAATTACTTTTATCCATCCATTAATCTTTTATCATAATTATGTATTGTCCTGTATGTACTGCCCTGAACAATATGAAACGGTTCGGTCAAATCACACATTCTGATCGGTATGGTATAATGACCATATACCATGGTTATTTGTACAGTTCTGTAACACTCCGTGGTCAAGAAAATAAAACCTGTTACCCTGGGCAGTAGTAGGCACACACCGGAAGCGAATTTGTGTCGCCAAGTCAATTTCTGTGTCACTCCGATGAAGGCTGTGTGCCTTCGCATAGGTAGGCCTACACTATGTATTTTTTCCTTTGCAACCAATTAAAGCTTTTTAATTTGAGTGCCTTTAACCTTTTTGCCATGATCTGTTAAATTATGATTTTCATGTTGCCATTTGGTAACTGGTTCATGTTGGGACTAAGGTGTGATGCTATAATATAACATCGCCTGTTGTGAGTTATTGCTTAATTGTATCTATCACTGCTGTGGAACAAATGTATGCAGTCCTTACTCCTTACTCAAAATAAATAAATACAATTATTTGACATAAACATACATACCTCCACATAAGTTGTGGGGAAAATGCCAGCTCTCCCATGATGCTCCCCTTCAAACCAGTTAGCATCCACCTGTCTGTGAATGTAAACAATGTCCCCTTTCTGCAGAGTCAGTTCTCTGGAAAGAGAAAAGGGGGTGCAATTTTAAATAAATACATTGCATGAGGAGTGTATTGTTTTGACGAGAAAAGCTTTCCCAATAGTTTCAAAAGTGAACCTTGCATGTAGGAAGATAATTGCACAACATACTGTACTGTGTAAATGCATAGTACAGTATGCCTTTTTTAGCAGCTATACAGTATGCTACATACTTTAGCATGTGTATTTTAATACATCAACAAAGGAAAGACAGGTGGGGAAGGTTCATCATTTGAAATGTCAGAACAGGACAGCCATATATGGATAAGGGTTTGAGGTCAGATGTAGAGTTGCTGGCTGGCTCCATATACAGTATGCAGATCTAGGTGATGATCCAGTCTTCTCTATGTATGGCTATTCAGGGTTTGATGAGGTCAGTGTCGTGATCTTCATATATGGAGACGGCCATATATGTGTCACGAGGCGTGATGGACTGACGACCATATATGGTGGCGTGACATGTCACGAGGCGTGACGACTGACGGCCATATATGGTGGTGTGACGGAGTCACTGAAGGATTATTTTTTCGCAATTATTATTTTAACAAATGTAAAACACCATAATTAATTTATTTCACTCACTTTGGAGACTGGGCCTGGAAATTGAACTTGGCTCTTGCTGCTTTCATCTGTACAAAGAAACACATTTTTTTTTCCCATCATAGAACAACTGGAGCTCATATAACTTTTTATCAATTGGACTTTTGCACAATACAAATAATTCATTCAGACCACAAAGTGTGAAATACCAAAGCTTAAAACACAGTTCACCAGACCTTCAGTTACAATGGTCTCATGAACATACCTTCTTCTCCTCTCTCTTGGCTGGGAGCTCCATTGTGTCATGTGCTGGGGAGAGGTGTTCTACTGTAGAGCAAAATGAAGGAGGCAAAACACAGCAGATATAAAAGCATTCAAGTATATCAAGTACATGAATGGTCAGCAAGATGGTTTCTTATTAAATACATTTTTCCCAACTTTATTTTGGAACCCATTGTTGTACTGGAAAAGTAATCAAAGCTTTACCAAGTGCATTTGGTGGAAGGAACTTGAAGCTGGAAACAGTTCACTGCATGCTATGTTAAGTAGACAAATGTTTGCAGCTGGCTCTCCCTGGACTAATTTCCAAGAAAAACAATCGGATAAAGCTAATCTTTAATCAGGTCTTCCGGGGACAAATTCCACTTTCCTCTGTTTCGGTGCTTCCTCCCCGCCCATGCAACCTCTGTTCCTATACTAATGCCAGGAGACCTCTTCGTGCCTGCATCAACCTCATACAATCTGTCATACCAGTCAAGCAGACAACAGAGGCAGTGAAAAGGAATCATGAGTCCATGAGCGCTCTATTGAATTACTGGACACTTTCATCAAAACATATTAGATTAGAGACTTGATTACTGTACTGTACAGTAAATGTCTTGTAGAGGATATCAATGAACTCAACTGGAACAAGCATATCATTCAAGAACTGGATCATTTATTGATGCAACTGTACATAAAGGATACTTGTAATGGATTGTACTTGGCCAGCTGGCTGGCCAGTCAGCAAGCCAGCCAGCCAGTCAGTCAGTCATCCCAACTATTACTCTAAATAATACTTATGCCCAGCCATGGCAGAGATTCAACTAAAATACAGACTGCATGTCTGTTACAGGGAATAGGGAAGAGTGCACAATTATATGTAGACCTCACATACTGGGATATACTGTTGATGGTCACATTGTTCATTCTCTGCTAAATAACACATCTTTACCATGTGTGGGAGCTGTGGCTGTCCTCTGAGCAGGAGAGGATGATGGAGAAATAGAACGCTGGAGGGGCTGCTTTGGTGCTGTCAAAAAGCTGAGAAAGAGAACAGGAGGAAAACATTAATATAACAATGATGCTGTCTGGTCTCTTCAAAGATGATCCCACTCAGTGCTCAATGAGAGGGTCCCTGATAAGAGAGTGTGAGAGAACGAGTGTGTGTGTGTGTGTGTGTGTGTGTGTGTGTGTGTGTGTGTGTGTGTGTGTGTGTGTGTGTGTGTGTGTGTGTGTGTCTCACTCGCTCGTGCACGCACGGACACACTGCATCTAGTTAGAGTAACTGATCAGATGGAGAAGAGATGGATGTTGGTGAATAGCCAGTACATCATGCAGATGATAGTACAGTAGGTGTCTCCTGCAATCAGTCTTCTTGACTGACTTTGATCCTCGTGAAAATAATTTGCCATGCTTCAATAAGCAAATATTTTCATGTTCATGGGTAGACTATAGGAGGTACATAACCTCCCACAGTGATGATGTGATGAACCGAGACATTCATTAAACCCAAGTTTACTATACCCACAACAGCCAGTGATATGCACTCATTATTTTTTTAAGTAAAAGTATCAATACCACAATGTTACAAGTAAAAGTCCTGTATTCAAAATATATTTAAAGTCCCATAGTACTCAAATAATTCAAGAATGTGTCTACGGCTATTTTCGAACAGCTGCAGTAAAAAAAACAGGGCTTAATTGGTTAATGCATGTTTTCTAATTTAAATTGAAAGTAACTTGTAACAAAGATTTTCCACTACTTGTAGTGGAGTAAAAAGTACAATATTTACCTCTGAGATGTAGTGGTGTAGAAGTATAAAGTATTGAAATATGTACATACTCAAGTAAAGTAAAAGTATAGTATTTGAATAAAATGTACTTAGTTACTTTCCTCCACTGGTTGTGTTGCACTACAGCTGGATACAGCTGCCTGAAGCCAAGTAACTTGTCTGAATGACAGGAAGCAGTAAAAAGCTACGATTTTTTCCCATTTCACATCTCCTTAGCAACAGGCACATTCAGACCCCCTTCAGCCACCTGGTAGACAAGTGGTCACTTGGCAAAAACACATGATCTCAACCTAGCAAACAACAAAGTTTGAACCATCCCGGAATGCAGTACACACTGGGTAAACAACAAAAAAGTAGAATGCTGCCCTTGTCAACCAACAAATATTACACGTGAACCCTACACTATTCTGGGCATGTCATAATAGGCAAACATTTGGTGAAAAATCTGAAAATAGGCAAACATTTGGGAAAAAATATCGGATCTATCTCAACACTCATAACACATCATAAGGTTGTAGATCAGCTATTTTTGGTGAATACATGAACCCAACTAGAAAAAGTGCACTTCTGGGCACAGGTCTCCACCAGGAGGATAGGAGTGTGTGTGTGATGTTTGGAAAAATGTTAGGAGCAATATAAACGTGTGTGTGTGTGTGTGTGTGTGTGTGTGTGTGTGTGACGCGGCTTGGCCGGTTGTAGCGCCACAATGAGGCTGATTTGAAAACTGTCAAGTGGTATTTCTTCCAAACGCCTAGTGGGAATATGCATGCACAGTTTCACCACAATCGGACGCTACGAGGAGTAGTTGTGGCGATTTGTACAAAATGGGTACAAAGCGGGCTACTCCTGAAAAGTTTAGAAGCCAATTGTAGCCAATGAGAAATCAAACAAACCCGTCTTGATCACATGACTATGGAGAGCATGTGTACCGATTTGCGTGAAATTTGGATAAAATCTGAAGGAGTAATATTAGAAAATGTGTTTTACATATGTCGGCCATATTTCTTCCTCGGCCTAGTGGGAATGTGCGTGCACAATTTCACGGAAATCACACGATGTGTTCATGATTTGCAGCAATTTGTTTGAAACTGAGCACTCCTGCGAACTTTGGAAGCCAATCTTAGCCTATCAGGATGGAGTCTGAGAAATCTGAAAGACCCGTTTCATTGAATGGCTCTAGAGAGACTGTGTACCAATTTACGTGATGTTTGGACAAAATCTGTATGTGTACTGTCCAAAAACTTGTTTTGCACAAAGCGGCCTCCTGGTGGCGCTATAACAGGCCGTTCTGGAAATTTTGGGGCAGAGGTTCATCGTTGGCATCCAGGGAGTGTGTGCAAAATCTGGCATCGACCGGGTTAACGGTGCCGGAGATTAGCTGTTCACACAAGGACACACGGACGGACGGACGGAGTGCAAAACATACTCTCTCCCCATGCCTTCGGCCTGGTGGAGACAATAAGACCTGAGGCAGATTCTACAAATCAGTAGTTTTCACACTTTCAAGATGTTTCAGACATTTAAAAAAATGTACAAGGGCAAGCTTGTATGTCTGCTATTTTTGAAGAGCCAAAGCGAAAATAAAAAATGACACAGATGCTTTGTGGTTTATAGAGGGGGAAAAGTACGGATCCCTGGGGAACCATGGTACATTACGTGCATAAGGTTTAAGTGGTTAAAGTTCAACCACATTTAGGGCAGAATGTCCAACGAGCTACATGCGTACAAATCACCAATCCAACTAGGAGAAAGTAGAAACCCCTGCACAGTTTGGGGAGGTTCCTATGCTGTTTAGCAATGGTCCATAATTACTATTACTGTTACTTTTTTTAAATAGCAGTCAGCAGTATGCATGATGGCAAGTTTTCAGGTATTCTCACTTGATGAAGCAATACCTAACTGGATTAAGAGGCTGGGAGTTGGTCTCAGATGAGGTCAGGTATGTGGTGATTAACCCAAGCCTATCCATTAACCTGTCCTGTTTTTAACATGACTTGAGGCTGTCTGCTGGATGCAGACACATAACACACAGAACAGACAAGCAGCAGGAAGTTGCACTACAAAACATCTCTCTAGAGTCACATGACTTGCATTTGGTTGGCATTTCATTACTCTTAACTGAATAGCTTCTGGGCTCTAGAATGGAGGGGCAGTGCAGTACATATTATTAATGGGAGAGTCCCACCCTTTTGTACCAAAACAACTGTAATTAAAGAGCAGTGTGACAAAACAAAACCTGAGCCAATACAATACAGTGTACAGCAGTCTCAATGGTAGCACTGAACTTTTATGCCTGATCTTGATCTGATGCCTGCAAAGATTTGCCTTTTCTTTATTTTTTTTAACTAACATAACCAATAACAGGTTATGAATGAGCAGAACAGCAGACACAATACAAATGTGTCATAACATCAACATTGTTTTAATGACAATCTGTTGAACACATAATATTAAAAAACCATATGCTATATACATACTTTTACTAAATAAAGTAATCCTACCGGTAGTAATTTCATACATCTGTCACTCACTTATCCTGTATGTTCCATGTCCCCACGGCAGGTCCTGGGTCAGTGCTTCGGGCTTCCTGGAAGCAGAGGTTTGCATTAAAATGCTGTCCACCGCAGCACCACTCACATTACTGGGTCTTAAAGCACTGAGGAAAATCTCACAACAACTTAGAAAAGAGTGGAGGTGGTAACCACTCCCAATGGAGGTACTGTAGAAATCCCCTGGGTCCTACACTCCTCTGAATACAGGAGGAGGTACTGCTTAGAATTTATTTCAAAGCATTTCTTTTAATGTGAAGTACAATTACATCACACAAAGCTGATTAAAATCAAGCAAGACTCAAGCAAGGCAATCAACGTCATTCACTGAGGAGGACATCATTCAAATCTCCTTCTAAAAACAAGCAACAGTCTGCTAAAAAAGTAATAAAGTAGATCTATTTCTGTCAGCGTCGGACAAAAAAATAATAAACCTATGTGATTCATTGGCAGGCAGATTTGTGTTTGCTGGGGACTTGGGGAGTGGGGAGGGGAGGTTACAGGCAGGTGATTAGGATAGAAGGCTCATCCAAGTGCAAGACGGCCAGGAGAAGCAGAAGGTGGTCACTCTGAGACGTTTGGCCTATCAGGTAGGTGAGTGCAGGTGAGGGATAAAGTTTGAGTAAGGATTCTGTGTGGTTGGGAGCAACGGGGATGCTTCAGCAAAGAGATTGAGGAGGAGGGGGGCTCAGTACCTCACCCCGGCCTCGACGCTGCTTCTTCTGGGAAAGCTTCCTCTCCAGACCCTGGATCTCCGAGTCCAGCTCAGCCTCAAACCGGCTCAGTTCAGAGACCAGGCTGGCCTGAGCCACAGCAGCGTTGGAGTCGAAAGGGTAAAGTTAAACAACTAATACGTAATTAGATTATTTGGAGCTAACCAGGGCTGCTTTTAAAGTATGTGGACAACACTGCTGCTCACCTCTATCGAGGGGGAACGAGGATTCTCAACTTGTTTTCGGAAGGGCAGATGATCCTAAGGACAAACAAACAAACAAACAGTATTTAGAAGTTGATATTTGAGTAATTTAGTACAAGGAGCTTCTCAAGGAGAGAGTTTTATTTTAATGTTTTAATTAAAACTCTGCTGAGACAATATAAGGCGATTAAGATGCTAGTTGTACAAGGAAAGTATTAGCAAGCCATTGATATAAAGAAACAACTTGACACTACGGGCACTATACTTTATAAACTCAATCTATTACAATTGCATTACTATACCACCTCTATTATGTGTCTCCATTAGGTGTCTATTTGTGTTTTGTATTTACAAATATTGATATAAAACATGCATTAATTTTCTAATACGATGGCATATCAAAAGTAATGACACTTATTTCCCATGCACAAAACAACGAATTTAAGAACTGTGGTGGAGAGATACTAGCCAAATACATTCTGGATCTTTGAGACAGCTTGTCAGGCTGGATTGGAGCTCAGGTTGGCTTGTATAGACATCAGCACAAACAAGGGCTCAGGAAGCGCCCACAAGTATGTTTCTTCAGTCCAAATTATAGTGAACTTGATTTACTTGATTTAGTCTATAAGCACTATGACCGTCTGCCAAAGGCACTAAGAGGGACAGCCAAAAACACAACATCAGCCAGCCAAAATTCCCTTCCTCCCTACTTTACAAAGACTTATGTGGTAATAACCTAGGCTTCCACGTGATTCTATCAAATACTTCTTTAAAAGGTTTGGCTGGACAGGAACCACAGAGTCCCTGCTCTCAAAAGTTTTGTTTTTGCATGTTTCTTGGCTTAAAGTATTTATCTTAAACACCCAAGCCTTTCCCTCAGTCAATAGTCATCTTCACTCTGATCACAACTCATGATGTCATTGTGAAGAGCTGCAGCACCTGATATGGCCTGTGTGCTCATTGGTTTTTATAAAGCCCTGTCCAGTGGGGATGGCAAGAAAGGACGACAACCCCTTTTCTCCTGCCATCTAAAGGAAATTAAATAAGTCTTCATGCTGTGAGCCATTACTCACCACAAGAGGTTAACACCATAATACGGATCACAAGACGCCTCAGCTCCCATGGGGGAGTGGAAACAAAGATTCCTTCTCTTCACACGCACAGACGCTCGGCTCAATTTGCACCAGATCTGGGACATTGTGACAAGAGCCATTCAAAAGCTAAGGCCCAGACAAATACTCTGCTCTCTAAATCACCTGAGGTATTTATACACGGGGGCATGTACACATATCGTACACAAGTAAAGGTGCACACACAATCACTGTACCTCATGCACACCAAAGATGATAAAACATAATCTGTGACACAGCCCCAGCAATGAACAAACATACAGGGTCATAGTGCCACTGTCACCAGGTTGTAAATTACTTATTTATAGTAGCATACCAAAAAGTAACTCATGTCTATGTATATAATTCTATGAGAGAATGGTACAGATCTCCTTCAATAAAAGAAGATACAAGCACACAAGAATAAGGGGCACTGACCACTGAATGACCTCACCTAAGAAGACTGTCAGGATTTCAATTGCACTCAACTGAAACATTCCTGGGGTATTGACACAACTTAATCCATAGCAAAAAGGTGACCATCCTGTTTCACCCCCACAAACTCATGCTGAAGGAAGTATTTATTAAGGCATTTTACCAGGCATTTAAAATCCAACAATCGCCCATTATTAATCTTAGCAGCTTGGAGTATACAGTATATGAATAATATACACACATCTCTAAAGCCAAGCTATTGTACAATGCTAGATTTAATTAAATTCAGATTTTAAATTTATTTACATGCTTTTTCTTTTCCTTTCTTTTTATTTCTTTTTAGGAGACACGAGGAAACCAAGAGTGAACTGTACAAGAAAACATCTTTCAGAAATGACTAGGAAACATAATATGCAGGTCACCACTGGGAAACGAACATCCTGGATTTCTTTACCAATTGGTGTGAAATCATGGCTCTTTGGAATGGCCTCACCTGGCTGTGGTTCTCTGAGGTGGTGTTCTGTCCAGGAGGTGGGTCTGAGGTGGTGTTCTGTCCAGGCTCAAAGTCATATATGCTCTTGGGTTGTCCAGGCTCAAAGGCATATATGCTCTTGGGTTGAGGGTGCTGCTTTCCTGCATCTGACAACTTATCTACATCCTTACTCCTGAAAGACAACTCCCCAACAAGCAAGCGTGCACACACACACACACACACACACACACACACACACACACACACACACACACACACACACACACACACACACACACACACACACACACACACACACACACACACACACACACACACACACACACACACACACACACACACACACACACACACACACACACACACACACACCGTGGACAGCTATTTAACCATCGTTTCATTGTCAGTACCTGTAACAACAAATCCAAACTTGCCACCCCCTATTGCTCACAGGCTGGATTGAAGATGGTATTCACATAAAAGTCAAGGCATTCTCACTTCCTTCCAGACTTTCCCAGGTGGAAGGATCCAAGAACATTTAACACGTAATCCTTGTTTTTTGTTGTTATATCTTCAGGCTCATCAACCCAGCAATATGTAAATGTATTGGCAAAATCTACAGTGTTCATTTCACTTGGTTAGACTAAGGATTTTAGAGTGTACTGACAAAGTTTGACTAAACTCACCAATCAGGGAGCGCTCCATATGGGGTTAATCTAAAGAGATTCTTGTCTGTCTCGTTCCCATCTTCTGAATTGGCAGATGACTGGATCCCTGAAGACCAGAAGAATAACATGCAACAGTTATGGTGAAAATAGATCTATTATCTAGTCAACCAGGACTGTAGATTTATTTAGAATGTGGTAGTGTAAGGGTTTTACTGACGTTCAGACGCCCATCGCTTTGCATCCTCCAGCTCCTCGAGTTCTGGTAGACAGATCGGGCAAGAAGGGTTTAGGTACACTACTACAGAACAATGGATTTAACTTAAGTGCACTAAAAGTCATTCATATGTAACCCTAACCCACCACTATATTTCACTTGCAATTACATAAATTGTCATCCAGTTCAATCAACAAGACAGGGTCCATGCAGTTCTCATGACAGAGTAGACAGGGTCCATGCAGTTCTCATACAGAGTAGATTTGTCATAATCCTACAGCAATAACTCAAAATGATGATGATGATGCTGCTGTATTCAGTGGTTACATTCCAGAGGATTTTTTCTTGATCCAGAACTCAATTATTTATTTATTTCCCTATTGGGTATATACATAACTTCAATAGTGTCGGGTACTGTACACTATACACTACAGTATGAGTTGATGGGTTGGCTCATTTGCGATTACGACCTCAGTTTGCTATTCATGAATACAACACATCAGTGGAATGATAAAACATCCAGCACGATGCACTCAAATCATGGCAGGTCTGCAGTTATATGCCTCACCACACAAATGACAAAGGGCTACGTTTCAATTATGTACGCAGTAACCAGAGATAAATTAATAGCCTGATTTGGGATTTGAGATATGGGAGTGATTATTATAGTTAACGGGTAGCAACGATGTAAGGCTGCAGGGTTCTTCTACTTTCTTCATGCCTTCTCTCAAATTATCTTTTTCCTGCATCAACTCACTTGTATGTGACATTGACGGAGAGGAATTCTCTCTGTGAGATTGAGCGAGTGTGTGAGAGGGGAGGGAGGGAAAGAGGAGGTTTCTTACCCTCAGTCTTCTTGTGGATCTGTCTGAACATGCTCTTGTACCAGTCTCTGGGCTTGTTCACACTCTGGTGAAGGACAGAAGGGGGTTGAGGAAAGCAAACAACTGTGTCGAAAGAGGCTTTAAGAAATAACACAGTACCAACATAGCAGGGAAATGACAGGCTCGCCTCAAAGCGACAGACTGCAATGTTTGTGGATGGTATGTCCGAGAAGAAAACTATACAATGTTGCTGTTATTACTAGTACTATTATTATTATTGTACATGGTATTTTATATGCATCTTACTGATCTTGAGGCGATGGGCATTCCAGTCTCATCCACTGGGCCAATCCCTGAGAATTTGATCAGTCTCTCCTCTCTGTTTGGAGCTGATCTGTGTGGCAAAGTGGTCGAGCCCATGGCCTGGACACCATTGGACAAACCTGGGTTAAAAGCCAAAGAAGTCAATCAATACGTGTTTACTGAATACTGATGATATTTTATGTTGTTCATACTAATACTAGTTACAGTATATGAATAATATACAGTATGAATAATAATAATAATAATGGATTGCATTTTTATAGCGCTTTTAGTCACTCAAAGCGCTTTACAATGGTCCATTCATTCATACATTGGGAAGTATCCTAGTGACTTGTAGTATCTCTAGTAAGCCGGTAAAAAAACCACATTTGAAACAAAACACATCTGTACAGCCAAGCTATTGTACAACGTTACATTTAATTCAATTCAGATTTTATTTAGCATCTTGTTAACAGTGTGACAAAACAACATCAATTTAATCACAGGGGACTGACGTCTCCCCTCACTGCCAGATGTTTTTCTTGTTGATAATCAAATTGTGATTTGATTAGACGGCAAAGTAATCAACTAAATAAACAACTTTACCATGTGTTTGAGATGGGCCATAATATGATCCAAAGCTAGGATTTGTTGGGCCGGTCCCATTTATCTCCAAGACCTGGGGTGGGGCAGAATGCACTTCAGTTCAAATAAAACCAAAACAGATATAAATAGTAAAAAATGTTTTCAGTCCCATTCGACGATGATAAAAAATATATTTCTGAGACCTTTAAATGTGTATAAATATCCATCTGAAAACTATACAATAGTAATAGATAAATAATAAATAGCTAAAAGTAAAGAAACTGTAATAACATATAATCCCATTTCCGCCAGGTATTTTAAATGTTGTTCCATGGCCTTACATTTAAACTGTGATGCTTCACATTTCCACAGGGAGGAGCACTTGTATGCTGAATTCTATGAACATTTAAACTAAGCAGACATAAACACTGTACACAAGAGACAGTGCTACTTGCTTTGTGCTCCCCAGATGGCAGTCTTGCGGAGCGAAAAGGACTCAGGGGAGGAGTTGGAAGCCCAGGGGAAATGACCACCTCTTGGGTCACCTCTGTAGATGTTAGGAGCTGCTGCTGACCCAACGGAGCTCCATCGTCAGAGAAGATGATCCGTGAGCCATTCAGATGGTCCACCATTTCCACCTGTTGCTGAACATAGAGAAGATTCTAAAAAAATGAACAATACATGAACACAGCACTGGCATGCCCTCCTGTTGTCCAAACAAAACGGTCTCAGGGAGGTCATGATAACTTGTTAGAGAAATAGCTTTTCCTCTGAAAAAAAAAAACACCCTGATGAAAGGGGCCCCAAATGTATTTAAAACAGCCAGTGGGTTCCACCCACTTCATCATCTCTCTTGCAGTGGCGTGCAAAAAGGCCTCATTGAAGGTGCAGAACAGGGCTCTGAAACAGGAGAGGCCCATTATGAGCCCATTAACTACCTATTCAGCAGGCCTGCCTATTCTCAGGCCAGGAGGCGGAGCTGGGGCCGAGGGGGTCGGGAAGGGGTCGGCCATGTCAACCTCAAAGTCCTGCAGCATTAAACTCCCCTGCTCCTCTGGTCTCCATGGAGACTGTTCCACCCCTCAACCTTTGTTTGCTGTTGTCTGGTCTACCTCTCTCCTCTCTCCACTGTGGGTATGTCTGGTCTACCTCTCTCCTCTCTCCACTGTGGGTATGTCTGGTCTACTTCTCTCCTTTCTCCACTGTGGGTATCAGTGATGTTATGTGTTGCTCACAAAAAAAAATAGATTTTCAAAAACAAACTAAAAAACAAATGTGACATTTCTTTCACACGAAAATCGGTTACGTTACATACAGTATGACACTGGATTGGTTGAGTTTAGTTTGTCACCTCTGTGTGGATGTTGGAGGTCATGCGACACTCCTGTGGCCTGATGTTAATCACTTGGCGTCCTTATTTTGGGGCATGTGATGTCATATGTTTAACATTTTGACATTTTATCATTATTATTATACTTGTAGTTTGCCTTTTTTCTTCTTTTTTTTATACATTTTGAGAAATAGCTTAATTGTGACCCAAACATGGCCATTTTCAATTAAATTTTATCCTGTTCATAAAATAGAGTTGTCTTTTTAAAGGTATCGTAAGTGATATTTCTTTTTGTACAAATAAGTGTTAAATAGGCGCTATATTCTGATAGTACTCATTGCTATAGACTAGACTAGAGTGTTTGTTGTAATGTAATCCAATAAGGAGAGAAGAAATTGGAAGTGATTAAACAAAGAAATGAGCAGACAAAATTAGAACTGTAACACCAACAAAATGTTAAGCTGATTCACTTTTATGATTCACTTGTCATGTTTGCCTTCAGAAGTTCAGATAAAAGTGTATGTGTCTTACAAAATATATCAGGATGTTTTTAAGAGAACTGATTTAGTTCAAAAGGACAACAAAATAGCTTTACCTGAGACTGCATATCATCTGTTATGATCCTTGTATCAGATATTGTATAAAGTAATCCCACCCAGCTTCAGAGGAATCTGCAAAGAAAAACAAGACATTTACTTTGGAACTATGCCCCTCCTTCATTTTTAAGTGGTGCAACCACTTCATTAAGTGCCTGGGTTTGTCCCTGGCTGGCTGGGTCTGAGCACGAAAATAGCGTATCACTGTTGCGCAGCCTAACTAACACACACCCACACACCCACACACACACACACACACACACACACACACACACACACACACACACAAACTGTATATATGATGATTTCAGGTGTGACAGTACAGTACAGTACAGTACAGTACAGTACAGTACAGTACAGTACAGTACAGTACAGTACAGTACAGTACAGTACAGGGACCCCCACATGCTAACTCTGTCATTTCTCGACCATTTCGGACGCTGGGCGGCTCGTCGGAACCGGGCCGGCACCCTGGGTGCGTTCCTGTGGGTCTGGAAGTTCCGGGGACCCCGGGGATGCCCACAAGGAGTTGCACCACTTACTTCACAATTGCCATTTACATTACAATGATCTAATACAGATAAATCCACTTAGATATTTAAAAACCTATAAATGCAAATGGAGATTGATGTTTGACTCCAGCAACAAATGGGTGCAGGGACTGAGGGAGCTGGGTTTCTTTAGGCCTTCATCCAATTGGAGCTATTTGTAGCTGTAATCCGTTTCATCACACTTGTCTGTCTTTCTTTCAATCATTAGATTATTCTTAATTTGTGCATCACATGACAAGCAGAAATATGGTTATCTGATGAGCTGAAGATGTCAGCCTGAATCATCCATGGTGTCAGTGTCATGAAGCTTGAATTAAGCTTTCAGATACAGTTATAATTTTTGTTTTGTATATACTTGCTGCACTCTTGATATGCTGATGCTGCAACAGGCAGGCCTGAATAGTTTTAATGACTAATACAGCAACCACCGGCGTAGGATCCATTGGGCCACGGGGGCCGTGGCCCAGTCAGTTTAGAGCTGGCCCAGTCTAACTTCGAAGAGAGGGGGTGAAAAATCAAGAAAAACAACAAAAGATAGCCTACTTTGGCATCCCTCGTTCATGCACATTTCTGTTTAGTATAGCAAACCACAGCATGCAAGCCGCCTTTGTTTTAAATGGTCCCCCAAACTGTTCACACTTCAGACCTATCGGCCGGGGATGTTGGTTAATCCATGTGATAATATACCAATAAACATTGGGCCTCACAAATTCCTAAACTGATCTGAGACCATAAATAGTGTCCAGCTAAATGTTTGAGTCTAAGTCATTATTAGTTTGGTAAGCTTCTAAAATGTCCCTTCAAGCATAAATCAAATATTCCTAAACTAAGTTGACATGTGTTCCATTATACAACTATCCAAAGTGGGACATACAGTATATCATCACTGTCCTTTCCTTGTTACCAAGGCAAAAGGCCATCCAAAACAATGGCTGCCTGTGACTCACATCCCTGCCATGCTGTCCAGGAAAGAGTCCAGTACTTGAGTCAAAGTATAGATACTCCTGGTCAAATATTAGTTGTAAAAAGGTGTTCAGAGTTCCTGACACCTCAACTGACCAAACAGGTTATTGAAACTCTAGTCCTCTCACATCTGGACTATTGCTCAATGATCTGGTCAGGAGCAAACAAGGGAGATCTGGGAAAGCTGCAGCGGGTTCAGAACAGAGCAGCTCGACTTGCCCTGAGATGTACAATGAGATGTAATGTTATAAATGCATGTCAAGCTCTCCTGGATGACAGTCCAAGAGAGGCTGACAATATCACTCCTTGTTTTCTTGAGACATATTAATGAAACGAAACATCCTACCTGCTTATACAATCAACTTACACACAGCTCTAAATTACATCAATATGAGACTAGACATGCCACAAGAGGGTGCTATCAAGTCCTTAAAGCCAGAACAGGGTCTATGCAGCACACAGTATACTGTATAGAGCCATGGCTGAGTGGAACAAACTGCCAGCTATAATCACAAAAGAAAAAACTAAATCTAGTTTCAAGAGACAATTGAAGAGGCTCGAACGCGCACGGACATGCATACACGCACGCACGCACGCACACACACACACACACACACACACACACACACACACACACACACACACACACACACACACACACACACACACACACACACACACACACACACACACACACACACACAGCAGTCAAGATCATGATTAGGATAATATTTTCAATTTTATTTTATTTTATTTTATTATATATCCTGGATATGTCCTGTGTATTGTATGTCCTGTAATGTCATTCATGTCGAATGTCATGTTTTTATGTTCTGTGTGGACCCCAGGAAGATTAGCTGCTGCTATGCACCAGCTAGGGGATCCTAATAAAACTCTAAACTCTAAACTCAACTACGGTAGTACAAGTAAAAGTTGTTCTGTCGATTTTGTAGTGCTGAGATAAAATCCCCAATCTAGACTGCAGGCTTCCTAGAAGGTGGTCCAAAGACTACAGCTGAAAGTAAACGTAAGACCTACTAAGATACTTGCAAAGCAAGTACATATTCAGTTGTGTCACACAGATGTGCAGAAGAAGGAGAGCCCTCTGTGTCACAAAAATAATGTGATTATCCGGTTCTAGGCAGCACAGAACCTTTTCTTATTTCCAGCAGCTCTCAGTCTAAGCCAAGGTATATAAAAAATGGTGAAATGGTGAAAATGAGTGGTGCTTCCCTTAAGTATTCCAAAGTAAATGCCTTTAAATACATAATAACAAAGTACGTTTTTAATATCAATGTATTGCAGTAGATATCTTTGAAAAATTCCAAATTATATAAATTTTATATATTCTAAGATACCCCCCCAGATTTACAAGCTTGCATTGCGGCGCACTCCCTCAAGTCATTGCTGATGCACACATCGAGTTTGAAGTCGGTCGGTCCTATAATGTATGCACAAAATGACCATATGGGTATAGCAGTTGGATCTGTTGCTCTGGACAACTGGATCCTCCCTCCCTAGAAATGTACAATATTTGTCTTTGAAATGTAGTAAAGTAAAAGTCCAGTATGTATCCAAAAATATGAATACTCAAGTAAAGTAGATATACTCAAGAGATGTATTTAAGTACAGTACTCAACTTAAGTACATGTTCTTTGTTACTGTCCACCATCGGAAAGAGCTAAGGACCTGAGTGTCTGGACACTCTGGAGAAAGTCAGCCAATGAAAGCTGAGACCAGGACCTAATCAATGGCACCTTGGAAAATCAGATTAAGCCTGCTGTTTCAACATCAAAGGCTTGAAGGATTGAGAGAGAGAGGCCATTTCCGCTCATGTACAAGGCACCTCTAATCTACAGTGGCTCAGACGGCCCATAATAGAGTTGGCATGGAAACCAAATCAAAGACGTGCACAGTCTTCTGCTGCTCATACAGGTACAAAGTATTGATAAGTGCTGCTGAGTGTGTCCATTTGTAGGTCAGCGATCTCCACTCTATGCATTTTGAAGCATTTAAAGTTTGGGCTGTTTTTGCATTGTATGTGATGCCTCTGCCTGGCTGGGCGTTACAATGAGAGTAGCCTCGGAAACCCAGAAGTTTTTATACAATGAGAGGCAACCATATTGGGCCTCTTCCTTCACAAGTCACCAATTATACTAACTAAGGTTCTGTTCCATTCTGGTCAAACAGAGTCAGGTAGATTAATTGGTAAGACTTGTGAAGGAAAGGAAGTAAGGAAGCGGGCGCATACATTGGTCCAACGTACTAACAGTACCACAGGAATTAGTCGACATATGACATGTGTTTCCGGGTTAAAACATACCCATGGCTTTCCTGTGAAGTTAGGGTTAGGTTATGGTTTGAGGTAGGGTGTCAGACTAATGCCTGTCGGACTGTTAGTACGTCGGACCAAACACATACACCCATAAGGAAGAGGTCTGATTTCTTTCCAATATCACTGGTGTGTATAGAGCCGCCTGGGAAGGAGGTGCACTAGCGACTCCTACAGGTTGGTATTTCTATAAGGAATAGCGTGTACCATTTGCATGGGGAGCGGCCTTGACGTCCTAGGATTTAAGGAAGCAAAAGAAAGGATTATAGTTAAAAATAAAAGTTTCCTCTCTTTCAATAAAGCGGCAAAGTCAAAAGTTTGATTATCCATGACAATCAAGGATAGACAATTATGATTAAGTCAGCCATTCACTATTAAGTTGCAGTTAGTTCTCATGTGAAGTGTTAGGGTAACATTATGGTTGTTTTCCTTATGATGAGTTCTGGCCGTTTAGGAGGAAAGTAATGAGTGAACTACTTCTGCAGGCAGAGAGCAGTTCAAGAGCAGTTGGACTGATGAGTTTTCCATGTGGTCTCGGTAACAGTGAGCATTAGTGTCTATAATGACTGTGGTCAAGACCTAGACAGCTATAGGCTCTGTGCCCTTGCATTGCATAGCACAAAGCTCATAAGATGGTAGAATGATAGAATCAGTGTTGCTGGTTCCAGACAAAGATGTCATCATCCCTCCATATCTGAGTCACCATCTCCCAATAGCCCACCTCATACAACAGGGAAAATACGGGAAATGGGGGACTGTGCAATAATACCATCACTGCTCAGACATAAAACAGATGGTATCATCTCTGAACACAATTCCAATCAGGTCATTATCATAACAAGATATATCAAGTTCAATCTCAAACAACTGCCAGAAGTGTACACAGTAAAATTGAATGACATTTCATTGTCTTGAAAGCTTTGAATGTCTGTTTATACAGTTGTATGTGATTAGCAGGACCTTGTAGTCGATCCTGGCTGAAACAGGGAGCCAGTGCAGTCTGAAAAGGTGGGTGTTATGTGGTCATGTTTACGGACTCTCATTAAGACCCTGGCATGTCCTGATGTATTGCAGCTTCTGCATACTTTTGCCAGGAATCCCAATGAAGAGGCGTTAATTAAGCAAAGAGTTTAATCCGTGCTCTCTCTTGTTCTCTCTGGTTCAAGAGTTATAGGCCAAAACATATAGCGCCACCATGAGGCCAATTTCAAAACTTTCAGTGAGTGTACATACAACGTTTTATGCCAATCAGTCCAATGGTGCCGGAAATAAGCAAGGAAATAAAACAGATGGACTGACTGACAGACAGACAGACTCACAGGAGCGAAAACATAATCCCTCACCTTCGGCTGTTCCAACCACCTGGCAGGGATAATAAACAAATGAACTAGGCTACAATAAAATATATATATATATATTTTTTAATCAAATGGCTTCTATACTTATGTCAAGCACTTACGAATATAACTGTATTTAATAGGTTGACATACGGATCCCCCTCCTTGTGGTTCTGTGACCACAAGGAGGGGGATCTGTGCACTCAGCTACCTGTGCACTCGCTGACTATAGAGCCAAACCAACATTGGATCTTGGCATATGTCGGACTCACTTCTCAGTGACTGCATAACTTGATGTGTAATCCATTGGCATGTTCAACATAGTCTTTCCACACAAGCCTAATTAATTCAATATTCCTGAAGGGCAAACAATAGAGCTCCTTTTCCCCCACCCACACAGTGGACCCTGCAGCACCCACTATAGTGCAAGACAGCGGCCCTCTGTTTTGCCAAAGGCATTGCATCTCATCAAGTATGATGCTGCTCGAAAGATATGTCAAAAATCATAGTTAATGAGATACAGAATCCAAAATGCAATAGCCCACTGTAATGCCAGTAGTAGAACAATGGTATTTGACTGTCAAATCAACACATTGCCAATGATACACTGCAGAAACCCAGCATCATGCAGTGACCATGTTAGTTCTGTCTCGAGACACACACATTCACCACATCAGCCCTGGCATTCGGATACACAAGTATATATAATTATAATTTTAGATATAGCAAAAACAGCAACCAATACGAGCTTGTAGATATCTACTATTTGTTGTATGATTAAATGCATGGGGCTTAAAGGACAACTTTTGTTTTTTTAGATTGTTTTTTAGATTAGAGAAAGTAAAAGATGAGTGTTGAAAAAGTGGTTGAAAAAACAAAATAATTGTCCTTTAAAGGTTTCATGACATTTTCATTTATTTTTATGTTTTAGGTTTTATGACCTCAATTACACCCACACAACCTGAACTTTGAACATTAAGTGGATTTTCTGGTGTGGTCTAGGGTTTTCTTTGTGTGTTCTGAAGCCTTTTGAGCTGCAATGAAAACAGGCAAAATCCTTCAACAGTGACCTCTGTCTCTCTGCTGGCAAATTGTTATGTCATATATGGGATTTGTGAACTGTTACATCATAGTCCACTACAGGCAGATCAGAGCACTAGTTTAGGGTGGAAAAAAATCATGGCACTACATCTTAAAAAAAAAACCTTTAAGTTACATGTATATAGTACATAAGAGGTAATTACAATATTCATGTTACAATATTATTTTACACAAATTCTGCATGCATTTTGGCATCCAGATGTGCTACTTCAGTTTTAGAACTGCCAGAAAAATGTACAGGACTATGCAGCTGTAACATACTGACAATGTCGTGAGCCAAAAAATCATTCTTATTTGTGTGCCTGCCTGCATGTTTGGCCTTCACATCCCTCGTTCCTAAGTCTGGGGAGTCCGTTCCAAAAAAGAAATCCACCAGCACTCATGTGCATTCCCCCGCTATGCGTATGCGCACCAAACACAATCATACCTAATAAGGCAAAATCAGGACACTACCAGTAACCCTCACCAAAAATCACTTTCAGAACTCTCCCTGGTTTTGTTTTAATTACTTTTTCCCCCTTATTGCCCTACAACAGTAGCCTACAGTAGTGTACTATATGACACTGTTGTGTAAAAGTTGACAAAATATTAGATCTCAAAATCAAACATTGTGCATCAGTGACAACGCACTGTGAGCTTATAAATCTGCTATTTTCACTATTACTGAAAATGTTTGAAAGAATTTGAACATTTTTGAACATTTTCATCTGTATAGTGATTATGCTCAAAATAGGGACGCCAGGTTGAAAGCTGTTAATTCTGTCTGTGGGTTTTATCAATATTCAACTAATGAAAACTAGACTAAATATTAACTACATTGTATCCATTGGAACACAGTCAGGTACCTACAGTATTTCCATTTCCTGAAAAGTACCTAAGAGTTTCGGACATTCAGTACAAGGTTTCCGCCAGAAAGCGGTGATACATAATCTTAGTGATGTTCAATAACAACACATTCCTAGCCCTTTATAAGTAGAGAAAGCCATAATCATCACTATCTGAAGGGGGTGCGGGTGGGATGGGGGGCAGGGGGGCAAGAGAGACCATAATACCATAAAAGGACTGTGTGATCTCATCTCTCAAGATGATCTCAACTCGACGCCACACTGGGATGTTTCTAGTAACCATAGATGTCTCAGTCTAGACAGAACACCTGCATTCTGCACGTTTCCTGCTTATTGTAGATGATGGAGTGCATGCTGTGGAGTATTTCAGCAATGCCTTCCTTACACAGGGCAAATGGGGACATCGGCAGTGAAAGGATAATTGAGGACATGGGGGAAGTATTGAGGCATCTGCGATTTCTGTATGGAAATCCTTTGAACATCACTGCCCAAAGGGAACATCCTCTAGGCCCCAGAAGAGCTGGACCAGATGTCACACTCTGTAAACTAAGCCAGGAAATGGAAAATAGACACACATTCCTCACCAGCTTCATACTGTTACACCTCAACTGATGATCACCTTGCATTCAAAGAGTATATAAGGATTAGAATTAAAACAATGACATAAGATGTTTTTGTTTTGTTATTTAGTTTCTCCAGGAAGGAGCAAATGAGGAAGCAGGGATTTGTACTGTATGTGTTGAATTAATGAACCAGAACTGAGTTAGTCAGCAACTCGGGGTCAGTGAAGTTCACCCTGACTCAAAGGGAGTATCCCAAGACCCAGAATAGTAATGTGTAGTCATTATTCCATGTCCACCGGTCAAATAACTAAATATTTAGTCAAATGTTCATGTCATGAAAAGGGCGAGACCAATAATCCCCCTTTTCCTTAATCTTATTGCTCAATGGCTGCCGTAGTTACACATAGAGAGCATAAAGTGAACTCGTAGACGTATATATTACATTGTTAGGTTCTTAGCTTACGTATGATTCATGATGACTATTATGTATGTATCGATGTACTGTATGTATTAGCATGTTTTTGTTCTTGTTTACTGAGAATCGCTCTGGATTAAGAGCGTCTGCTAAATGCCTAAATTATAAATTGTAGCGTGCTGTAATTCTTACAGTGTGGCAACAATATCAGCTGGTAAAGAAATGAGTGAACTGTACAGTCACTCTGCACCTGCTATTCCATTGCAGTCCTCCGATCCTCTTCTTCCATAGAAGAAAGGAGCCAGGTTGTTTTTTCCGTGAAGTGAGAGCCTACCCTGTGATGGCCTCTTGTGACCCCATAATATATGGGCCGGGGTCACAACTTAGGTCATATAGCTTCTTGCATTGTTCTCACAGAGAGAGAGTGTCAAGACCACACATAGAGCCCAATGAAGAACTGTCATGATCTTGATGGTGAACCCTGATCACCTTCAGTTAGTTGCTATGTCCAGCAATGCACACACAGTTACTTTAGGTGTCAATCTGCAATAGGGCTTAAAGTATTCATCAAATAATCGACTGGTCGATTCAAAATTGCTATATTGCTCTTTACCAAAATGTAAATGCTTTTCTTTGTTTCATAATGTAAAAAGGAACCCCCCCCCGACTGTTGGGTAAAGATACTAAACCTTCTGTTTGGGTTCAGACAATGTGAATTTTGACCTTCATTGCTTTATTTGACCATCTTTGTATGGTCTAAATTAATCACAGACAAAAATAATGGAAATATAATCAACTGATAAAAGATCAGATTAGATAGCCTTTATCTACCATAAGAATAAGGAACAATATTATGCTTTCCTTCCAGCCGCTGGATTTGAACTGGAGGGAGAGAAAATTAAGATAAACAACAGACATCATCATTGCAGAGGAACTGCATGTGGATCTGGTGGAAAATTAAATAAGAAAATGCCTAAATGGGTATTTGATAGCGTAACCCATTTGAAACCTCATTATATGCCATACAACAACTAATCAAACAGTGACATTTATTATAGTCATTACTAGATGGCCTCCTGCATCTTAGTGGATGTGGAGAACAAAGGGACTAGTTAATCATTCACTCCATAAGGTGGGAACTTTGTTGCTCTCAGACTACATTTTGTCCTAATAGATGAGGAAAAACGGTCCAAAAAACCTGTACAGTATGTTTGCACAAGGTGGACGTTTTGTTTGGTTTAGCACAGTCTGCAGCATAGCTGACCTGAATAACACTTGCATTATTAGTGTATAACCATCCAAATAAATGTAAACACACTGCATGATCTTCTAATGGAATGTTTACTTCCAGGATGTTATCGTGTAACTCAGTGCTTGCTCTGGACGGATCTGCTCTTATCAAACAATCGCATGCAACGTCACTCATGCCTGATAGGTTGCATAAGAGGATCATAAAACCTAAAAGATCCTGCCTAGTCAAGGCTGGGGAAAGTTAATTACACACAGATTTGATGATGTTGGTGTTAACTACTACACATAAGGTGAGTCACCATATTGTTATGTCGAGCTTGTGAGAGGTTCTACAAAGTCGATTACGGACCCAGCACCTTCCCTCCTCTGCTTCCACTCTGCAACTTGGCAGATGTGAACAACACAGCCATAGACCATACAAGGTCCTGCAGCTGCAAGTTTATGATATATAGTTATTGGAGGATACACACATTTATCAAGAGGGAAGTATTCCACCTCCATGTACGGTACTCCTTTACCAGAACTCAACAGGAGGCGGAGGAGTCAGGGCTGGTGTGTGCTACTGTACTTGTCAATGGAGATGCTACGTGCATCAAGCAGAATCAAGCAAGATACAAGATGCAAATAGTTTCTCTGTAAGTGGGGTTGCCAAAGGGTGCCACAGGGATTGTAAAAGAGGGGGAAATGAAGGAAGGGAAATATCCATATCCACGGACGCTGTATTAATGGCACTTGCCCACTGCTCCTAGGATGAGTTAAATTCAGGACACATTTCACATATGTTGCAAATATACTGTGACAAACATTTTATTAGATTATTGTGCCAATTGAACCTGGCATCTCATTATTGTCAAAAAAAGTCTAAAAAAAAGAGTGAAAACAACTGCAAATGTACAAGCCCACACATAGCGTTGCCAGAGACCACAGAGGCTATTTGAGGGTCCTTGGAAGCATGGAAATGTAGTTTGAAAAGCCCATTAAGCTCTCAGAAAGAAAGACAGGTCAGGAAGATTATATAACAAAAGGAGATGATTATGTTTTGAAATTAATTGAGATATTACAACAATCCAATCAATAATATCTCTGAATGTATACTTGTATGCATGCACAACTGTCATTTTGGTAATTCAAACATTTGATATAGGCTTTGGAGAGTGTGGGACTGTGGGGCCAGATGGACCCCCAGTAATATTACAAAGGAAATCACAGCAGGGTGTGGAATTGATCGTGACAGTAAGAGAAGCCTCTAATTGATGGTTGGGTAGACCTGGGCAGCCATCCCATGAGGCACACCGTTTCTGGAGAAGGATGTGAAACTGTCTTGACACAAAACACAGAATTGCACCACTGCCAAAACCTCCAGACCCAACCTAACAACTGTCAGTACACAGGCATGCACAACGGGCACAGCAATAATAAATAACACCGCCAACAGCACCCTCCCTCTGGTCTGGTACTCCTGTGCAGAATGTTACGCTTTGGAACTGCAATCACCGCCCAAAAGCCAAAATTGGATCAACCAACACCCACAGGACTGTCTCAACATCAAAACAACCCATTTCAGATTGCTCAGTGCTTGGCTACGAATGGGATGATTTCTTCAGGTACACTCAAAAGCCTATCTTCAGGTTTGTTTTAAGGCTAGTACAGTATATGACAAGTGCCTGGGAAAGTCTGCAGCAATAATCCTGTGATGCAGCATGTAAGCCCTGAGGAGTCAGGCGAGTTACTCAACCCTTGAACAAAAACAGCCAATCATATGATCATTAAAGTTGCGATGTGATGTCAAGATTATTATCTGGTAAGGTTAGAGAGAAAACGTAATCTGTAACATCCCGCAGTCTCGTGGGAAAGAGGGTACTCACCTAGGACATGAACTCACCACAAAGACTTGTCCGCTCAGTGGTGCATGCAAACATAATATTTCAAAAGGGAGTTCTATGCTGTTAGCGACTCTCTCTCTCTCTCTCTCTCTCTCTTAGAGCTAGCAAGGATGCACGATCTCTCTCTCTTTCTCCCTGTCAGTACATTCTGACTTGCGCTCTCTCTCTCTCTCTCTCTCTCTGTGTATTTCCCCCTCAGTGCGCGCTCCGCCTGTGAAGGACTTCCCGGTTGACAGGCATCGCCATAGCAACCCCTGGACCCTGTTCAAAAGGCAAGCCTCCCCAGCCTGTCAGCGCTGGGCTCCTCCTTCAGTAAGGAGGGCCCATTGTTGTGATGAGGTGATATTTCACAGTGCAGGGTTAACGAAAGGGGAGCGCAAATAGTTAATCAACTCAGCCTCCGAGACATTCCCAAATCACCCCTGTCCTCTCAACTGTCTCACTCTCTCCCTATGCCTTGTATACTGCATTGTGCAATATCGTAACACATCAGAATCAGCGTGCGCACGCGCACGCACACACGCACACACACACACACACACACACACACACACACACACACACACACACACACACACACACACACACACACACACACACACACACACACACACACACACACACACACACACACACACACACACACACACACACACACACACACAATGGGCAAGGTCTGTGGCTAGTTGAAGAGATGCCCACTTGTTCTAAAGTGCTGGTCTTTTACATTACACATTTACACTTTGACACAGTCCACCCTCATGGATTCCACTGACACTTGAGCAACAACCAGTTTGTTCTAACCCTCCCACCATGCACACATGTCAAGTACTGTCTTGGAACCTAACAGACAAGGTTGTGATAATGAGAATGTACTGTATGTTCTCGCAAGCACATTATAAGAGTGGAATAAGTATTTAAAGCAGAAGACAACAGGCTGGGGTGAATGCAGACAATTAGTGGAATGTGTCCGATTGGAAGTCCACACCTATAGGACAGGTTACGGTAATCAAACCACACAACCACCAACAAACAAGCACGTTCTCAAATTCCTCAGCTTCTCTCTCAACCACACTGAACTAATTGGGAACTAGGATTTCCAGTTTGCCCGCAGTCCTTGCCAGTGAAGATAAACAGAGAAAAAAAAAGAAATCCGACGTGCTGACAGGCTTGTTTTGACCTTGTTCTGGTGTCTCTCCAACTTCAGCTACACTGAATCACATGTTGCTGCTAAGCATTCCAGTTGTCCAATCAGGACACTTTGAGATGAACTTTAACATCCTAGAGAGCAATAAAATGATGATCTAGCAAGAGAGCAAGAGATGAGCTAGCAAAAGCTGGCTACGTGTATCTATCTCAAAATGTGTGTGTTTGAGTCTGCATGTGTGTGAGCATGTGTGTGTGTGTGTGTGTCTTGTGTGTCTGTGCTGTGGGTTTACATACTGTATGGGTGAGATGAAGTGAGAAAGAGAGAGATTGAGAAATAGAGCGAAAAAGAGAGACGAGAGGGCGAGAGAGTAAGACACGCACACACACACACTCATGTGCGCACACGCGCACACGCACACGCACACACACACACACACACACACACACACACACACACACACACACACACACACACACACACACACACAGAGTGTATGCCTACAGGACAGCGCCAGGTTGGAATTGAAGGAGTCAGCCCTTTTTTAATAATTGAGCGGTCTGGCTTGTTACAGCGAAACTCAGGCAAACTATCCATATCCATTTACCCAGCATGCACCACTGCTCACATGCTTGTTTTTGCCAAACAGTTGAGCCACTGAACCTGATAGAGGAGGACTGAGAACTGCATGGGGCTTTAACAGGGGCTGTGTGCAGCCCCTGTTTCACTGTGCAGGACTACATAGTGAAACCCAGAGTGTCACTTTAACTTAACAGTGAGATGATTTCACACTCTCGAGGTTAAATGAACAGCCCAGACTTTACCGTGTGCTAGACGCTTGCCCCGCTGTGAACATGTCTGCCTCCCTGTCATATTGCAGCTAAATGACTTAATCACGCAAAGAAGTGATTGAGGCTTGGGCTCAGGCCCCAACACCTTTCTCACAACTGCTCAGCGTTACCCAATTGTTTTTGACCGTATAAGTTATAAACACAAATTCCTCTCCCTTCTTTGCCTCTGTCATTGATTTAATTTGTACAACTTTAAAATAAATAATTTGCAGGAGGTGGAGTTGTAAGTCTGACTCCTCACACCTCTCTGTTCATTGAGAACGATGAATTCCTGCATAGACCTATACCACATTGTGTCCTTGTGGTAAAGGCCAGGCTATTGTCCTCTCACAGCGAGCGGTATGTACCAGCATGTTACTACGGAGCAACCATGCAGCTCATTAAAAGCCAGACAGTCCAAGATTCCAGCAGATGACTAAAACATTACATAATTCTGTTAGATAATCATAAACTACATCACTTGATCACTATAAACCTGTGAACCCCCACACACAACTTCATGCTCTGTAAAATTACATTCATATAGCTTCACTCCAAATATGAAGGCCTCATTTGTCGGTCGTATCTGTGTCATTTGCGTCATCCATATCGCACGACACAGTGAGGTAGCGCTGATGGAATGCCTTTCAGAACAACACAAAAGCACCAGGGTTTATTTCACCAGTAAACAACATTCTCCTGAGCCAGCCCATGCAGCATCCCCAGGTCTCTTGGTCACTCTGCTGTCTGTCTGATGAAAACAAACATTCCTATAGTCATACAGTATATCATCCCGGGACCCACCGCTCCCAGGATGCTGAAAGTTTAAGAAGAGTATTTACTCAGTGCAACATAACAGCACCCTTGAGAGAGAGGTGACAGGGTAAACATGTTCACTGCCATAGCCAAATATAGCATGGTAATGGACCTTATCTCAAAGCCAGTTATGATAACAGCTAGCTGTCACATCACCTATTTACGTGTTTTGGCTTTGGCATTATAAATGGATGATTGAATGAACAAACACGCAAATGCTTTGTAGCAGCCAGTATAGCATGCAGGTATTACATACAGAATAGACCAACACAACAACCACAGCAACGAGAGAAATACGCCTGTTGAAATAATCCCTTTCTTTAAACAGCAATAGACAACTCAACTGTTGTCCAACAACATTGACAAAAGTAATGGTCTGAAGAGAGCACCTACATATCCTTTGGGCTCACAGATTATATTATCAGGAAGTGAGTGCTGGAGGATAACAGAATGATTGGTCTTGTGAAAGATTGGATCAGGTCAAGTCAGCCAATGTCAACGACTTTCAATACTTTTGACGATACAATTCTATATTCCCCAACTGATTCTGACTTGAAGCATTATTAAAGTGAATTGACCTTTAACCCTGGTTCTAGCCTTGGTCACGGTGTGTAAAGTAGCAGTACTTACAGAGCAGTGCAGGCTGAGCAATGAGGGCTCTTCAGTGCAGAGGTACAGAGGAAGAGAATGAGAATGAAGGAGGTGGGAGGGAACCACTGTAGCGCTGCCTCTCTCTCTCTCTCTCTCTCTCTCTCTCTCTCTCTCTCCTTTCTCAGGCCAACAGGGTGTCTTTTATCTTCAGCGAGTGACTCAGCTTGGGTCTGACTGTTTGACTGCCCATGTGTAGGCGTGTATGTGTATGTCGATATGTGTGCATGTGTGTTGTGTTTGTACAGTTTGTGAGTGTGTGTCTGTCTGTTCCTGAATGGACTACGCAAGTCCTGCAACACCCACCACTACTCTGCAGCTCATCAGGGAGAAGGGACTCAGTAATAGTTTCCATCCACAGCTGGAAATAATAGAGATTCCCATGCAGACACAGCTTTGTGGCACCGCCCTTTAACGCTTTATGAGCGGGAAAAGAGGAGGCCATTTCCATAGCCATCTAAATAAATAGACCTATTTGACACACACATCCAATAACAGCACAGACAATTCACTATCTTGGCTCTATGTAAAACAGCAATCATCTGATGCCACACATCCCTATCACATTTAATTTCAGACACTCAGTACAATTGGATCATGGCAATAGTTATGTTCAGATAAAAGTTTGATGGGCTCTGTCACGAGTTCCAACTGATAGTGAACCAGGGGCCACCACCCCGAATCAATACTGGGACCACTGTTAGTGTCGGGTGGGGATATGGGTTACTACTAGGATTTTTACTTCTGTCTAATATTGGCTAGTGGTGGACAAAGATAGACACATTTGCTGTAAAATCTGGGAATTCCACCAGACAACTCATTCAAAACATCAAGGGTCATACAGTACATTATTGTCTTATGACAGTTTGTGGATCTTAATGAGCTCATCCTCTTCTGTAGTATTTTTTTGTAATTGAAGCACAAGCCCCCTCAAATGACCAGTATTTTGTCCTCATGTAAAAAAAAAAATCACACCCGTGTAAAGTGAGTGGTGCAACTCTGTGTGGGGGTCCCTGGAACTTACAGACCCCCAGGAACGCGCCCAGGGGGCCGGGCCGGGCCGGTTCCGGCGAGCCGACCCACGTCCGAAATGGTTGAGAAATGACAGAGTTACCGTGTGGGGGTCCTCGGTGGGTCCTCGGAACATCCAGATCCCCAGGAATGTGTCCAGGGGGTCGGGGCCGGTTCCGGTCAGCCGCCCCGCATCCGAAACGGTTGAGAAATGACAGAGTTACCGTGTGGGGGTCCCCAGGGGTCCCTGTACTGCACTGTACTGTACTGTACTGTACTGTACTGTACTGTACTGTACTGTACTGTACTGTACTGTACTGTCACACCCAAAATCATCATATACAGTTAATATGTGTGTGTGTGTGTGTGTAGTCCAATTATTTGTTCACAAACATTGAGAATGGTCGCACGGGTGACTGTTTCATGTAATCAATTCCTAACAGATCTCCAAACCTGTTGTTTTGTGGAGCGCTGGTTTCAATTCATTCAACCTCTCTTGTGTGTTGGCTAGTGAAGTGCACCCTAGGAGATATTTATACTTCATTGCGCAACAGTACTGCACGCAGAGAACAGCTGATATACAAGCTCACATCATGTCGCGGATGCCACTGTTGTGAGCGTATAGAGGTCTGCGTGTGCGACACCATCGTGGGACGAAGCATAAATTATACTTGATGAGTTGCAGGTGCGTGTTCAGTCATGCACAAATAGGCTCTGCTGCCGTGATCATGAGTGCACCTCCCGTTCTTATGACAGCGACTGGAGGTGCTATGAATTGCTATTATTGTTCACACACAACAGAAACCAATAGATTATATTTTTCTAGAGTGAGAGAATACAATACAAATCCTAATCTTACTCAAAAAGTTTGATGGGTCATTTTTTTTTACACGTGACTGCAGTTAGAACTTTTCCATTGCATCTTATGAGAGGTGGTGTTCTTGTGTTGCCGGCCTGCACGCGCATGCTGGTGCTAATCAGTGTGACGTTGTCTGATAAGGCGTCTATTAGGCTGCACAACAGTGACACTTGGTGATGGAAACCAACCAAACGCTATTTTCGTGCTCTGACACAGCCAGGGACACACCCAGAATTGGGTGTACACTTGTGTACACCCAATTTTGGGTGTACACCGCGTTGATAAATAAGGGCCATAATGTGTGCTGATTTGCGTGATGTTTGGACAAAATCTGTAGGAGTAATATAACAAAAATCAACCTCCTTGTGGCGCTATAAAAGGCTGATGTGAAAAATGAAGGGCAGTGGTTTTTCCTTGGACTCTAGGACATGGGCGTGCAAATTTTCACGCCAATCAGTCCAGTTATAGGTAAAAACGCTTATCGGCTTGTTATAGCTGTTTTAAAGAATGTCGGTTGGCATTAGAAATTACATCCTACATTTTTTTAAGCGATTCTGTGAAACTTTATATGCACATTCCCACTAGGGCCTAGTGGGAATGTGCATGGAAAGTTTCATGGAAATCACACGCTGCATTCATGTTCATATTTTGTTCAAAACTGATCACACCTGCAAACTCTTAGCCAATCAGGATGGAATATGACAAATTTGACAGATTGTGTACTAATTTGCGTGATGTTTGCACAAAATCTGTAGGAGTAATATTCTGTCTGTGTGAACAAACACAGCAGCCTTGGGGCAGAATCAGTGTTTCCATGTTGAGCTGAGCTCCAATATCAGAACCCGCTTAGCCACTTTATGGAGAGTTTACAGCAGCAGTTAGACATCAGTAAAGTGCCATAGTGGTAATACAGTTTACAGCTTGATAGAGATTTACCTTGCTGTCACTGATATCATAATCCCTCAAGAACAGATTCCGAGCTGTGGCACTGAATCTGTCGACAGGGACAGACAAAACCGGCCAACCATAAAAATAGAAAGGTAGATGCCTCCTTCGGCTCTGGGGCGTCTTGCCGCGTCTATCTCACAGGGAGGACAAGCTTCTATGATGCACGCAGACGTGCTTCCGCATGCGTCACAGAAGGGGACGTTCGGTAGGCCAATCAGAGCCAGAGGAAATGTAAACGTTTGTTTTCTCATGCCAATAAAGGCTTTTTGCCTTTATTGATAGATTAATTAGGATGACAGGAAATGGGGAGAGAGATAGGGGTGAGTCGGGTGACGCGCAGCAAAGGTTGACGAGATTGGCACCTGAAGCCCAGACAGCTATGCCAGCTGCCTGGCCCAGACAGCTACGCCAGCTGCCTGGGCCATCTCATGCCAATAAAGCTCCTTTGAATTTAATTGATAAGTCCTGGAAAAATCACACCTGTGTGAACTGAACTATACGTACTGTATTACTCGTACTACTCATACAACTGTACTGTACTACATGCTGTACTAGTCATACTGTGCTGTACTGTGTGAATATCGTTTGCGTCCGAGCATAGGCATGGTCTGGGCATGGTAACGCCCTGCCTGCCTCTGATTGGCCTACTGACACTGCCCGTCTTGACTGTCCTCTGAGGCAACGGCGTCAACTCCGTGGGTGCGCAGGAGCCGAAGCACGCACTGGCAAAATAATAAGCCAATAATAATACGTTGCGGGGCGGGTGGGCACCTTAAAATATATAGGCTACTCTAAGGTGGGCACCCACTGTCGTTAGAGGAACCCTCCGCCACTGCTCTGAGGTGGATTAACCACGCCTCACCAGGCTTTCCACCTCGGAGGAAAGCCTGGTCTCTGTTCCAAAAGTGCCGTGTGAACCGGTCTGGAGCGGATGTTACGTCATGTTGTAGTATTGTTTTGTAGTCGACAGGCAGGAACAATCAAGATAGTCTGATGCAAGGTTACTCCTTGGTGGTAAATAAATAATACAAGTATGGTATATTACAAGAGAACGGTCTGTAACTTGTAAGTTTTATTTTTGTAGAAGAGGCAAACTAATATTGTTTATGCCGTTTGCTTTGATGGAATAATTTATTGAACACACTTGTAAGTTGTACTATGATTTGATTTGGGTGTATACTTCTAAATAAAGTGTTAATGATTATCGTGTATTAATCTAATTATAGTAAACTAATACTATATTATACTAAAAAGTAAAAACGATAAAGGTGAAGGGAAAAGAGACCTTTTTACGGTACAATGTTTCACGTTTACTTACACATACAAATAAATGACACAATCAACACAAACACTACACAACAACACACCCAAATTAAATCATATTACGGCGTACATGTTCAATCAATTATTCCATCAAAGCAAACGGCATAAACAATATTACTTTGCCTCTTCTACAAAAATAAAACTTACCGTAGTTACAAGGCTGCATTCTCGCATTCTGTCGCACGTGCCAAGCTGTCATTCTCTTGTATTATTTCCCACCACGGAGTAACCTCGCATCTCGGAGGACAGTCAAGACGGGCAGTGTCGGTAGACCAATCAGAGGCAGGCGGGGCATTAACATGCCCAGACCATGCCTATGCTCGGACGCAAACAAGATTCACACTACTGTACTGTACTACTCATACTGCACTACACAGACACACATAGCTGCGTATAGGAGTGGTTAAGCACCGCTCAAAAACACGCTGTGATTGGCCACTATGGGCAGTGGGCAGTGGCAGCGTGCCTTCCACAGCACGCCAAGTTCCGCACTTCCGCCCTTGCATCTTGATACAGGTCGCTCGCCTCTAAGCGAACTGCAGCGGCCAATGAGGCATCTATGGCCCAAGATCCTGTCATCCACATTCATACAGAAGTATGGCTACCCCCGCCAGAGGCAAATTCAAAGGAAAACAAACAGCAGAGGGCACTGTTTTCCCCCATTTTTGCCAATGGGTTCCCAGATTGCCATATCATTATGAGCTGTTAATAATTAGGCTAGACTAAATGTAATGTAAATTGACAGCAATACTTGTTTCTCAGCACTATTTTACTCTATTTTCGTTCTTAGTGATCCAGCTTACCTCAGTGACTTGCACCAGCGAATTCCTCCAGATACTGCTCCCACCACAGCCACCCAAGATAAATATTTAACAGCTTGACTGACTGTATGATCATCAACCAAAGGTTACACAGCCCCCCCCCCCCCCCCCCCCCACCCCTCTCTCTCTCTTCGCCAGTTATCTACCTGAGAAATCGGGAAGGACTCCATGTATCAGCGTCAGCAGTTCCATACCAATGTGACATGTAGGCAGCTGGCTGGCGCCTACAGTGGATCGAAGCCTTCGCCAATCGAAACGCCATAATGTATCATGATTCATGATGATGATGGTATTGGCAAGCGCTTCTCTGGGGATTTACAGTGAGTGGGCAGTCAGTGGCACTACTGACAGCATGAAGACCAGACCAGAAGAGAAGACCATGACAGCCGATTAGCCGTTATAAAATAAACAGGTTAGTAGGCTACGCGAGGTTAGTTCAACTAACCTCGCGTTTATTTTCGCGGATATACAACTTACCGGTAATTATCAATATAATTCTCAGCAGGCCAGGCCTAGCATGTATTAGTTTCTAACAACAACCGTGAAAATTCCACGTAAAAAGAAACCCACGAAGGACAACTGCTAGCAAAAGTAGCCGGAGGACAAATAACAGTAGCCGGGAGTTTGATGCTCCAAAAGAAACCAGCAATACAACACTGCCTCCTAGAGGAGATAGCCAGCTATATGAGCTATCGTTTTAAATTGTATACTGTAACTGTCTGTAGTGTAGTCTGTAGATTAGAATGTATTTGTGTGTGCCGTCACAGTGCACTACATTGATTAATGAGACACATAGTATGCAGAAAGACCCCATAGCTTATAAATGGCAAGTAACATTTTCACTTTATTTACCTTAGCCCCCCCAGCCAAGACCCAGCCCGCAACAACCTTACAGCCCTGCCAATCGGGCTCAGCCTATTGGCACAGTAGTCCGTTTCACGTCCTCCATATAATCTCAATAAGGGTGGCCTGCCTGTATGGGTGGGTATATACCCACCTAGATAGTAGGCCTTTAGCCTAGGCCTACTACACATATATCTCCCTGAAAAACATATCATGTAATGGTAATCACAAAGAACTGTAGCCTACTGAACTGACTGTTGAACTAAGAAGAGAAACACTGAGGAAACAAGGCAGGTGTTTTGTATGTCTGGTAGGCAGGCATGTCGCGCGTAATTGTAGAACGCAGGGCATTCACTGTGAAGAGTGCGGGCGCAGACACCACAAAACAGTTTGCAATCAAACAGCCAGATATACAGCGCATGATAGACGCGCCGACCACGGCAACGACAGACAGGCTGACCACAGTGTTGCAGATGCAGTTAGTAGTGTAGCAAGCAACTCTGACAATACTAGGCTACGCTACAGTATTACTGCAGAGTGCAGACAGCTATACCATTTGGATAGATGCACCAACGCAAAGCCAAGTAGCCAGGTGCCTATGGGGGTAGCACCCGCAGTTTCATTAAAGAGGATATTTCCAGAGCACTATAGGTAAAGAAACGTTGAATATGTATGGTTCCAAAACACCCCAGAGAATTACCTGCAGGAAAGTGAAGGCTCGTTTGAGAAATATTAAGAACACTCAATGTCTGCCAACGACGTAATTAATTGCTTTTTAAGAACAATCAAAGCATTGATGTCCATTTATTGGAAACACCCAAGTTGAGCTCTTCTATGATTAAAGCGCCAAACGGAAAGATAAGGAGGGACTTCAGTTGGAAGCAAAATGAATGTCCATAGCAGATGTACCCATCATAGGGATGGATGGATGCAGTGGAATTAGGAGTCCTATTATTGGCGGAGACCAATATTGGAAAATGGTCACAGGAAAAATGGAGAGACTGAATGAAGGACTATAGTTGCACTGGAAAGTGTATTTGGATGGCTGGTGCAAGGAGAAGTCACCACGCTATTATCATAACTGAAGTTGTGGACATTGAAGTGATGCACATCAGGGAGAGGAACAGGCACTGTCAGATCAGTTACGCAACTTTTGGGAAATCGAATCCCTTGGAATCCACATGAAAGAAATGCATTCTGAGAAGGAAGACAGAAGACTGCATGGCAGTGTAATGATCTAATCAGGCCTATGCATATCCAAGGCTTGCCACTTGACAGTTTTCAAATCAGCCTCATGGTGGCTCTACAACAGGGCAGGCCACGTTGCGTCTCTCACACACACACACACACACACACACACACACACACACACACACACACACACACACACACACACACACACACACACACACATAAATTACTCCTAAACATTTTGCCAAACACCACACACTCTCCTATCCTCCTGGTGGAGACCTGTGCCCAGAAGGGCACTTTTTCTAGTTAATTTCTTAGGGCCCATTTAACCATGCATGCCACGAGTATGACTATTAGTACCAGTAGGGGCGCTGTTGTGCCAGAAACAGAGAGAGAGAGAGTGCTGCACTGTTGCATGCTAATGAGAGAGAGAGAGGGGGGGGGGGGATTGCACCACTCAGTTCACACGAGTGTGATTTTAAAATGACCGCTAGTTCAAACATCTTCTAAACCGTTGGAGCGACAGATTTTCTGAGGTGCTCAAAATATTCAGAATACTCATGTTTGTTGAATCCGTGCCCGAGCCAGCAACCCTCTGGGTCATCGTGGCCAAATCCAATATGGTTGAGTAGCAAAAGACCCCGTGCATTCTCCCCCGCCACGGCACCACCTAATTCCTTCCTCTTACATCTAAACAAGGTTTCTATCAACAAAATCAGTTCACTGCAGGTCATGCCTTTACGGCATAATTCCTTCTAGCCTTGCCTTACAGTATCCTACAACATCTTGGGTCGATGACCGCAATGATTCCACAAGCCTGATCCCCCCAGGCTAGTTAACCTTTTCAGAGGAGAAACGAGTAATGCCAGTATACTAAACTTTGACTCTTCTGTGGATAAATAAGATGCCGCCTAATAACAGTGTGGCTTCCCTGTGGATCTCAAAGTTCAAACATCTTGTGGCCAGTCTATGTCAGCTATGTATGACTTTACTGATGTAACACACACACACACACACACACACACACACACACACACACACACACACACACACACACACACACACAGTATATATGATGATTTCGGGCGTGACAGTACAGTAGAGGGACCCCCACACGGTAACTATGTCATTTCTCAACCATTTCGGATGCGGGGCGGCTCGCAGGAACCGGTCCGGAAACCTGGCCGCGTTCCTGTGGGTCTGGAACTTCCAGGGACCACCCGATCGACCCCCACAAGGAGTTGCACCACTCACTTCACACAGGTGTGATTTTTCTTCTTTTTTCTTAATTAAGAAAAATATGTAATCAATCAAATTAGGAGTTCTCCAGAATTCGGACAGAATTTTCATGAACTGACTCAAATTACGTTTACCGCCAACTATAGGTTTTTGTGTCTGTGTGTTTGACCAACATTCCAAAAGAAAAAACAATGTTGGTGTAGGAGGTACATGCTCCCCATTACCTGTCATCTAGTGCCACCTTCAGGTCAAACATTAAAATAAACAGCAGGGAGATTATTTTAGGTCTTGTTTGTCAATATAGCAATATGAAAATGGAGGGTTAGTTATAAATTATTTGAATTCTTTAAATCTCTTTAAATCTTTTTAAATAAATGTCTTGTTTGACTTCATATCCTATTCATAATTTATGTCAAGCAATAAAAAAAGAGCAAAATCATCCATGTAGCAGAATCTGAGAAACAGACGAGCCCTCCATCGTTGCTTCCAGTCATATAGGTGTTGTATCTTTTTTTTTCAGGCAGGCAGGCAGGCAGGCAGGCAGACAGACATAAATTATGACAGGCATGCAGTTGTTGTGTTTAGATTATATTGTATTATTATTAATATTAAGTGCGTACCGTAATTATACACCTTGAACAACAATATTGTGTGTGAGTTGCCTCCCATTGATACACAAACACACAGTGGAGGCAGATCATTCAAAAACAAAATATCTGATAAAAGAAATTCTCACTGAGTCAAGCAAGCCGCAAAACAAATTTGTTCTGAAGGACACACAAAAAAACAGGTTGTCAGACAGTTGTGATACAATGTTTCAGCACCAAGGACAGCACACATTGCTTTATATGCAGATAGGTGTATGTATGGCTCAGCACCACCGCGGGGATAGTGTTTTGTACGGTATGTTGGCCTGGCTTGGGATTCAACAGGTCATAGATAGACTCTAGTAGTGTATGACTGTAGTTACCATTTCCAGTTCTGGGTCAAAGCTTAATTTGAGTAGCTCAGCAGATCTGAACTAGAAATCTAGTTCAAATCTGCTGCTAAAGCCAATCAACTGAAGCTAATGATTATGCCACTTTCTGTAAAAAAAGGGAACTGCAGTTATGCACAGAGCCTATATTCTATGAGAGATGGACAGAAAGCTGATCCTCATTGAAAAGAACGGAAAGAAGCGATACCATACATAACATTTTGTGAAGAGCAAACTAAAAACAAAACACATCAGAAGAACGTAAGCAAATGCAAGAGCAAGCAGCAGGTTAGAGGGAAAACAGGCTCTAGAGAACACTAGGTCCAATTCATTAGCAGCTCTATGAGTAAAAGGAGAAAGAGACATGGATATGTTGAATGAAGACAGAAGAGAAGTAACAAGAAGATACTTGTCTGTGGGTACTAGTATAGTTCAGTATGATGTATCCACAGACATAGGGTTTAACACCAAAGAGGGCTGATAAATACATTATATAGGATGTGTCTCTTTACTACTACTGTTTGTCTCAGTAAAGAAACCATAAAGTAGACAACCCCTTCCTTGCATAATAAATGAAAACAAATAGACTTTTTCACAAGTATCTCGTGTTATTTTCTCTCTCATGAACAGATCCTCCTACTCTTCTTGATTACCATATTCATTGTACTGTGACGGCTCTCCCCCACGATCTGTTGGTGTTTGTTGCTGGTTCCCTTTCTGTGTTGCAGGATCGGCAGGGCAGAGTTGGGGCAGATTGGCAGGGTGTTGAGGAGGATTATCAGGGGGAATGGGGCACACCCATGCCTGGTGTCGCCCAGTCTATAAATATCCCTGCATTCAATCCCTCTTCTCCCCAGTGTTTCTGTTGGTATGTTTTCCTTTTGGTTTACAGAACAGCCATTGTTGCTCATATACATGCACACTGCTTACACACTGAACAGGAATGTTTCATAAAACTCATCCACATTGACTGATATTTTTTGTTCTCTTTACTTATAAGTGAATACTTTAATTTAACATTAAAAGTTGTTACTCCTTCAATTGTATCGTTTTTGTTACAATTTTGTAAAACATGTTAGGGCACAGTGTGCACTTTAAGCCATATGTATTTCCTACGATTGCCATTTAATGTTTGTAATGTAGGAACTGAAGGTAATTCAATTCAAAATTCATTGTTAAGAAATCAGCTAAGATAACAGAATGAACAAATTATGATATTGACATTTTATTACTTTACATTGGTTTAACAACCATATCATAGCTAGCACTACAAGGCGTAGTCTTGTGTGTACCCACACTCTCGCTAGTTTATACTTGGACATGACTTACAGTATTGTCACAAAAATAATTTTTTTTCTATCAACACAAGGCATAACGGCTGTAGCCCTACAGTCCTCTGGCTCACCTCCATATCTATCCCCATTCCCCAAGGTGGCTTTCTAGTAGTGATACTATATTTATACATTTTTCAGGGCAGACAGTTGCACTCTTCCATCACGGCATCTAAAATATGTATGAATATATCAGACTATATTGCACTTGTTACTTATTACTCATTCATGGTATGTCAAACATGACGTGCCATCATATTTACTGACAAAAACACATTTCTTGGACATCAGTAGTTAAATAAAAATAGAAGCTTGCTTGGAAGAGAGCCATAATATTCCTATCCTGGATTGCTGATGATGGTACTGAAAGTATTATGAATATAATAGACCACTTTGGCATGCTGGCCTACACGCTGACCTACTTATACACTAACATCTGAGTCAGTCAGTTTACATTTTAAAGGGGAATACGAATACCACTCATTTTCAACATTGAGCAATGTCATAAATATACCTTAGCCAAACAAATGCTATTATTAATATTAATAAATCATTACCATTAAAATACTGAGAAAACTCAGTGAACACATGCATGAGCGCCTAGTCCGCTCACTCACTAACAAACTTCTCTAGTTCTCTTATTTATTCAGTTTAGATGTGCAAACCTTGTTTGTGATAGTAGTAAACACAGATTACTATCACAATATAGTGCTTTAACAAAATACTTTGTTGTGATCTCGTAGATTGGCTATATGGCACCGTCATACGACAGCCGATAAATCAAGCATAAGGGGTACATTCTACATCACATATCGATTGATTGATTGATTGATTCTTTATTTAAGTGTCATGCTTTCGAAGAAGCCCAGCCCATATGGACTTACAGGACACTTTTTACAGTTTACATAAACAATTACAATAAACCAACATGACGGTTTGCAAACAATGATCAAGTGAATACCAAACTGACACTCCAGATCCTTACGAGGCAGATTACATAATATACAACATAAAATAAAATACCATAAAATAAAATACACCATTAGGCCTGTGACAGGAGACACATGTACCTACCTATAAGCCAAAGTCTCCATCCTTGTCCTTGAGAAAGTAATGGAAAATCTTTGCCTGCTAGTCCCGAGGTAGGCCTATATCCTTTGTACACCTACACTCTTAATCACACTGCTCCAAATACTGTATGCGCAATTGTGCATACAGTCTTCGGTATGCGTGAAGGATATAGACATAGCCTACTCATAATTACAATGTGTATGATGTCGAGTGAAGTGCTCTAAAGGTCCCCCAAAAACTGAATGCTATCTTTGTTTTTGACAACCTAGCAATGTGTCTCAGAGTTGCTTGAGTAAATCATCGATCTTCCCCTGGGAATTAAATTGATTGCTTTCAGCCCACACCTGGTCTGGGCAAGAATAATTGAATCACTGTTCCAGAAAGGAATACTGTTCCGCTGCCCGCAGTCTCCATTCATTTCAATCACAATTATTCAATATGTAAATGGAGTGATCACTGCTGCTATTGCAGATGAAAACCTTAAAATAACAAGAGCATTCATTTAACAGTGATATAACAATAATCGTTTTTTTACGGCAACGTTATACATGCATACATACATACATATAGGGACAGACACACATAGCTGTTCATTGGAGCGATTAGGCACCGCTCAAAAATCTACTTGAAAGTAGTAGAAAATAGTTTCACAATTTTTGTTAAAGGGCCCACCTATTATGTTTCACTTGAGGGCTCAATAGAGAATACATTTATGCTCCAATTAAGCAATCATAGACAGTAGTCTCCAGGAGATGCATGGTGTGGATTCACAACACTGGCATATAGCAGGCTAATCGAATTGATTTCTTACAAGTTTCCAACAGAAGCATGATTGACTAGTCAGTCAATGCCTACACTGGAAGGAGTGGGAGTGGCTCACAATCTGTAAACCTGGTCATGGAATGTATAGAATGAGTATGTGAGCATCGCAGTCCCGCCATTTTCATGACGACGAGAGCCGGAAGAGAATTCTCCATAAATTTACCCCATAGAGTTTTCAAAAAGGATTTATTTACACAAAGCTAACTTGGCTCGTGACAATAAACACAATGTTTTCAAATAATTAGAAAAACAAAACAAAAAGTGTTGTACCCTGCCTTTTTATTCCTCTAATTATTTGATCAGCCCAAAACATTGTGTTTATTGTCATGATTTGTCACGAGCAGAGTTGGCTTTGTCCACGGCATAAACGTCTTTAAATAAATACTTTTTGAAAAGTCTATGGGGAAAATGAACAGGGAATTATTTTCCGGGCTTCTCGTCGGGGGCGGAACTGCGACACACTATAGGGCCAGGCAATGTAGGCCCATTAGTGTTCTCCCCGAAACGTTTTGCCTTGATTTATCCTGGTGTTGAATGAAACCTGGGAGTTGTTCAAAAAGTAATCTAGAAAACTATTGACTCAAGGCTTGCCAGCTTGAGACTGGGAGGTTGGGGTTCAATCCCCGGCCGGGTCATACCAAAGACTCTAAAAATGGGACCCAGTGCCTCCCTGCTTGACACTCAGCATCAAGGGTTGGTCCCTGCGACATACTAGCGTCATGTCCAGGGGGTGTACTTCATCAAGCTGCCTCACGCTACAGAAACAGGAGATAGGCTCCTGCCCTTTGGGCCTCATGGCTCGGCAAAGCTACTTGCCAGCAATTGAGGACAACAGGACAGCATGACAGTCAAGTCCAGGGCAGGTAGTATAACCAATAATAGATCAGATAAAATACATCCAAAATGAACACTAATTATAGCAGCAATGTGATGTTGCATTTAGGGGTGGGGTATGTATTTACTTATTTGTTGTAATAACAAGCTTGCTGTGTCACCACTCCCACTCCCCTGTTTATTTTAGCTTAAAAAACTAGCTTCACTGTTGCAAAGTATACACAAACTAAATGTAATCCCTGTTTACCACTCGGAGTGCTTCAGATAAACTGACATTATACAACCATGTTAATTTGCTGCTCTGAGGGCAGCTTTTGAATTCTGCTCTCAGGGCAGCTTAAATGAGAATTCCATACTTTATTTGTACTGTAGTTACGTCCGAATTACACGTGCCTTTTACCCTGTAACATAAAAGTACAATGTACAATAAAGTTGAACCTTAAATAGCCAATAATGCGCTTTTACACAAAATAACACCTGGACCTCTTTGATTGGGACGTAACAACTACAAATAAAGGTAAGAAAGCCTTCTAATATGACATTCTCCTTTAAATCCTATACACGTATACTGTACAACTACCTGTTAATTTGCTGCTCTGAGGGCAGCCATTGAATGCGGCTCTCAGGGCAGTTTAAATACTATATGTTATAATCTGATCGCCCATGGCTGTGTACTTGTACGTGAGATCACAGTGTAGGCTACTTGATATTGTGTACTGCCTGAACTGTAGCATAGTTTATAGTTAGGCTACGAGAGACATCTCAGACAGCAAGGTCAGCTTTGCTGCAGTTATTATGTCTGATATCTTGTAATAAACTTTGTGAACCTTTAGCGTGATACTGTCTCATGTCGCGTTATTGTTCTCCCGGGCCCACCGCCGCTGTCGCCGTACCAAAGGTATACTTCAACCGGATTGTCACACATCACCCAGCCGGCACACACTACCTGTCTGTCAAACCAGATGAGGGTCCAGTACTTAATTTGCTGCTCTCAGGGCAGCTTTTGAATGCTGCTCTCAGAGCAGCTTAAATGCTACATACAGCCATGTTAATTTGCTGCTCTGAGGGCAGCATCCTTTGAATGCTGCTCTCAGGGCATTATAAATGCCATACAGCAATGTTCATTTGCTGCTCTGAGGGACTACTGAGGAATGCTGCTCTCAGGGCAGCTTAAATGCTATATACAGCAATGTTAATTTGCTGATCTGACGGATTTTAATGCTGCGCACACACACGCGCACTGCACCACACATGATAAATATTCATATTGGGAAAACATAATAATCAGGGCCGGTTCTAGGCATAGGCGAACTAGGCGGTCGCCTAGGGCCTCAACCACTGAGGGGGCCTCGTCACAGGGAGAAGATTTTTTTTTCATGTATCCCTTACATGGGCTACTGGCCACATGTGGCCCCCACCTAGCTTCTTAATTTTGATCTCAAAGTGCACCAGATTGAAGCATTTTCATGGCAAATTTACAATTTTTATCCGGCGTGGCAAAGCAGGAGGGGGGGGGGCCTCTGTATAATATGTTGCCTAGGGCCTCAAAAGGCCTAGAACCGGCACTACATATAGCCAGACAACTGTGACAGTAGTGCTCCCCCCTCAAAACACACAAGTGACACTGACACATCTGCTGCATGCCAGACTTAATGGTTATAATGCCATGATGCATTCATTCATGGTGTCCTGTCCTCATGTGTGGAGTATCTCATGTGGGAAAACCAGACCCAGGCAGAAAATAAGTTATTCTCCCCAAAAAGGCAATGATGCCATGTGTTCATGCTTTAAATCAAGATCTGAGTTTTTCCCAGGACTTGATATTGAAATAGACCAATCGCGGGTGCACGCCCACTTCTGCAACCTTTTGCAGAGCCAGCCGGTGCTACCAGCTGGTGTCTCTCTGTGTCCCAAGTAGGCTACAGTCAGTCAGATCAGTGAGACAGTCTTGAAACATCAGAGCGGAAAAAGCTACACTCGGCTAAACTAACTTTACCGTTGACCGGATTTGGAGTGAGTGTTTGAGAAACCGTTATGCATTCTATGGAATTTCCATGCGCATTTTCTGAGGCGCGCGCAGGTCACTACTAGGCGCAACAAGGACAATCCAGCGAGTTATAATACTTTAGTCGGCAGCGACACAACAGTTGATTAAGGCTTTGAAGTGCTGAGCGCATATGGCTGTTTAGTAGTCTAGCATACAGCGGGCTTTTTACACGTGGGAGAGAGAAGAACCAATTTCTCGGCTGGACCCGACATCAGGTCCGTACGGATCAATATGCGCGTAATTGGAGTATATTGGCGAGGTGTCCGTTGCAGCGACTCTGGAATAACGTTGTCGTGATGTTCAATACTTCGGTCATCGAATCCACTTTGAATAAAAAAGAGGATATTTCCGAAGTTATCAATGGCAGTGGCACTGTACAGCTTTTCTACAACATCCTCGTCACAAGTCCCACGACGACCATGTGGAACGAGTCGTGCGGGGAGCAACTACTGGATTTTGGCCGGCCAGAAAAGATCATGATCGGTGTGATGTTGGCAGTCATCACTGCGGTGACAGTGATGGGAAACACATTGGTAGTGATAGCCGTTTGCGTAGTAAAAAAATTAAGGCAACCTTCAAACTATCTTCTGGTATCCTTGGCCGTGGCGGACCTTTCAGTGGCTATAGCTGTCATGCCGTTTGTAATAGTGACAGATTTAACTGGTGGAAAGTGGCTTTTTGGAGAGGTGTTCTGCAACATTTTCATTGGCATGGATGTTATGTGCTGCACTGCTTCTATCATGACCCTGTGCGTAATCAGCGTGGACAGGTAAGTTATCGTAGTTGCTGATTGTCTGCTTTAAAAATAAATCACACCCGTGTGAAATGAGGGACGCGCTTCATCATCGTATAGCCTATAGTAGGCCTACATCATCATCACCGACTTCTTACTGACAGTTGAGAGTAAGCCTCCTAAGATAATTATTGTTTGTGTTACGCAATGTTTGTGTTTACACTATTCATTCATTGTCAATGGGAATTTAATGTTGGTGCATGTGTATATGCTACATATAGCCTACGGTTCGCATGGGGGCGCGCGCAAACACACACACACACACACACACACACACACACACACACACACACACACACACACACACACACACTAAGAGAGTAGTGATCATTTCCTCTCCCTTTAGCTCTGGCTGAAAGGTGGATTTTCAGGCCTGTTTTAAATGATGCTAATGATCTGCATTTTTTGAGAGCAGGGGTCACGGCATTCCACGCTTGGGTGGCAGTGCTAAAAGGAGAATTTACCTATTTTTGTTTTATAAGTGGGTGTTTGTCTGTCAGTATAGCATATATACTGTATATACAAAAATCGCATGGATGCACCTGGGACGTATCCTGAGTGATGTATCCCAAGATCATCAGGGTTTCAGGTCTTCCAACATCATACCCCTCACTCAGATGACTCAGCCGGGGTGATCAAGTCCCGACTTACGTCCCAGTAGCTATACCCTCGATCAGTCCCATTAGGGAAAAACCAGGGCCACACAATCCGTTTCTCCTGAACTACTCTCCCGGGACTGGGAGGTGCTATTCCTGTGCGTGGAAGGACTAGGTTGACTCCTGTCCGGGCACCTCCTACGTCGCACCAGTTCCGCTCCTGCTCTCACCAGGTCCAGCCCCTGTGAGTTGCACCAGACTCCCAGCACCAGGCACTTCATTCAGGAATGGTGGATTCTCGAGCCACAATGGTTCAGCAGGCTCCACCTAGCCCATGGTGGTGCCGCATAACATAACAGAGATAATGTTTACCGATTTGGGTTATGTTTGGACAAAATCTGTAGGAGTAGTATATTAACAAAAAGGAAAGTTGGCCTCCTGGTGGCGTTATAACAGAGTGAAAAGGGTGCATGTTTTCCTCGGCCTAGTAGCCTACTGATGACACAAAAAAATGAGCAGACAAAATTGGAACTGGAACAAAATTAATTATCCGTTTGTTGAGCTGGAGAGACAGAGATACTCCTGTTACTGAACAAACACTATAGCAGTGATTCTCAACCTGTGGTACACATAAGGTCTGGTACGCAATGACCCCTCTGGTGGTACAAGGAATCTTCCCGAAAATGAAAAAGGTGTGTGTGTGTGTGTGTGTGTGTGTGTGTGTGTGTGTGTGTGTGTGTGTGTGTGTGTGTGGGGAGGTGTTTATGTTGGCTTTGTGCCAAGCACTGCCAACGATGCGTTCACAGATCACAACAAACTAAACGGTGGCAACACAAGATACTAATAAACAGCGTAGTTAAAATGGTGGAATCGTGGCTTAAAATGGAACTATAAAAGTGTGGAAGACGAGGAGAATAGTTTTGACCAGCAGCAGCTGCACGTATAGACGGCTGTGATTCGAAATTGGCCCCCGTAAAAACTGAATCCACCACCCACCCCTTTTTCCCCTCACTGTACAGTATATGTTATATTTTCTCTTTTTACCTCCTCTATGATGATATCCTGTTTTTGGGTATGGTGTATATTTGTATGTCTCTAAATGTTATGATGAATTGAACATGGTGGAGCCTATTGTAAACAAGTGTAATGCTTTATGGTGTCGTCCATAGTTAACATTTTTGTATTGAGTTGTGCTTGAAATGTACTGTAATTCTCCAAAACTGTTAATCAAACACTGAAATGGTGCATGTCTCTGAGTCAGACGGACCTACAGCACTATTGCTCCAGTGAAATGACACCCCGCCGGTGTTGTGGTCCCAGCACAAATTGATGCTGTTCAAATGGAAAAAACCCACCAGTTAATAGGACGCAGAAACTGGGGTTCAACATAACTGAAGTGGGTGTACAGAGGAATGAAAACAACATGCCTGTGGTCTCCGAGGCTAGCAGAGAAGTAGTAGACAGTGTGGTACCGTAATGAATGAAACCCCTTTCAAATGGTGCATTTTACAACACGTAGCGTAGCCTACTGAAAATAGTTGATTCAACAGCTGTAAAATCAATTAAAGCCAACTGCATTGAGCATCACAAAAGCCGCAGTAAAATTGAAACTTCTGACTATAGTATGTGTGTGTGTGTGTGTGTGTGTGTGTGTGTGTGTGTGTGTGTGTGTGTGTGTGTGTGTGTGTGTGCGCGTGCGTGCATGCCTCTGTCGTGTGAGAACTGTAAGAATTGTTATAATTTTGTTAGTTGACAACTGTGTCTTATATTTTTATATATTAATTAGAATTAATTTACCTCCTGTGTGAATAGGATAGGTTAGGGGTACGCTTCTGTATTTTAACCTAAGTCATAATGTTGGCGAGATCCAAATATCTTCTGAGGTGTTGAACCACTGCTCTATAGCAATTCTATTACTATCACAATATAGAGCTTTGCCCTACCCTTAATAAGAATGATCCAACATGGTTCAGCTAAACATCCTTGTCTCTAGATCCACAACTATCCTTGATGGCCTTCGAGTGGCTCATCCTTTCAAAGGATTCTCCCCTGGGCCTTTCCTGTAATGTCTATCTCTCAGCTTTGCTTTAAGCTGCCCATTCACCTTAGGGACATTGTTTGTTGCTGGCTGTTGAGATAGCACTCTCGATCTAAATCTATCCTTGATGGTGCTGGAATGGATTCCATTAAAAGCCCTTTCTCCCATGCTTTCTTTCATAATGTTTATCTCTGTGTCACTGCACTGCCCCCTCTAAAGAGAATGTCAGGTGTTTTCATGACATTGTTGGTCCTGGGAGAGGTGGGTGGTTGGGTTTACCTGTTGTTTTATTTTATTCCCTTTTGTTGTGTTAGTTTTGTTGTGTGTGTGTGTGTGTGTGTGTGTGTGTGTGTGTGTGTGTGTGTGTGTGTGTGTGTGTGTGTGTGTGTGTGTGTTGTATTATGTATCTTGTATTTGACGCATCTATGTATACTATATTATGCTGGCATAATTGTATCGTTTATTGCAATATAATGACTAAAAACAATTCAAAAAAATAAAAAATGTTTCATGTTAAATATTGCCAAGTCAAAGTCAAACCGCCAACAAAGTGCATGGTTTTTAAAAAGACGAAGACTCCCTTTAAGACATGAATTTTAAATAGAGTTTGTGTAACGGTTTGCTTTTGTGGCAGCTCCTACTGTATGGGCAGATGTGAAAGTGGTTTTGGAGCTGCGCCCTGTAGAGGCCCCTCAACATGCAATCCCAATTTGAGTATGATTGATAAGAAATACCAATTAGCCTACAGAAAAAGTAGTATCAAAACCTGTTTTATGGTTATTGTCATGACTAACAAGACCAATAAATTGATAGGGGGAAACAAACTCATGTTTCTGCAACAAACAGTGATTTGTAGCATTTGTGGTGCCCCCTATGTGTGTAGTGAAATCACTTTGACATTGCGTTGTTTAGAGACCTGTTTAATCATAGTGTAATGTACAGTGATTAAACTTTGGGGCAGATCAAGGTGTGCAGCCTGGCCTAAATGGAGAGTTGCGTTGTGATCCAAATAATTGATTGCATTCAAGAGTTATAGGCCAAAACGTGAAGTGGACCATTATAGTGCCACCATAAGGCCAAGATAGACATGGACGGAGGGGGCGAAACCGTATTTCAGGCCTCCAGCCGTTCTGGCCACGTAGAGATAATAAGCATTAACAAACAATACATTTTCCAGTTCCAGTAATTTAAGAGACCATTCATACATGGGTTAGAATTCTGAATTAACTGGAGAAGATTTATGGATAGGTGGTTAGAAGTAATGTGGTGGCTATTCACTCTAGCAAACTCATTACCTGGCCTTTATTATGGCAATAATTTCCAAGAGGGCATTTTGTACTGTGATGTAATGCTGTAGGTATCCTCAGCAGATGTGATGGCTACCAGGTCATGTGATGCCAGGGCCCATATATACTGAAAATAAAACTGTAAAAACCAAGCAACAAACATTGCTGCACATTCATCTTGTTGCTACAAGGGTTGGCATAGTAATAAAACATAGCTGTGTTTTATTGGGATTATGAATGTAGGTGGAAAGTGTCTTTGACAATCATATTGCTCAGCTGAAACAACATGTTCTAAAATAAATAAATGGAATTATCAAGTCAGATGCTGCACGATAAGTCTAACAATCAAGGAATAATATTAATCAGGTTCAAGCAGCAAAATGCATGTGTGAGGGCCACAAAATAGTACTACTAGACAAGTAGCATAACACAAATGCATATTAAACATAATGCATTATAATCACTTTATAAGCACTCATATACATAATTATTTTTACTTAGAAAAGCAAACCCCTGGGGGCACGATGGCCCAGTCAGTAGCGCTCTCGCCTCACAGCTAGAAGGCCCTGCATAGGTTCGATTCCCGCTGTGGGCGTTCTCTCCTCCGGTGGGGTTGGCGAAAGGGCCTTTCTGTGTGGAGTTTGCATGTTCTCCTCGTGTCTCCTAGGGTAGGTACCCTCACAAACATGCAGTAATCCTGGTCTCTAAACTGCTTCCCCCTGGCCAGGACTTGGACTCCTCATGCATTGAAAGAAGCATGAGGTCAGTCCATTGCTCTCCCCAGGTTGGCAGAGGGAGTGTAGAACCCAGGATTACATTAGAAAATTGACACTGGGCGAAACAATGGGTTAAAAAAAATGTAGGTTAAAAAAGGAATTATAAAAGAAAAGCAAAAAAGCAGTTGCTTGGAAAGCACTAACCTGGCAACCTGGCCGAGTGGCTGTTGCAGTTTCACTGTGTTCATCAACATGGATGTATTGTTTTAGCGAGGTGGAAGTGAAACACAAACAAAACGCTACGGAAAGATGCAAGCTGGAATGTTATGCAACAATGTGTGGATATGTGTGGCAGGCTACCTCTATGGCGAAACGAAACATAGGCGAATCAAGGGCGTGTGAGCGCATTTTAGGTAACTTTAGGTCCTACAGTGACCTAAAATCTTTGTCCATGGATGTCATGTTTATACCTGCCACAGAAGACAGTGCTGCATTGTTTTTCACAAAAGGGATTTTTTTAGTAGCTCAGGACACAAAGTCCAGAAATTCTAGCTTGATCAAACCAAGTGATGAGACAACCATGGGAAAATCACTAAGGCACACTCCATCTTAAGTTGAAAACAAGTCTGATTGGTTCAATATTGGTTATATTTCACTTTTTGCACAGTTCACACTCGGATACTGTACTGCAAGTAACATTTTGCTACATTCTTCTAACACAATAACAAAAAGAAAGCAATATAATACAAATGCTGCACCGTTCTCCTCCTCATCCAAGACCACCTCCTCCTCCAAGTCAACCACCTCCTCACTGTCACCACCATCATGACTGGGGTCGACCAGTACAACTCTGTCTTTGTCTTTTTGAGCTGCTGCTGCTAATAATAAAGATAAAATGTATTTATTATAAACCAGAGTACTTAAATCACACACCCACCCACCCACCCACCCACCCCTTCTACTTGGACTTGGTTTTGATATTAGGAATAAATACAGCTAATTTATTCACATATCAAATATGAAGAAACTGAATACACATCCCTGATCCATTATGTGTAATGTGATCTACTATAATAACAAAGTAGGTACACCAGTACAGCATACTCATATGCTGTACTGTACTAAATTGGGGGGGCACAGTTCTGTTTGGATTGAAAAGTCAGATGTCGAAATGATCGTTAACAGATATTTTAAGCTCCGAAATGGCATCAAATGTGTTAGTTTAGTTATGTTTGTATTGTAAGCATTGGGTCTCAAAGGTGTGATCCAGGGACCCTCATCCTTGAGGGGGTTCCAAATGGACCCAGGTCTGTAACCCTGAAGAGTGTACACATCGATCGAAATGGACCCTTACGGGTCTGTATGTAACTCTGAGTGTGTACAAATGGAACCAATTGGACCATTACGGATCTGTAACTGAGTGTACAAATGGAACCAAATGCACTGTGACAGGTCTGTAACTATGAGAGTGTACAAATGGAACCAAAATGGACCGTGATAGATGCTGGGTGCTATTGGCGATGTTAAATTAAATAAATGGATGCAAGCACATTGAAGATGGTGAAAGGATTTGGCGGCAGTGCAATGAGCAGTGGTCAGCGAGTGCCGTTGAGGCACGGTATGAGGAGATAACCGTGGAACAATGCATAGGGTAAGTCAGTGCAGTTTCCATTTTGTGTATCTCCCCCCCCCCCCTCTCTCTCTGAAAATTATTTTAAATAAGCATAATTTAGTATACACACGCAGATCAAATCAAACTAAAAAACTGGACTGTTGTGGCGCATGGACAACACAAGGCTGAATGTACTCTAAAGAAAATCCACAGATTTCATTGTCTCACACAAAACAAAAGACAAAAACGTTTAATTACCTCAAGTATGTTGCTATTCCTATGCAATTGATGTATTACCTAGTGTTTAACTTGCTCACTGTGTAAACTGCTCTGGATTAAGAGCATCTACTAAATGCCTAAAGTAAATTATAAATTGTAGGTCATGTTTTTGCCCCTGTCTGTTCGTCCTCCTGTCTGTCACTCAGTGACCAAGTAATCAGATTGCCTTGAAACTTCCTCTGCACTTCCATCCTCCCAGGACATGGCCCATGGCCCAAACTTCCATCCTCCCAGGACATGGGACAGGACACTTCCATCCTCCCAGGACATGGGACAGGACACTTCCATCCTCCCAGGACATGGCCCATGGCCCAAACTTCCATCCTCCCAGGACATGGGACAGGACACTTCCATCCTCCCAGGACATGGCCCATGGCCCAAACTTCCATCCTCCCAGGACATGGGACAGGACACTTCCATCCTCCCAGGACATGGCCCATGGCCCATGGCCCAAACTTCCATCCTCCCAGGACATGGGACAGGACACTTCCATCCTCCCAGGACATGGCCCATGGCCCATGGCCCAAACTTCCATCCTCCCAGGACATGGGACAGGACACTTCCATCCTCCCAGGACATGGCCCATGGCCCATGGCCCAAACTTCCATCCTCCCAGGACATGGGACAGGACACTTCCATCCTCCCAGGACATGGCCCATGGCCCAAACTTTCGGTTATGACATGAGTACAGGCCTATCTGCGGAACCCTTAGTCATACAGACACAATTTCCACACGGATGCACCCAAGAGGAAAAAACATATTGATTTGTGACCCCTTAACCTGTCCTCTAGCACCACAAATTAGGCCAAGCTTTCAAATGAGCAAACTGGGGATATGGAGATCTACTGTCTTCTGCTCGCGCATGGTGTGTCATGGAATGCTTACAACATGAGTAATGAACAGAAAAAATACAATTATAACAAATTACAGGATAGCCAAAATGACCAAAATGTCTGCAGAGGTAGGAAATTGAACATATCTGATGAAGATGAGATAAAAAGTGAGTGAGTGATAAAAGTGTGCTCCTCAGAGCGAGAGAGGTTGCCTACCTAAGGCCCACACATGAGATAGGGGGGTTGTTGTCCAGGGTGTTTTAGGGTATAGGCTTAGTAGACAGTATTCCTGTGTTAGCTGATCTACAGTAAGTATAGGGTTCTAGGGTTTGAATATATGATGCTATGCCTTTGGTTGCCTTGTACACCACCACCAATGTTTTGTGCTGGGCAAGGACAGGACAGGTAGACGTGAGCATCTGGGTAGATTGAAGACCAGGCATGCTGATTCTGGATCAATTGGACGAGCATGACGGGAGGCCAATAAGGAGGAAGTGGCAGTAGTCAAGCTTTGAGATGACTGAGGTCTGGATAAGGAGCTGAGCAGACTCTTGGATCATCTGATTCTCTAGTGGATATTGTTAAAACAGTTTTAATGCCGGGATTAAACAATCGTGTTTCAGGTTTCACTGCCGTGTTTTAACATTTGAAGAGAAACTGCGCTGACCGCTGAGTTGCTTGTCATGAAAATCCAGCAGTGTAATCACTCGGAAAATATTCCAAAGTGCCGACCACAACAACAGAACAGAGCAGGAAGTGCTCCGCACCGCTCCACCCCCCGCCCAGGAGTGGAGTCAGGAATTCTTTATGAGTAAGGCATAGCCAATACGAGGTCACATATATAGTGTTGGATCATAATGACGTGACAACAAGATATCAGACATAATAACGTGCCTACTGCAGCAAGGCTGACCTTGCTGTCACCGAGATGTCTCTCGTAGCCTAACTATAAAGTATGCTACAGTTCAGGCAGTACACAATACATAACAAGTACACTGTGACACAATACATATCAAGTACACTGTGTCCCAGTACACAGCCATGGGCGATCAGATTATAACATTTATGTTGTAACTTATATTGTTATAGGCTACAAACAATAGTAGATGAAAACCGGTTCTGTGAATGGGGGAGATGTCATGCAGGCACCTGGCAGACACGTTTGTGACGTTTCACACCAGAGTGTGAAAAGACTCAAACCCCTCCAGATACGCAGTACACAGAGAGAATAGATGTGTATTCTTCACTGTCGGCCTTGAGTAGCAGCTAGGCGCCGGCCTATAGGCGATATAATTTAATAATTAAAAAACGTAGCCATGTAAGGCAGCTGTCTGCCTTTGCCTAGTAATAGTAAATCCGCCCCATTGTAATGAATTGGGACTAAATTTCCCTTAAGTGTAAACTAGGGCTGACCTTTGATCGCGTTTTTGAAGATCGACGCTTCGATAAAAAAAACATCGATCTTCGACACCCAACTGGGGGGGGGTGGGTGTGCAAGGCGAGCAGTAACGCACAGTGACGCACAATGAATTCGGCTTATAATAAAACAGCGATAAGCTGCAGAAGATACAAATAGTAGAGAGGAGCTCACATTGGATTGGTCTTTTATTTAACAATTATTAAACAGCGCCTCTCAATTACCTCTCAATCAAATAAAAAAATATGTAATCCAAATTCCTCTTATGTCAATTGTAAACGAACGGTAACATGAATGAACTCTTCAAGCCTGACACATGTCAGAAATAAATACAACAGCGCCTGACACAGGCATGCATTACCTCTCCATCAAATAAAGGAATATAATCCAAAGCTGCACAGCCCACGACGAACGGCATTTTGCTTATCTCTTCTCTCGTGTAACATTTATAACTGAAATAAAGTCAGAGGCTTCGTAGAAAAAACACCACCCGACCATAACATGAACTCTTATTAAGCGCAACTAATCAAGCCTGACACATGTAGGCATCCCAGGCCAGGACAACACCCACACTCTTGACAGGAACAGACCACCAGGGAGTTGTTGATGGAAATGGTGAGATCCTGCACTTGGCAGTTTACTGAGCTTAATGCTTAAATTGTACTATAAATGACACACTGCTAAATCAGACCATCTACTCTGATGCTTGGGAATATCGCAGATGAACACATGGATGAGCACTATATATACTGTAGTTACCCATATACAATCTCTCACCTCATGGTGAAAGGTTAGGCGCACCACTGTTGCTCTGCCTATCGATTGTTTCAATACTGTAAGAGCTCCTTATAGTTCAATGAAGAGACGTATGTAAGACTGCTCAGAGAAACATTGGGTCACTGTGGTGGAAATAATCGTTGACATTTCATGTCATTTCATTGCGTCTTGGCAGTCTGAGCCCCCTGGCTTGGATAAACACAGACGAGAGAGTAGAGAGACTGAGTGTGACAAGCAGAGAAAGATGGATGAGCGAATCAGGGAAAAGTGAAGGTGAGTGTTGGAGAGAAAGGGAGAGTGGGACTTAAATGGAGCGCAAGAGGAAGAGAGAGAGCAGGGGAACAGAGTGCCAGAAAGGAGGGGAAAGGGTTATAGTACTTTCTTTTTCACGTGCAACGGAAAATACAGACACAGGGCCAAATTCACAACGGCGTTTACGCTCATATCGTGAGCGTACGGACATTTACGAGGATTGCCACGTTACTAATTCATTAACTTGAACTTGGCGTGACGTTGACGGACGTTGGTCGTAAAATCTGCTCATTTCCAAGTCAGCTCGGAGGGTGGTGTACCAGTGATCTAGGCATGCGTATTCATTTAGAAGGCTTTAGTCTTCATGCTGAATCAATTAATAGTCCCCAAACCTCAAATAAAATATGTAGGCTGTGTATAACGTTCAGTCAGTTGACATTGCGAGTGACTTGCCTGTCAAAATCAGCTGATCAAAAAAGTTCATGCGGTGTGTGAGATGAACAGAGATGAAACACACAAAAGGGGCTAATCAGTGGTTCTCGAACCTTTTCAAGTCCACATTACCAGAACAGAAACAGTATAATATTAAGGGACAAAATCCTCCAAAGGTATATAAGATTACCGGTATGCATGCTTTAATGTCGCTGCCTTGCCGGCTTGCGGGCATGCACAGAATTGTTTCATGGTATGGTAGGCTATTAATTAATTAATTATAATAGGCTATAATAGTAGCTGTAGGCACCAAACTTAGGCCTACATTATGCCAAGTGCCAACTAACGCCAAATGTCCCGTGATTTAATATTATTGGCGACATCATCAAATGAATTATTAATACCTCTGACGAGGAAGCATATTTGAAATAGCTTTGTGAAGAAAAATAATTCTGCTCCCCGTTCTATTTATTTCAACCTAAAACAAGCCCGGAGGAGCGAAACGTTGTTTTATAGGTTGAAATAAAGAGGAAGAATTATATTGTATTATGATGAATTATATTGCATTCCACTTTTTTCTTCATTTGATCACTTTCTGGGTCAAGCACCGTATTTAAAAACTGGGATGTGCATATCGTTTCCCTTCTTTACATACGTGTCCAGAACAAATTATTTCCCCAGGCATGATTCAGATATAGTAATCCAAAGGATTTAAATAAATCAATACATTAACTAGTTGCTGTAACAGCCATTGGCTGTTTTTGTTATTATGTTTGGTTAGTAGTGATATGGGTGGGTGACATGACATGCTGTCCTTTGCTGTCCTCAGTGTCAAACAAAATAATAAAGAATCACACACGCAATTCACTTACAGTACAGTAGAAAGTACAGTAACAAAACGCATTTGACATAAAACCATGATTCTCAGAATCTTTATTGATCAGCCCCAATGGGCACTGTTGACCCCTATACTGTAGATCTCCGTATATGGAGCTGGCATGTTCTGACATATACTGTGCTACCCGTCAATTGATCACACCCACCTAACCACTACAGTCCTATATGCATTTAGGCCATTTGAAAATAGCTAATCTACCACATTTCTTTTACTCTACCATGTGTTCTTGCTTACCGTTTCTCTGGACTAAGAGCATCTGCTAAATGTGTAAATTGTTGTCCCTCAGAGCTGGCACACAAGAGTCCTCGTCCTGTATTCCCTGAGGTCATCGTCAAGCCCAAGTTCATTGGAGCTGTATTGGGACACTAGTGAGGTTCTTGCTAACCCGTTTTTCAACAAGACAGCTCCTGCTCCGGTTCCTTCACATCTCGGACAATGGGGCAGGTAACAAGGCAGACAAACTGCACAAAGTGAGGCCTGCAGTGTTGGGACTAACTGTTGGCCAAGCTCCAGGAGATGTTGACACCCTCAGAACATTTGTATAGACAAGGGAATGATGCTTTGGTGTGGGAGGCTGGGCTCAAAGTATATTTTGTATTGTATTTTGTATTTATTTATTCAGCATTCAACATATAAATGGGTAAAGTGTTAGGCTGAGGCAAAAAAGCCCAAGGGGCTTATACGAGGCCTCTACCTATGTAAATCATAATGAAACATTGTACGTATATATATATATATATATATATATATATATATATATATATATATATATATATATATATATAGTGTCTGGCTCACTGTATGCTTACTACAGTAAAAACTCTGATATATCACTGTAAACTGTATGATTACTGCAGTAAAAGCTACTGATAATGTGGGCACCACAGACCAAACTAATAAAAAGGTATACATGATTTTCTGCCTCAGTCGTTATCAAGATGTACTGAACTTACTTACTTGTACTTCAATAACCAATTACTGACAAACTGTAGATGGATCAATGTGTACTGTACTTTCTTCGTAAAAGTACACATTCAGGGGCTTTTATTCGGTGTATAGGATGTATAGCATATTTCTTGTGTTCATTTTTATATCTGCCTGTCAATGTCTGTGACTTTAAACCTTCCATAACTCTGCTTTCTGTTCAAGATAATCACTTTCAGGCAAAAGCAAGTGTTACAAAAAGGTCAATATCTCCAGAATGCAAGATATTGACCTTTTTGTAAGATGGTAAAAAAAATCATCATCATACTGTAGATATAGTATGTCATAGATGACTAACCTAACAAGCTTGGACATATGAAGGACCAAGATTCATGTTAGAGGCCACGTCATTCTAGAAGTATTTTCATTACACAATCATATTGTATTGCAATTCTGTACAACTTAATTGCCAGTGAAACCTGCAATTGTCTTTTTAATGCTTTACAAGATCAAACATAATTGTTAAAAATGACCTGCATTACAGTGAATACTGTGTTCTTGTCTCTTTTGGCCATATGTAGATGTAATTAATATACATGTGGCAGCCTCTATAATAATTCACCAGTGATAATTATGGTAGGCAACTGGTAGTTGTATTGTCATCTGTTTCTATAGAAAGCCATAATTGGAGATTGTCAAAATGACATCAAATAATTGGCTCACACTTAAATTGTCTAGAGTGGCTTCATATGTAATTAAAAGATAAACGAGTGAATTAATTAATAAATATAGCATTACGAGTCAACCTCTGTTCACCGTCATTGTCCCAATCGGGATTCTTAAAATTCAGACCATAAAATAAACATAGGCCTACTGATACACTCTATCATATATACATTTTAAAGTTGTATACCCAAGTGCCCAGGACAAGGGACCGAGACCGCCCTACTCACTACTGCAACGCCGTCCTACACACTACACTTACATGGCAGTGACGTCACACTCGTACCCTCCCGTGTCGTTCGGACTGCTATCTCCTCATGTCACGCGAACGCCGAGCGTCAACAACACCCGCGGAACAATTGTCATTGCACTGCCACCAAAGTCGCCTCCCTTACACACTCACGCCGGCAATGCATTTCTTTACTACAAACACTATCGCCCCAAGCACCCACACCACCGCACGCACACACTCACACACACGGACACGGAACACTGTCGCCAGGTCTATGAAAACAAGCCCAGAATAAATGCCATTCAACACACACTACAACTCGCTTACAACTCGCAGACCTGGCAACACTGCATCCTGCATCCAGTGGCTAACATTGCTAATTTGTTGCCACATCTAAGAAAACAAGACTGCAAACCCTGACTTCCTACAGGCTACTTACACACACTACCACTCGCTTACAATACGCGGACCTGGCAACACTAACATGCCCTCTTCCATTGGCTCTAACCCCACCACATGCCACGAGTTTCCATGTTACATTGCGCAGTTCCGAAAAGCCAACCGGAAGTTACACACTACACACACACACATTAGAAGAAGAACAAGACGAACACTACACGCGCGCTGCAACACAAAACAGCTGCGTACAACACAGTGTCACTGCAGACACATGGGTTCACACACAGTGTTGTAGCGACTACTTCTTCCCATCAAATCAAATAGTAGTAGTGCTATGAGGCTGAGCTGTCGGCAGGAACTGTGTGACGCGTTTCTTTCAATCAAATCCAGGAAAGTTCTTATTGTAGTTAAGTTGATTTATTGACAAATAAACAAGGTCCAAAAAGAATGTACTGAAGATGTTGATAAATGAAAACGTAGGTATACTTAAAGATTAAACTACTAAACGGTCAACAGAAAATATTGAGCCTAGAGCTCACCCCCATTCTCTCACTGAATGCCACTGCCCAGACACACAGCTGACATAAGTAAAGTGATTAGCAGACACACAGCAGGAGCTCATCAATCAAGTAAGGGCTGTGGCACATCGAAAACCCAAGCATGGGAAAAAATAAACAAATAGAATAAACAACAAACAAAATGTATATTTTGGCTCCTACAATACCGGCCCCTAATTATTAAATAACAAATAATAATTACACAATCATGAATGGCAATCAAATCGAAGTCTTCTTTCTCCTTTCTTCAAGATGTGTGTATAGTTCATAGTGAGTGTAGTGAATCAGTGTAGTGTAGTGTGCAAGGGCAAAAAAGGGGCAAAAGTCAGCGGCAAAGGGGAAAAGGTGAATCCAAAGTCAATTTTCTTCCGCCTCCTGTAGCAGGCAGATTTTGGTGATGGGTCTGTTCAAAAAGCCAGTCTTGGTCTTAATTCGAACTTGACGTACGAGTCCTCTTCTGTCCAGAATGGTCTCCACAATCTTTCCACTTAGCCAGGAGTTTCGAGGCGCTGTGTCATCCACTATGATCACGAGGTCCCCTGATGCAAAGTTGCGTCTGATGTTAGACCATTTTTGTCTCTCCTGTAACTGTGGAAGATATTCTTTGACCCATCTTTTCCAAAATAAATCTGACATATATTGAACTTGCCTCCACCTGCGGCGAGCATATATGTCATTCTTCTGAAACTGTCCTGGTGGCATGGAAGGTGCAGTCTTCAGAAGCAAAAGGTGGTTCGGGGTAAGTGCTTCAAGGTCATTTAGATCTGTAGAAGCCTTGGTGATCGGTCGGCTGTTGAGGATAGCTTCAACTTCACACAGAATGGTGTGCAGACTTTCCTCATCAAGATTTTGCACATTAAGTGTAGAATTGAGCACTTTTCTCACTGATCTGATCAGTCTTTCCCACACACCTCCATGGTGTGAGCCAGCAGGGGGATTGAAGATCCAATTGATTCCTTTTTGGAGCATCACATTGTGAATCTGGGCTTGATTCCAGCCTTGAATCGCCTCCTTCAACTCACGCTGTGCTCCCACAAAATTAGTCCCATTGTCACTTCTTAATTCTTTCACTTGACCTCGTCTTGCTGTAAAACGACGAAGTGCATTTATGAAAGAGTCTGTCTCAAGTGATGATGCCACTTCAATATGAATCGCTCTTACAGCCAAACATGTAAATATGACACCATAGCGTTTCACAATACTCCTTCCTCGTTTCACTCCAAAGGGTCCAAAATAATCGACTCCCACATATGTGAATGGAGGTTCATCAGGAGAGATTCTGTCAATAGGCAGGTCTGCCATCTGCTGTTGTCCTGGAGTAGCATTGATGCGGCGGCAAACAACACATTTTGACATGATTCTCCTGATTGCAACAGTGGCACCAGGAATCCAATATTTCTGGCGTAGTCTGGATAACATGTGGTTGCGACCACCATGTCCCACCTGTTTGTGAATATGTCTAAGAATCAGATTTGAGATATGAAGCTCTTTGGCCAGTATGACAGGATGTTTCATTTCTTCTGGCATTGCTGCTCTGTCAAGTCTCCCTCCAACTCTTAACACTTCGTTATCCAAAACGGGATTGAGTTTATGAATGTGACTTGACCTCTTAACATTCATTCCTTTTTTCAGATTTGAGATTTCATCTGCAAATCTCTTCTTCTGGCAGAAGCAGATTAAGGTCATCTCAGCAGTAGCCAGTTCTTCAATAGTGAGACCTTGCCATTTCTGGTTTTCATGTTTTCTTGTCTCCTTCTGTGCAGATCGCAGTTCTCTTTGTGGGATGTCATCTTTGTGCAGCTGAGTGGCTTGTTTTCTTTTTCTGATACGGCTGAGAAGCAGTCCTTTAAATCTGAGCATCCATGCTGCAGCCTTCTTCAAACGAGCCCAGGATGAGAAGTGATGAATGAAGCATGTTGTTGCATCCACTTCTTCAGATGTTATCTGAGCAGCATTTACAGTCATGCTCCTTACTTCAGTGTCCTTGGCTGAGATTTCTTCCAACCTGTCAGGATTCTGAGGCCACTCTTCCTGGGGATGAAGAAGAAACTGAGGACCGGACACCCATGTGGTTTTCTTCAGAAAGGATTTAACTGTCAAGCCTCTCGAAGCCATGTCTGCTGGGTTGTTAACAGAGTTAACATATCTCCACTGGTGTGCATGTGAGACTTTGACGATTGCAGCAACTCTATTTGCCACAAAAGTTCGAAATCTTGCAGTCTTGTTGTTGATGTACTTGAGCACAGATGTGCTGTCGGTCCAAAATACAGAGTCTGCCAGTTCCATCTGCAGCTCTTTTCTCATTAGTGTGTCCATTTTGCTTGCCATGGTAGCAGCAGTCAACTCCATTCTAGGGATAGTAGCTGGTTTTAAAGGAGCTACTCTTGCTTTCCCCAGCACAAAACTACAGTGTACCTGGCCACGGTTATTGTACAGTATAAGGTACGTGACAGTTCCATAACCGTCTTCACACGCATCGGCGAAATGATGCAGTTGAGCAGATGTCACTGTTCCAAAGTTTGTGGGTTTGAAGCATCTGTCGACTTTGAAATCTTCCAATAGATGAAGATCTTGAATCCGATTCATCCATTCCTCTGTAATAGAATCTGGAATTGCATCATCCCAACCAATCTTTTTCCTACACAACTTTTGCAGGATCTTCTTGGCAGTTAAGACTACCGGAGCCAACATTCCTAGGGGATCATATACAGAACTGACTGCAGAGAGGATTCCCCTTCTTGTGAGAGGTCTGTTTTTCAAGATGATTTTAAACTTGAATACATCTGATTGGACGCACCATTGTACTCCTAACACTCTATCCACAGGTAAATCATCATGATCTAAATCAAGATTCTTCATTTCCTTTGCTCTTTCGGTTTCGGGTATGCCGGTCAAGACTTGACAACTGTTACTCATCCCATTGACAAGCTTAGCAGAGGCTGAGACTGAATCCAAGAACTGCTGGTCTTCTCTTGAGTGTTCTTGGTCGTCTCTGCTGCACTCTGGAAAGTCTGTCTTGAATTGTTGTTCCCATAGTTGATCAAGTTTCACAACTGATATCCGGTTGGCACTTATAACTGACTGGTCTTGCGCATAGTCAGTCTTTCCATCTAATGGCCCATTAACTGTCCAACCAAGCATGGTTTTTACAGCGTACGGTCCATCTCCCACACTCCGGATGACATCAATAGGTTCCAGTGCCTTGGGAACATCTGAGCCAATCAGCAGCTCCACCTCAGAGTCAAGTTCAGGTAGGTGAATATTCCTCAAATGAGGCCACTGATCGATGTCATTTTGCTGTGGTATGTTTCCTTTGTTCACAGGCATAGTCCTCTGCGTATACATGCCTGGAAGAATACAAAATTCATTGCTGTTCAGTCCAGCCACTTCTAGGCCTGAAACGATTTGTGTTTCAATAACCTTCTTTTGTCCCATAGTTCTCAACAATATGTTGGATTTCCTTCCATGAAGGTTTAGTTTAGCCATGAGCCTCTCTGTGCAAAACGATGCCGTGCTACCTGGGTCGAGGAATGCATATGTATGTACTGTCGTGTTCCCCTTCCTGGCCTTTACCTGAACCGGCACGATTGCAAGTTTGCATTTATCTTCACCGGCCCCAGTTAGACCACCTGTCAGCACGGAAGCTATGGCTTTTTCTTTAGTCTCCTTCATTTCAACTGGGTCTTTGTTCCATTCCTTCGTTCTTTGGTAGATATGCAGCATTTTGGGGTGCCTTAAGCCGCAAATGCTGCAATTGAGTCTCTTTCTACATGTAGCACTGACATGTCCTTTACACAAACATCCAAAACAAATTCCGTTTTCTTTTAGAAATGTGAATTTCTCATTATGTGCCCTCTTCTCAAGCTCTGGGCACAGTTCTAGAGCATGTTCACCCTGGCAGAATAAACATCTCTTCGTCACAAAACGACCTTCCTTTTCCTTCTCTTTTGCAGCTGTCACTGTGGTTGCAAAATTACTTCCTTTTGTTTTGTGAAGAGGTTGTGACCTGGACCTTCTTGTGTCTTTGCTTTCTGGAGTGTCTTTGATATCGCCAAAAATGGGATCTGTTATAATTCTGACTTGTTTCTCGAGAAAAATGACAATGTCTTTGAATCTTGCCCTTCTGCCGTGGTTCTCCTGAAAATCACATACCACAGATCGCCATTTATCTCTTAAACGGTAAGGCAGCTTCTTTATAATGGTCAACAAATTAGATGGCATATCCAGCTCGTGCATGTAGTCTACGTCCTCCATTGCATTAGAACATCCTCGTAGGAAGAGAGTATACGCTTGCAGAGCTTTAGTGTCATCGGCTTTGATTGACAGCCATGAAAGAGCCTTCTCTACATAGGCTGTAGAGATCTTATGCTCATTGCCGAAGTGCTCTTTTAGTAGAGATTTTGCCTTTCTGTAACCTCTGTCTGACACCATATGTAGACAACTCCTCACAAGATCCCTGGGCTGTCCCTGGGTGTATTGTTCCAGATAGTAGAGACAATCTGTCGGATTTGGGTTTTTGGTTTCAATGCTGTGTTCAAAGGATTTTATGAATGTGTGATATTGAAGTGGGTCACCATCAAAAACGTGAATCTCCTTTTTCGGCATAGATGACAGACATTGATGTTGAATGAGTAAAGCTGTGAGTTCATTTTGCTTCTCCATGACAGAATATATATTATTGTCCTGTTCAACTGTACCTCTGGTGCCCATTTGGCTTTCCACGGGTGCTGCTGTTGTGCGAGATCGTACAGCCTTCAGTGGGTGTAGCGGAGCCACAGCGCCACCTGTTGTTATAGGTGCTGGTGCCTGCCTGCCGACAGTGGGTTGTGAGGGCACATGAACTTGACCTTGAGTGGGTTGTAAATGTGTTGTGTAAACAGCGGCCTGCTTTGCCTTCTCAAAATAAGACATCATTCCATCTGTCACATAAGATTGAATAGTAACACCAGATCGCTTTGAGCCTAGAACCTTCATTCTTGCCGCATTAGCAGCCATGTCCGTTTCCAGCTCCAGTTTTTCCTTTTGTCTTCGCAGGTGCTCCATTTGCTCCTCTAGGGCATGTCTATCCTGGATATTTTTTTGATGAACAATGAGACCAGCCATATCTGCCTCAGCTTTCAAACGTGCGGATTCTGTACTTGAAGCTTTAGAACCCCTTGTTTTCTTGGTTATGTTTGACACACTGTCGCCAGGTTGGATTGTTTCCTGTAAGTCAGCTGACTCTGTTGCCTGTTGTGACTGAGTTACATGTTGTGATTGTGTGTGCCTTTGAGCATTAGTGGGTAGCAATTTGTCCTGCTGCCCATCAGTCATTTCCACAGTTTCCAGTTCCACCTCCTGTCCAACAGGTATTTCAATATGTTGTGCAAGTCCAACATTAATTTCCACATGAACAGATTCAGTAACTGGCTCGACTTCAGTTACTGATTGTGCAGGAATTGATTCATTCACAATAATCATTTCATGAATTGGCATTTCGTTAATTGGCATTTCAATCATATCAAACCACAGTTTTACATCATCCCTGAAATCTGAATGGTGCTTTATGACACGTGAAAACCACAAATTTTGATTTTCCACCTCCTCCTGTGGAATCAAGACAATTACTGAATTATGTGCTGCTTTTGCATTTTCATACATTTCATTCAGTTTTTCCATTGTGCTTTGCACATCCCTTACATTTGCATCATTTTTCATAAGCCCTCTTATTTCTGTTGTGAGCTCTTGCGTTTGTTTCACAGCATTTTTCATAAGCGCTTTTATTTCCTTTGTGAGCTCTTGCATTTGTTTCACATAAGATTTACGGTCTTTCTGATACTTTTCAATTTTATTTGACAGCGCTTTAGCCGTGAGTTTGACCGTCCTCCTCCGTGACTCCTCCTCCTCCATTTGAGCCTCCAGATCCATTTCGTTTGTGTCTGTACTTGTAACGTTTGTGTCACTCATTTTGACATTTCCATCCAATATACAAGAAAGAATTCACGGCAAGCAACCCCAGTGAAACGAGCAGCCGTAACCCCAGTCAATTGCGTCAATGCAGCGCAGCGCGCACACAACACCAGCCAACGATCAATAGTCCCCAATGGACCAGCGGCAGCACTTCTTCCAACTGTGTTCAATTCAACCAAATACACAGAAGGAATTGGCGTGCTAATACAATTGTATCTCACCGCTAATGGCTGTGATGCGCTGCTGCGTGTTCAAATGTTTTCACCGCTGCGGCGGTTCATCTCGCTCCAATCCGAGATACTGAGGCGCGGCGGCGCCACTCAAAGTTCAACTGTTGCTGCGATGTTCTCCATGTTCCAATGTTTCCTTCCAGATCTTATTTTCTGTTGACAATGTTGTAGCGACTACTTCTTCCCATCAAATCAAATAGTAGTAGTGCTATGAGGCTGAGCTGTCGGCAGGAACTGTGTGACGCGTTTCTTTCAATCAAATCCAGGAAAGTTCTTATTGTAGTTAAGTTGATTTATTGACAAATAAACAAGGTCCAAAAAGAATGTACTGAAGATGTTGATAAATGAAAACGTAGGTATACTTAAAGATTAAACTACTAAACGGTCAACAGAAAATATTGAGCCTAGAGCTCACCCCCATTCTCTCACTGAATGCCACTGCCCAGACACACAGCTGACATAAGTAAAGTGATTAGCAGACACACAGCAGGAGCTCATCAATCAAGTAAGGGCTGTGGCACATCGAAAACCCAAGCATGGGAAAAAATAAACAAATAGAATAAACAACAAACAAAATGTATATTTTGGCTCCTACACACAGTACACTGTGTGGAGGACATCTGTATATCGCAACACGGGGGGACTTTAACTGACAAGTAAGAGTGTGTGCGTGCGTGCGCGCAGTACACATACTATTTACCCAGCGTGTGCGTGTGTATATGATGTGTAGCCATCCGTTACATATGACGGCCACAACGGTTTAAACACAGCTGAAATGGCACACACACACGCCACAAAACGCAGTCGCCCATGCCAAGTTCTTCTACGCATTATTTATTTCCCAGTCACACCACGGACTCACGTGCGCGTGCAGTTTGATTTCAGCATCACTAATCAAAATAATACAAAGCAAGTTAACACATAATAATAATAACCCATCCGTTACATGTGCAAATTCAAATTCTAGTATACTACACTATATAATCCAACCCAGGGTTGGCATTGTGGCTGTTCTGCAAATTTATGCTGGAGTGGACTGGTCCATACCCTTTTCAGTTGAAAATACATCATTTTTGTCATGATCATGTCGCACCACCAGAAACAAGATTTATTTTCAAAAGATATTTAAATTTGTATTATTGTGAGAACGATGGCTTCCATTACCACATTGCAACTTTTCAGGAATAAAGCCTGCAGTTTCTATTCGCTTGGATTCCCCATCGATGAGGGTTTCTGAAATGCCCACAGCCCTCCCATGAGACACAGACAGAGTTGAAAAAAATGGTGGCATTTTATCATGAACGTTAGTGAGGACCAATTATATGAAGGCAGCTTGAAAAGTGGTGAAGTGAAGTGGTCCTTTAAAGACCTACAGTACAGAGTGTTTTAAGCCACAGCCACAATCCGGACAACAGCTGCATTTCCACCACAACAATTACAAGCCTTATCACCCTAACGTAGATGTCTACAGGAATGGGGATAAATAGCTCTACAAACACTAAAATGGAATAAAATCTACCATAAGGTACTTGAATAAGTTTTACTGCAGGTTTGAGAGACAGAGGCTAGTTGTTTGCTTTCGCTGGTGCATTATGTCTCACACTCCAGGAGTCCAGACACAACCAGACACAGGGGTTTGTTGAGTGTGTCTCTATGCAGCCACATGCAGCACAATAAAATGAAACTAAGCAAACAAGAGCATAGTGATGTTGGCACACTTGACAATAGGCTCATCAAAGTGGCCATGGCATGGCAATGACAAAATACTGTAGACCTGCATGGTGAGTTTATTTGAAAATGAAGAAATTAGGAAATGCCTTGTTTGTAAACTACAAGGATGCCAATTCATATGAGAATTATCATCAGTTATCATTGCTTACAAACACCAATTCTGCAGATACTGATACAAATCAGTAGAGAAACACTGCAAGAGCTTCCACTAAATCATAGTCAAGGAATATATGAGACACACGCAAAGCTACTTCACTATCTATTATTTACAGTTCAGGTTTAAGTTTGAAGCCCTTGACTGTGGGGAATTGTACTCAACTCCCCTGACCTTGGATGATGTGTTGATGGAGAGCGCTGCTTCCACCAGGGGACCTGGTTTTAAGAGAGCAGACAGCTGTACTAGTACTGTACTTCCAGGAAGGTGGCTAAGATCATGAATCGTTCATAGAGCAGACAAGGAAGGTGGCTAAGAGCATGAATATTTGATAGAGCAGACAGCTGCTTGTATGAATCGTTAAGGCAGTTCTTCCTCAACAGGATATATATTTTAGAGTAACCAATCATTTTTCTCCCCTTTTTCTCCCCAATTTAGTCATTACACCAAAATGTTGTCGTTACTCCAATGATTTCCTCCCCACACACTTTTCTGTGTTGTCACTGCTGTTGTATCCTACTGACTCACCTGCCAGTGGGGAGCCCCCACCGGGAGGACATACAGTAGGGACATAGAGACTGCATGGTTGCCTTGTGTGCTTTGTGTATGTATACTCAATGGTAATGTAAATATGGTATATAGCACCCATTCAGGGATTTCTGCATGGTAGACTTCAACGCTTCAGGGTCCAGCATTCACAGCTTAGAACACGTAGAATTGTAGGAGTTGAGGCATTCCATTTAGTTTGACTCTGTTCCACAGATACATATAATGAAATAGCCAATTTCATATTTTCATATTCATATTTCGTATTTGTGTATCTTGTCTGTTTGAGGGGCGCTACAACCTCTACAACCTGTGTGTGATGGCATGTGTGAGCCAAATCTATGGACTTGTTCATGCATCACAGTCAAGTGAGTCAACCTTATCAGAGTATTCAGCATCTTGACAGTCACCATCACAAACACACTTTGTATAATAATAATAATAATAATAATAATACCAGGCTGTCAATGAGCAATGGCATCACCTTTTGTAGTTCTTCAAAAGTTTTAACAGGTCAAGACAGGTCAGTCGAATCTGTCTGCCCAAATTATTTTAGGGGAAAACCAAGTGCTGGTGGCAGCTTTTTTCAAATAATGTTCTTGTTTGGAATTGGACTTTTATCTGAAAGCAGTAATAAATAATGCTATCTTGCCCCGTTCTGTGTGATTGATTGATTCTGCAGTGAGCTTGTCACCCACTCTACCCTACAATCTTCAGTGGGAGTTAAGCCTAAAGGAAAGCTAAGGGCTAAAAATGCTGATATGGTTTCTAAATGGGGTTTGGTAGTGTGGCATAAATAATTTTACGTGTTTGGCACAATGAAGACTTGGTTCATTAATCATCTGACTAGAATGAGATAAAGGCAATAGCAGTTTCACCAGGCAGCAGGATAATGGGCTTCCATAATGGAAGCAAGATTTACTACACACTGTACAGTGTACACAACGCTCAGATGACATTGGAGATTAGCATTGTGCTGAATGTTTAACATATCTATCCACATGCTGTTAATATTCTAGTCCTATTGCTGATCCTCAAATCTAGACTGACTTAAAACTAAGTTAAGTAAAAGTGTGTGTACAGTAGGTTATAATTCTTTTGCGTTTTTCAAATAGGTACAGCTGTTGCTTCTCTCGAAACCGTATACATAGTCAGTGTCACTGATTTCAATGTAATGCAACACAGGGATGTGTGACCAATGTTTATTGGTCGTCCCACAGTATCTAAACCACTCGGTGGGAGCCTGGGAGTGGGAGGAGACTCGAAAATAGTCGGGGAGGCGCGTGTCGGGGAGCAGCGGTGATTGTGCTGGCAGTGGCTGAACGCACGCGCATTCATTCACTGGGCACACAAACGCAAAAAGTGCCGTTCTTGATTGTGTTACATGCGTACATGGGACCTTTTGATTTGGTGTAGCGCCAGGGCCTTGGGAGGGGTTGATCCGTCACTGACCGTAATGGCTAAGTTCATAGTGCAGTGAAGGGCCATGTCATTATTACGACATCCCATTATTACGACGTCCCGTTGGTCCGACTCTTATAACCCTAACCTCACACTAACTAACCGAATGGTCGTAATAATGCTCTTATAACCCTAACCTCACACTAACTAACCGAATGGTCGTAATAATGCTCTTATAACCCTAACCTCACACTAACTAACCGAATGGTCGTAATAATGGGATGTAGGAATTATGAGCGGACCCCGCAGTGAAGATAGCTTTTCAATGCGATTTAAACCATTTCAATTCGTCAAGCTTGTTGGGGTTATACACATCAGGTTGAAAGTGGGTGAAGTTGTCCTTATTTTACAAGCTACTACATCTTTAGGGTTGTAATATCATTGTACACTTTGTTTGCTCACCATATCATATCTCAGCTCGTTATAGAGACAAACTGTGGAAATTGATTTTTGTCCTAACACAAACATTAAATGCTATTGACAAGACAATGCATGGAGAATTTACGTCATATGTGTCTGAACAAATCGACTATTTTTGTCCTAACACAAACATTAAATGCCATTGACATTGAATGGAGAATTTACATCATAAGCAAATCGGTATTTTTGTGAAATTCCCATTGACAATGTAGAGAATTTAGGCCTCTTGTCTGAGCAAATCGACATGTTACGTCATGATGATGTACGATGATGGGTCACATGGGTGTGATTTTTCTTTTTTAAAGGGATAGTAGTGCATTGAAATTGCCTTTGTAATGGATATTCATGTCATACATTCTACTCCTGTTTGTAACCATTGCTGAAGCATGGACTGGGTGAATCAATTTCTTACTGCACGCTGAACTGCATGCTCTTGGGGATGCACTATGCTGTCATTTCAGGTGACTGTTGACTGTTGCCAGTTTTTGAAGATCTGACCCCATGGAGTAAAATTAGAAAGTCTGTTGCCAGTAGGTGGCATTATATGATTTTGCAAGTAGGAGGTATATGACTTTAACTTACTTTTAATCACTTGCTCGCTCACATTGCTATACATTAGCTGGTGCATGAGAGAGAGAGAGAGAGAGAAAGAGAGAGAGAGAGAGAGAGAGAGAGAGAGAGAGAGAGAGAGAGAGAGAGTAGAGGGAGAGCGAGTGAGAAAGACCACTCTTTCTGAACAAAGTGTGAGGATGTTTGATTGTGTTTATGGGCAGATATGACATGTTGTTTGAAAACAAAAGGTTATTTCCCAGTCTCTAAAATAACTTAAAAAATAAAGGATAGATAGAGAAAACCCCACAACTTGCCCAATTGGGCAACCAGAAAGCAAACATTGAATAGCGTAGTTTGTTTTACATGCCCTTCATGACAATCAGGCAACGTAGTGTCAACCCCTTTTTGTTGTTGATATAACTGAAACTGCATCTCCTGCAGGACATCAGGGATGGGTGGCGGGTACACTGCTAACAGTGTACAGTAGGCTACACAAGAACTATCTATTTACAACTTACAGTATTAACCAAAATTATCAAAATAACCTAGCAGAGGGTAGGTAAGCCTTGCCGGGGCTATTTCCCCATATATAGTCATTATATACCTTAAAGTTAGAGTTGTGTGGGAATAATAAAAAAGTCCCTCCATTCTGTGTTGCCTAGAACTGGAGGTCTGACGACGACGACAAGATCCTACTTTGAATGGGACCCTATGGGACACGTGTGCATGTATCCTGGTGCTGGGGGTAAGCAAGGTGTTGCCTAGCAACCGGGCCAATATTTGATATAAAGCTTTATGTACGAGATATCTCATAGCAGACAACGGGTGTAGAGGGAGTAGAGGGAAAGTACGAGAAACCTCGTATTTGGCAGAGAAAGAGTTTTAATGTATTTGTAACTGAATTTTGTGCCATAACTATAGTCTTTAGAAGACTTGACTATGAGTTCATTCCTGTTCCCGCTGCAGGCTGTTATCTTTAATAGGGATCTGCAATCTGATTTTCTTTTGAGTTGCTACATGAAAGGGCAGTAAAGGACAACAGAGGTGGGCGGAAAAAGCACAGTCCCACACACATTTATTTCAAATGGCACGGATAAATGACTCAAGATACAACTCCTCCTCCTTTTCACAGCACAAAACATTGAACGCATTGTTCCAAGCTGCTACTATTGTCCAAAGCAGCTGATGGTTCCCTGCAAAACTTGAGTCAGGTGAACCTGCCTATAGGGTCTCCATGATAACTACATTTTTCAAACAGTCTTCATTGATTTAAAGGTCATATATAAACCTGGGAGAGATGGAGAGACAGAATGTTCCTTTTGGTTTGAAAAGCTAAAACAAAAAAATAGGGAGTTGAGGCCCTAACAAGGATTTATTTATTCAAATTCTCACCTACAGTACTACTGATAGTGGGCAAATGTAATATTTATGTGGACAAACTGGACATGAATGTTTAATGTTGCACCATGTTTACTTAATTTTACTGGACCCCAATTGACACGCACACATAGTAGTAGCCTAATCCTGTAGCTGTAAATTCCCATATTGATATATAGTGTTTGTTCAGTAGTGTCAGGGGCCTCCTCAGGCCAGGATACCAATAGACCTTTCCACACTTCAATGCATTACAATGAGGAGTTCCAGATCAATCTTGTTATGAAGTGAAACATGGCGCTATAGAATCACAGGGCCCTATTTTCGCCATAGTGCTAAACCCCTTATCCCTATACTTTTTTTTTAAACTATTTCGAAAGACATATTCAAATTGTTCTACATCAACAAGTTGTGAGCTTGTAGATTGGCTGTTTGAAGTATTCAAAAATGTTTTTCAAAGTAGTAAAAAAGGAAAGGAAGTTTAGGTATAAGGGGTTTAGCACTGACGAAAATAGGGCCCACAGTGCTCACTGCTTACTGACAGAGCAGCTGTAGAGTAGAGTGCTATTATGCCCGATTTATACTTTGGTGGTGTGCGACTCCACCATCGTTCTAGCACTCATAGGATCTGTCATTGCTATCAATGATTCTGAGTTTTAAACGGTAAGGCAGCTGGTAGCTTATGTTTCTGAGGTCATAAAACAGTCATACTCTGGACTACTTTACAACCACTAAGATGAAGTAAACGAGAAACCATAAAGATCTACTACTTTAGGATGACATTGTCAAGGGGACCAGGACAGCTGCAAGGTTTCTACAGTGTAGGCGCAGGGGTGCACTTGAGGTGCATGGGCCACAGTACACGACTGTGTAGGCGTATGTTTTGACTTTACATACTGAACTGTCCTGATGTGTGCATGTGCGTGTGCGCGCACGCGTGTGTGTGTGTGAGTGTGTGTGTGTGTGTGCCAGGCCCAGATTAAGCAACAGGCTTTGCTGCAGCACAAGGGACCAACCTTGGGGAGGCACCATGAAGTGCTGGTGAAAGCGACAATTTTCCACGCGGCCCAAACCCCCCACACTCCCACCCCACCCCGACAAGTCTGCGCAAATAAAATAAAAAGCTAAATCAAACATAATTTCAGAGATTGGTGTAACATGTCCTTAAAACTGTTTTGTTGCAAGGAGTTTGGTGCGGTTAGGGCTAGTGATGCACCGAATATTCGGCCGCAGAAAATGAAAATGGCTAAAAATGCATTTTCGGCCTATTCGGTTTCGGCCTGAATAGGCAGAAAATATATCACTGAATAGTGTATGCTAGCCTGGGCACCATTTCATTTCGGTATTATGATCCGGGCTGGAGCCGGATGATATGCTTACGTCATGTTGTAGGCAATGGTTTGCCTACAACAAACAGGAAGCTGTTTGTTGCTTCCCGTTTGAATAAAAGCAATAAAAGCTCTCGTAAGCGAGAGCTTTAAGGGAAAAGGAAGTTGTTGCCGCCTGTTCATCCTGTCTGGCGACTACAAAACAATACTACAACATGACGTAACCACATCATCCGGCCCCAGCTCGGATCATACGGACTTTTGAAACAGAGACCAGGCTTTCCTCCGAGGCACTACAGAATAACATTAGCACTATCTCCATAACATCTACACCACGCGCTGTATGAAAAAAGCCCATAACATCATGGAAGACACCAGCCACCCTGCGAATACCCTGTTCAAACTACTCCCTTCCATAAAACGCTACCAGAGCATCAAATCTCGTACCACCCGTCTCAGTAACAGTTTTTACCCCCAGGCAGTCAGGCTGCTGAACAGCTGACCTCGAACTGTATTGCACTTCATTTCACTTGCACTTTTCTTTTCCTGTTTTTCGTCTTTTTGTTTTATGTCCTGTGTATGTAAGATTGAGAGTGCTCTGAGCAAAACAAATTTCATTGTATGTATACTCTGTATTTATACAAATGACAAATAAACCTGAACCTGAAAGCCTGGTGAGGCGAGGTTAAGTGTATGCAATTAATGCATTCAAAAGAGCTGAATAAATGTTTTATGGACCCATAATAGTGATTATTATTTAAGTTAAGTTTTGCCATAAATCAGGTATCTTTAAGGTACGGCCATGACAGCAATGGTAGGAAAAAAGATAATATAATATTAATCATATTCGGATATTCGGTATTCGGTTTTCGGCCAACTGTTTTCCTATATTCAGTATTCGGTTTCAGCCAAGAATTTCCCTTTCGTGCATCCCTAGTTAGGGCCTAAACTGGCTATAATGACTGGCATGACCTCTATTATGATAATCCCAATAGAATAGAAATTAATGAATCTTGTGGTCTTCTATTGGCCAGTAGCCACTACTGGTAGCACAGAACAACACCAGATGCGAGTGTGTGAAACTGTGTGGGTGTTCAGCCAAGATAATCTGGGGAAAAATAAATTACTGTATGTGGAGCTCTATAGCCTATACTCTCTGCCACATTTCTGTTAATGCTCTGGCCTGACAGAATTAATAATACCTAATAAGATCTTATGCCGATTCCACAAAATGAAAGCCTTCTAAATCAGTAGTTCTCAAACGAGAACGATTTTTTAAATATATTAGATCTGCTATTTTGGAAGAATCTTGAAAATGTGTGCAAATCTTTGAAAACATTATTTTTTGTAACTCAAATCTTTGCTTCTGGGGGTCCCTGCAGGCCAGGTCGGCAGCCAAATACATCATTTTGACAATCAAATGGTCTGCATTCATATAGTAGGCCTACCTTTAAAGCGTCTTGCAATATGTATTACATTCACCCATTCACTCACCAACAGCAGAGGCCACCATGCAAGGCAGAAACCTGCCCCTTCCTTCTGAAACAAAATCAGTGCATCCACAGAAATCCTCACCCCCAAAAAACGTAAACTCGCAACCTCTGCTCTACCAATACAAAACACCTTCTAGAACCAAGCTCTGCACAATGGGCAACCAAGCCTTCTGCTCTGCTGTCTGTGGAATGTCCTCTCCAACCACTTGAGAGCTCCACAGTCTACTTATTGCTTTTAAAAATGACTAAAAATCTATAAAATCTTTTCTTAGTTTTAAGTATTTTTGAGTGGTGCAACCACTCCTACAACCAGCAATGTCCGTGTTCACCTATGTAATATGTATGTATGTGTTCACGTATGCATGTGTTAATGAGCACCAGTATGAGTACCAGTAGGGGCGCTGTTGTGCCATGCAGAAACAGAGAGAGAGCGACAGTGCTGACAGACTGTTGCCTGCTAATGAGAGAGAGAGAGAGAGAGAGAGAGAGAGAGAGGGGAGGGGGGGGAGGGGGGGGGGGGGAGAGAGAGGGGAGTTGCACCACTCGGTTCACACAGGTGTGTTTTTTTCTATGCATTGATTATACTTAGTTTTGAATCTTCTTTTTTAGCCCTAGTACAGTATATGTATTTACCTGTGTTGTTATTGAGGGGCACTAGCCCCTGCTATGCCCAGCTTTGGGTGTCTGTGCGTGTGTACTGTATGTATACCACGGAAATTATTTGATTGGCTGAGCATGGAATGTGATGTATGATGAAATATGATAATAATAAGAGTGCCCCTCACTTCACACGTGTGATTTTTATGACAATAGTGATGCTAGGGGTCAAGTTTCTAATCATTATCTTATACAAAGTTATCGTAACTTTACATTACATTCTGTGCCAATTAATTCTTGTCCTCTTCTCTCCCCAGGTACCTGGGGATTACGCGGCCACTCACCTACCCAGCCCGTCAGAATGGTCAGCTAATGGCCAAGATGATCCTTGGCGTGTGGCTGGTGTCTGCCTCCATCACCTTGCCTCCGTTCTGTGGCTGGGCCAAGAACGTGCATACGGCCGGCGTGTGCCTGATCAGCCAGGATTTTGGCTATACCATATACTCCACAGCTGTAGCCTTCTACATCCCTATGCTGGTCATGCTGGTGATGTATTACAAGATCTTCCGGGCAGCGCGCAAAAGCGGCGCCAAACATCGCTTCACTGACCTTGCACGTCGGCAGCGATACGAGCGAGCGGAGATGACAGTGATGGCGGTTGCTGCCAGTGAGGCACTGCGCATGCAGGGCCTGAAGGCCCCCAGTGGAGTTGGGGTGCCTGAGGAATGTGCCACATTATCACGCCTACTGGGCCGGGAGCGACGCAACATTTCAATTTTCAAGCGGGAGCAGAAGGCGGCGACCACGCTGGGGGTGATCGTGGGGGTCTTCACTGTGTGTTGGTTGCCATTTTTCATCCTGACTACAGCCAGGCCTTTTATCTGTGGTGTCGAGTGCAGCTGCATGCCTATCTGGCTGGAGCGCATATTGCTGTGGCTGGGTTATGCCAATTCACTCATGAACCCCTTCATCTACGCCTTCTTCAACCGTGACCTGCGCTCCACATACCGGGACCTGCTCCGTTGTCGTTATCGCAACATCAACCGCCGCCTGTCAGCTGTGGGTGTGCACGAAGCCCTGAAAGTGTGATGAGCAGAAGCTCCTCATTATTTTGTTACAGATGATTTTGATGGCAATTCAGTCAGCATTGAAACATTAGTTTTGGAAGGGAGGGACACTGGGAAGTTGGATTCAAACCTTTGGCAAGACCAGGACTGTTCCAGTGTGGTATACAGTACACATAAGCTGATCCTCCACCATGTATAATTACAGCTTAAATGGCAGGCAGCTGTGCCCGATGGATTTGTAGATGGTAAATGGACTGCATATACTGCCTTTCTAGTCCTTCAGAGTGAATTACATTGTATTTGTATGCACCTTTTCCCACACCAGCGGTGGAGGAGACCATGCAAGGCTTTAGGTTAAGTGTCTTACTCAAGGACACTTCGACACGCAGCTAGAAGGAGCTGGGGATCAAACAGAGAACCTTACGATTCCAAGGCTGCCGCTGCCTCCCAGTCCTCAGTCACTGCCACCTTAGATATTTAAGCACAGCGTGACAGAACAGAAGGCTCAGTTGGTGGCTTTCTCCTCCACAGCAGTAGATGATCACTTAGACAGACTAGTGACCTGTATGACTCAGTAATTCTATTCTGAGTGTAGTTGATGGCTTTTGTGCACATTTCATGGTTCAGCCCTGGTTCTAATGGTGCATTTATATAGGGCTTTTATCCAAAGCGCTTTACATACAGTAGATTGTGCATTACATTCACCCACGCATTCATACACAGAAGGGCAGAGTAAACCATGCAAGGCAGAAGGCACCAACTTGCACATCGGGAGGAATTAGGGGTTCACCGTCTTGCTCAAGGACACTTCGACACTAAGTCGGAGCCCGGGATCGAACATGGGAACATTGCGGTTCCAATCTGGCCACTCTACCGGCCAGTCTACTGCTGAGCCACCGCCGCTCCTATACCTAAGGTGACAAAGATGATGACAGACAAACATTTGAAGAAGGCAGCCATACTGTCAAAATGTCAGTTCTTAGTGTATGACCTAAACCTAAATAAATCACTTGTGCATCGGAAGCTATGTGGCAACTCTTTTATGTTATTATAGACAACTTGACAAGCACAGTTTGTCAATAACTGCAGATTGAAAGTTCATTGATTTACCATACAATACCACACAAGTATGAAGTATGGGAGGACTTCTGAGATGTCTCAGTCTATAGAACTGCATCCACTGTATACTGTACTGTAGTTTTCAAGACAAAAACAAATGAAGTTCAAACTAAAAAAGAGCCATTATGTTGATCAATTAATTAACAGTCTCTCATATCTGTCAATTAGATTATAACACCAAATTCAATATAGCTGATGAATAACACCAGGTCACTACTGAAAGCAGACAAACACAAACAACCCACTTCTAGCACTTTGTTGAACAATATGAAAACAGAAGTGAACAATATAATTTTGGGTTTTTACCCAAAGCTGATGCAGAAAACTGAAAATGAGGCCGGTGCAGTGCTCTTTGCCACTGCTGGATAGCTTGACACTCAGCCGGAATTTTCATTTCGTTTCACTCCATTATTCAGTCAGCCGTTTTCTGAGATGGGTGCATGGCCAAAGTGGACTAAGTTTCAACCGAGAAAACCCCACTTTCGAATCCGTCACCTCACCAGACCCCTGAAGCGTGGCTAGCGATTCAGGGGCTGGAACCAGGCTCACTCCTGGGTCATATAACAATGTCAGGAAACGCCTTGTCTGCCCCATCACAGCTAAAATCCCAAGAGTTCATTTTAAAATGTTACACTCTCATAGTTATTATCGACACTCAGGACTTTGCTATGGTTGGTTGGTCGTTGAAGGTGTTTCCTCGTGCTTTTCTCAACCAAGGATGTGGTTGACACCTCTGTGGCTGCATTGCACTCCCATCTGAACAAATGAACTCTACATGACCTGTATCAAATGGTAATCATTTTAAGCAGTGTGTGCTTTTGCTCTACCTCTGTTTTTATTTTATTTTATTTATTTATTTATTTATTGTACATAATTATCCTATGAACAATCCTATGGACAGACTGCTGTCCCATGTCAAATAAAAAATAAAATATCAAACCACTATTATTTATTGTGTTAGAGCTGAACCATGGTGCAGCTCTCTGCTATACTGTAAAGTGCATTGTTACAGTTTGAGATCATTTGCAAGGCCGGGTTGTGAGAGTGGCAGTGCATTCCTTCACTTTCCTTGTAAATAAAGCAGTTGGTTTAAAAAGGTCTTTGGGATCAGAGGGCTCCTGTGTTCACTCATGTGCAAACGCTAATCAGATCAAATAAGAGGTTCATGTGCTCAAAAAACACTGGTTCAGTTAGAAAACTAGCAGCGTTTCCACACAGGAGACTATATCCACTATAATCAAATAGCATCCATGTCAAGAAGAGCCATACATACGGTGCAAATTTACTTTCCAACTCAGCAAGACAGATATATGTCATAAAGAGACACCTTTAGACATGCCATTATGCTCTTGAAATCACAATAATATTACTTAGTGAACTGACCTCAGCGTTGGGATGCATACTTATGTAAGTAAGTGTCAAGCAAGGGATACATGGGGGAGAGTGTTCAACCAATGTTGCCTTTAAGAATGAGAGGTCTGCATTAGCAAGGTCAACAGAAGAACTGCCCTGGCCAGCATGTTGACATTTCAATTCATAACATGAAGTAACAGGCATAGCTAGTGGACCGCCTGCATCTCCTCCATGACAGTCCAACCTCACAGCAGCCACGTCAACAGGCGTTACTCCCGGGCTATGAGCACGAGTGCACACGACAGGCAGCCACTCTGCACTTATTAGAGACTGAGTCACAAACAATCTTTATCTCTGCCATGAGGCCAGAAGGCTGGGAGGCGGAGGTTATGTTTTCACCTCCATGTGTGTGTCTGTTTGTGCATTGCTAATCTCAGAAACTACATGACCGTTCAGTTTCAAACATTTTATGCACACTGCCAGTAGGCCAAGTAAGTCACTCCATCCAAAATCGCAAAAAGCGATATTATCTGACACTCTCTTGGCCAATAACCAGTAATTCAGCTTTGTCCTGATTAAAGTTCTGAGCCATCCCATGCTTCATATCTAAAATATAATTAAAATACAATTAAAAAGACGAACCAATTAAGAACAGAGAGGCCAACCAGATTGCCAACTAAAATAATGAATGATCCATGGTGTTAAATTAAGCAATATTACACGAGAGCGGGTGGTTTAACGTCATTAATGCACGCCTGCGATGTTGCAGAACTGTTCCGAAAGCAACACACCAACATACAGTACATATAGCCAACGCAAAATGTACAGTATGCTTATCAACAGATAAATATCGGCTACTAGCTGCCATCGGTTAATGACAGTTTTATTTGCCGATACCGATATCGTCCGATTCCGTTATGTGGCCGATACATCGATGCCTCCCTAATTTAAAGTGTTGTTGGGGGCTTGGGGCAAATTGCACTCTTCTGATATAACTGAACTGAGAATGTAGCCTTGATCCACACTTTTCCACCAAAACATCCACTATAAATAAAACTGTAAACATGTCAATTAAAGGCTAATCCAATTGACATATAGTATGACATGAAATATCAACATCTGCCTGCAGTCACTGTGATTAGCTGCAATTTGTAACTCTAGATTTTTTTATAATGGGATGAATCTAGAGTTGCAATACCATTGACTCCCCACTCATCCAATTTGCGTTTGCTATATGCTTGTCTTAAATTACGTTAAACTCACCAACATTGCAGCTGTAGTCCAAGCTTGAATTAACCTCTTTCAATCTGCCGAGCTTGTTTTTCAGAAAAATCCCCCGTAGACATGTTATGAGCTACTTTCTGTCAAGAAATTTTGTGCAAGTAATTGCGTTTGGAGGCGCTCGTTTTTATGAAGGGGTCGCGCTGCTGCCTCCTGCATTATGTGCAAATGCGAAACAGATGGCATGCAGGGCCGTTCAGTGACTTACGACGAGTGCTTCCAAACTCCAACACTTAGTCTTAGATAAAGAATGACTTGCACAGAATTTCTTGACAGAAAGTAGCTCATAACATTTTTTATGAAAAACAAGCTTGATAGATTGAAAGAGGATAATTCAAGCTTGGACTACAGCTGCAATGTTGGTAAGTTTAATGTTGTTTAATACAAGCAGATCACAAGCGCAAATTGGATGAGTAGGGAGTCAATGGAGGGTATTGCAACTCTAGATTCATCCCATTATTTAAAAAAATCTAGAGTTGCGAATTGCGGCTAAGTGTCTGATATCAGTTGGTGTGACTCCTTGAAGGGACTGGCCCTTACATTTACTCCATAAGGATTAAGGTGATACTTATAAAGTTGCAAATTAACAGCTGCAATTATTTGCTTCTATTCTTATGTCTGGAGGCAGTTTTCTGTATTTAGTATCCTGCTAGACTGCTGCAAGGTCATTTTCTTTGTAATGCTTTTTAACATCAAAGGAACAGTACACAGCAGTCCACTTAAAAGGAAATAATCTAGGGAACTCTTATAACCACATGATCCCTATGGTTGCTATTCTTGGTTCAATAAAAGTTTAGATTAACAAGCTCGAGCTACGAGCTTGTACTGTAGATCAGCTACAGTATTTTTCATTAAGATATTTAGTGTTAAGCCTAAACAGAAGGGGGCCTAATAGAGCCCTGGGCTGGGCACTCTGGTCAACTAAGGGCATTTTATTCCACCTAATTGTGAATATTTCCATCAAAGCTCATTATTAGAGTTAAGTTGAGACAATTCACCTTGCATTTGCACACAAGTTCATGAGACCCACTGCCCAAAATGTCCTCCCACTAGAGGATTATAACGATCATTATTAAGCTCTGGTGTGTGTGTGCGTATGCAAGCTTTCCCCTCAAGTGCATGTGTATTGAAAAACAACTTAATTACCTGGGAGATCTGTAAGTCTTGCCATTTCAGCTCACCATTTTAACAAGGCCATGCATATATTGTGGCATACTGGCATGAGGCATCGACTGAACAGTCGATATGTGTTTAAAGCAAGCTGCAAAGTGCAAGCTGTAAATGCCATGCCTCCTCCTACCCAGGTCTCCCATGTGGGAGACAAAACTTCTAGCGCTCTTCCAAGAGGGAATGCCTGCTTGCTTGGCCAGGGGATATATTGTGCTTATGAGCTTCAGGCAGTACTACTTATGAATCTTTAGGGTATGTCCAACCCAACATCAGGGCATAAACTTCTTCATGGAAAAGTAGCCACACATTTCATATTTAAAGGGCATTATCTCCCACAGACCCGCACAAACTGTAGATTAAACATGGTTCATGTAGGAAATGCTCAAATGCTCTACAACTGAACCAATAGATTATTTGCAACATTAACCCATTTGATTAGCTCAAAATGTGGTCCTGAATGGACCAGGCTCTTAAAATGTTAACTTGTAACCTTAACCTTATACTAGAGACCAAATCTAAACATGGACCAAATCTGAACTGGTGAAAGTAATGGATTGGATATCATGCAACAATAATGAGGGAATCTCCCATCAATGTGAAACGGAGGTTTAAAAAAGGTTTAATACCTTATACACATCCTGTTTCATTTGACATTTTAGTCATTCAGCTGACACTAAACATTAATCCAACTGAAGCTTGCTTCCTGAAATTCCCCTTGAGAATTCCCCAAATAGAAGATTTGGCATGGTATCATCAAGGCGAGAACCAATAAGGAATTAGGTTCTCATGACAAAAAAGGCAACACATTGGATATACTAAAACATGAATGAATCTAAAAAAAATCCATTCTGTTTTGTAGAAGGGTTTCAGAATTTACATTCAATTACTGGAATTATCTGTGACGGTCTCGCCACTTCAATGCAGCTCTATCAAAAGTAGGGCAAAAACACCATGCAGTTTGACAAGACAGTATTGTACAACATTTTACCATACAGTGTAAAAGTTAGAATATAAGTGTAAACTTTACACCATGCACATGCTGTTTGTCTGACTCTGAATTAAGTTGGTCTACATGTACAGTATACAGCAGAGGTTCCCAACCACTGGTACTATAGTACCACTGGTGGTACTTGAGCCCCCGTCTGGTGGTAAAAAGAAGAAATAAGACAAAAGTGGAATGATATTATTATTTATATAAACAGTTCTTCTGACAAAGCAATTGGTTGAAATAGGCTCTCCAGCCGTGCTGAAATGAGCATGACAGCACACCTAGCCGTTAATAGAAGATTTGAGGACGGATTAATCACATTCAAAATATTATCAGTTGTGCTGATTTAGGATAAGTTTTGTCAGAGCAGCAGCAAAATTGGCTCCTGTGTTAATAACTGAATAGGATGGGGCACGTCTACGCTCCTGTATTTTAACATCAGTTGTTATTAAGGTGGTACTTGGAGAGCCAGATATTTTCTATGGTGGTACGTACGTGGTATAAAAAGGTTGAAAACCCCTGGTTGGTATACAGTATAGTGCCTATAACCTATATCCTAAGTGCAATGTGGGTTAAATTCAGCCATGCTGTACACCAACGGTGGAGGCAACCACGTACGCAGAGCACGAACCTGCTCATCGGGAGCACTTTCTTGCTCATGGACATTATACCAGGAGAATCTAGGAGATATAGCTGATGCCCCCCCTTTCATCTGACAAATCTGAGACCGGTTTCCCCCACACATGCACACACACACACACACACACACACACACACACACACGCAGGGACACAGACACGCAGGCAGGCTGTGTCTAATTATTGGAGTGTACGTGCTACCCTATGGTTGCAAAATAATGAGATGGGTGAACCAATAGGATCCACCGCCTGTTTTCGTTCCACACGCCCCTCTAGACCAGGAATCACACAGGCTGGGCCACACGCCCCTCTAGACCAGGAATCACACAGGCTGGGCCACACGCCCCTCTAGACCAGGAATCACACAGGCTGGGCCACACGCCCCTCTAGACCAGGAATCACACAGGCTGGGCCACACGCCCCTCTAGACCAGGAATCACACAGGCTGGGCCAGGCTAAGTGGGACTGACAGCATGTGTGTGCCAGTACTGTATAGTATGTGTGTTGAAGTACAGCTGAGTGCTTTAGCACTGTCCAAACGAGTTGCGGAAGCAGTCAATCTTCACCTGCCTCCTGTCACAGTGAATTGTTGCTGACACAGGGCTACACAAATCTGCGGTTTTCCTCAGCCTAACAACTGTTCTTCTAACTCTGCCTCAATATTGATTCATACAATTAACCATTATTAACAACACCATACAATCGCTCAGCTGTGGTGTCAAAAACGAGAAAGTTTTAAGATAAAGCTTGATTCCCTGATTAAGACAAAAATCCCTGCTAATCCAGATTCCCTGCTAGAGGCACCTTTTCTCTTTAGCTCTAAAGTACTAATGATGATATACTGATCCACATCGTGCAATCCCACTGATTTACATTACAAAATGTAATATTAAAAAAAAAAAAAAAACATACGTTAAAAACACAAGTAGAGGTACTAATTTAGCCTACTGGCAAGTGTGCACAAAATATCTAATTGCAGCTGATCGGTCCAGTGGTTTGAGATTCACTCCGTTCACACAGAGAGAGACAGGAACACAAACAAACCCTCAGCTATCCTCCTGCAGAGCCATGGCATAAGAATTATAATTATTTCCTGCCTTAATAAGGGGAAACAACCGAGAAATTATATGCAAATTCTCAGCTTTAAGTCACACATACACGCGCACACACACACACACACACATAGATGCCTATGCAAGCACAGCAAGTGTTATGTGACATTTCAATACTCTGGTAATGTGCCACCAAACTGTAGCTGAGTGGCTAGAGAGGATGTTTGGTAATTGGAAGGTTGACTCACCCGGCATACTGTATCAAAGTGCCCCTGGGACAGACATCCAGCCCTGTGTGCTCATAGCCAGATGGCTTTGATGAGCACACAGGGTAGTGTACACAGGCCACAGGGTAGTGTGCACAGTAGTAGTGTTACATGTCTGTCAATCAATAATGCAGCAAAATACTAGGCCGGCCTACTCTTGGCTATGCACGTTGGGAATTTTGCTTTGCACCGCTGCTTTCGTTCGCTTCCTTCACTATGACCATAACCTCGGAGACCTAGACAAGAAATGTGGCATATGATCGCGTGGCCCAATAACAGTGCAGAGGGTGTCGTTCCAAATTTGGTGACGTCGGTGTTCTCCGCTGTGTTCTGCTGGGGAGGGCAGGGAAGGGAAGGGAAGGTGGGCACATAGGTTGGTAAACCAAAAGGGAGCCGGTGTCTGTTTCCAGCGCTAGTTTGATCTGCCCCTCTATGCTAAGAAAAGCTCGGATACTTTACTACTTTCAGGCTACAATGACCACAGCTATCGTTCTTTCTGTTCAATTGCACGAGCAACCACTGGTCACACTACAAGATCAATCGGAAGATCAGGGAAGCAGTCTGAATCATTCAGAAGCACAATGCCAGGGGATGATTTATTCATTTAGCGCTCTATAGCTACCCAACTGGGTTTCCAACCAGTACATTTTGGATAGGGCCATTCAAGCCGCAAGCGGAGCCTGCAGCACCACCGTTCCCCTGTAGGTGGAGTCTGGTGCAACGCACAGATCCTGAGCAGGGGTGGACCTGGTGAGACGTAGGAGGCGCCCGGACAGGAGTCAATCCACAGAGCCTAGTCCTTCGTCACACCAGACGTCCCAGTCCCGGCAGAGTAGTTTTGGAGTTGCAGATTGTGTGACCCTGGTCTTTCCCTAATGGGACTGATCGTGGGTAGTTACTGGGACGTAAGTTGGGACTTGATCACCCTGGCTGGGTCACCTGCGAGACCCGAAACCCCAATGACCTTAGGATACATCATATGGATTCTCAGGCATTATCGAACAAATTGCAGCAGAGGTTTTGAGGCAGGTTATTCCAAAGAGATAATGATATCTAAATGATATATAAATAAAATATCTCTATAAAACATAGATTTTTGGGGGAGGTAATACAAACTGGATTACTGGAACCTCTAGTGTTAAGATCATGCACAGTATTACTAAACAATTTGTCTTAAACAGGAGTGAGGAGAGGAGATACAGTATGTAAGAAGGCATACAGTAGCAGCTTTTCCCATGTCCATCAGCAGTGCTGCTAACAACCATGCTGATGGATTGGGCATTCAAAATATGTGTGTTGCCTGTGTTACAAAGTTGCTTTCAAACAATGGACAGTAATGGACAAAGCCACATAACTTTAAGATGACAGCAACATCCCACACAGTATTTTAATGATGCAAGAAAAATAAAACCTTACCGACAGACCAGACTATTTGGAAAGTTGATGAAAGCGTTTACATTTTGATCTACTGTTTTATGAGAAGATAATTGTGCCACTCAGGGAACTGGCTTTGTATTCCAACAGTCATCTCCGCAGGGGGAAGACATCCACTCTCAATTTTCTCCATGGGGCCGCACAGCAAGAAATCCTCTGTGAAGCCTTGGGTTTTCTCAAATGCCACCAGCCCCACTCTCTAATGTGATGAAGACACACAAACACAAATGGACCAGTTGTACAGTAGTAACAGTACCAACTAGAACTGCACTCTGTCGAGTGCATACTTGCTTGTTACACACTAGTAGGCCATGAATGGCCAACTAGTGTGCAAGCAGAGCGCGCAAGTACTTTCGCCCGCTATAAACTGTCAAATCTCAGTATCTCTGTGAAGGAACGTTTGAAATGTATAATTATTAGGTGTAACTATTTCGCTACCTACCTACTTTATGCATGTAAAAAACTAGTATTATTAAGTATGGTTCAAGTTTCTATCTATAAAAGAAATACAGTTTTATCGATTTTGAAATATTCTGGATCCCTTTTTAGTTTCTCAAAGAAAAATAAATCATTCATATGTGATGAAAAAAAGGTATATAAAGTGAATTAAAATATGTTATCACGTATACAGTATAATTATTTTATTATTTATTGTAAATTGTCAATTGTTTTAAATGCATTTCATCTTGGACTATAGTGATATTAATACTAAATCATGATCAGAGTAATAGGTGTCTCTAACTTCCATTTCTGTAATAATACTTTCACATTTGTTAAAATATACATGATCTAAAATACTTAATAGCTTAATCTTGACATGAAGGTCTTTACACTTCTACCTTTCTCACTATATTGGTCTTCATTGAAATCTCCTATTATCATAATTGCAGAAGTCGGAGATGATAGATACCAATTACTCTCTGGCATTGGGTCCTTTAATCCACATATTTCTTACGTCATCATTGAGAGCTAGTTATACATATACTATGTATATGCATATGTAATTTGTAAGTTGATTAGCGGTATACTGTGGTTACTTTGCGCCACTTTCCGTCCCAGCCAACCCGCCACTTTTGATGCGTATGCACCGTCCCAGCAAATTGTGCCTGATACAGCAGTGGTGCCAGATTACATACATGTATACACAGGAGCATTACCTTTAATCCTCCCAACACTAAAACATATCGTCATTACGTCACCATCGAAAACCAATTACACTCTGGCATTGGGTCCTTTAATCAACATATTTCTTACGTCATCATTGAGAGCTAGTTATACATATACACACCATGTAATCTGGTCCCAGCAAATCAGGCACAATTTGCTGGGACGGTGCATACGAGCCGGGCGAAACTATTACTTGCGCGCTCTGCTTGCGCAAGTAATATGCATGCTTGGGGGTCATATTTGGAATTTGGCCCTCTCAGGAGAAATCGGTATTATCGTTTATATTTTATTGTATGTCCACAAGGCCAGATTATGTGTGTCCATGTGTCCATGGAGAGAGAGCGAGTGCATTCTCCGGCAGCGGCGTCAGACGTGGCGTTGCCACCAATTTCCGATAACAGCCGCGGCAGTGTTTCCGCACCTAACCCTAACCTCACAGGTAAGCCACGCATGTGTTTTAACCGACAACGCATGTCGGGAGCCACGGGTGAGTCCATGCATGCATGTGTCTGGCCATGCATGTCGGGAGAGCAGAGGAAACACTGTTATCGGCAGTTGCCGCACCTGGACCGCCGGCTGCCGCATGGACCGGCAGTGGAGGAAACACTGCCACGGACTGGCAGTGGAGTGTCATAATACCACCCCCCGCGGCAACATCGCGTCTGACACCGCTGCAAGAGAATGCACTAGCTCCTTCTGCTGCACAGGCCTAAAAATCTAGGCAGAGTCCAGCCTGGCACCAACCTGACAACACCCGAGCCAATTTAATCCCTCTCTGACGTGCCCTTTCTCTGATGTGCACTCACTTGCTGTCTGATGTATGCAAACAGTAGGCTGCTTGTATTATAAGAGCACTGAGCATCATTGACTGTTAATTCATTGACACACTTGGCATGTGTGGCTTTGCTCATGTGATTATCAGATAATCTGAGTACCGAGACACAGGTCTGATATCACATTTGATATCTCGGATTATCTGTGCACCAAGACACAGCTCTGATATCAACAACCCCCCAGAGCAGAGCCAAAGATACAATAATCCATGAACAACAATACACAGTAATAACACATCAACACATGATTCAACACAATTAATCTACGTACACAATTGCAAACAATGCAATAATATCCCATAACCCATGGACTATAAGAACTACAGTGAGGAGGCCGGGTAGGAGGGGGAAATTTTCACAGACGCTGCACAAGCTGCTTGTCAGCTGATTTAAAGAAGCAGTATGAATTACTATGGGGAACTATATATATATGATAACCTTCTGCCTTCCGTGCCTCAATGAACTATCGCTACGCTTGATTTCCACATTGTGAGTGCTGTGGAATGCATAAAGTACCAGGAGAGGTTCAATTCACTGGTGAATATTGTTGCACAGTCGTACTCCATTTCACCCTGTAGCTTTTCCGTTTCCTACCACAGAGACTGGCAGAGATAATATAAATCAATAACATTTACTAAATGGGTTAGGGTTAGGGTTAGGGTGTGTATTTAAAAACTATGAATGACAAGAGGTCATCAGTATAGGCCAAGGGTATGTTTAAGGGAAGTAAAATTATAGATGGACTATTTTTGGCATACAACATTGTTGAATGACGGATCATACAGTACATTAGCAAATAATCATTCATGTTAAAGGTTTCAGATCAGTGAAAAGTTTATCTTATCTAATGTGGACCTCCCCCACAGAAACATTATGCCCACCTGTCTCTCACACGCGCGCACACGCAGCACCGAAGAGAGAGAGAGAGAGAGAGAGAGAGAGAGAGCTGTAAGTACTGTCAGGGGAGGGTATAAAGAGAAAGGAATTCTGTAGTCAGTGCTCGGTGCTTCTTCCAGATGGCTCATCATCATACAGATTGGCTTTGATTTGAGAATAAAACATGGGACATAACTGCAACAAGAATTGTTGAGGAAGCTGTTATGACATTAATGAACCTATTTGTTTGGTGCCATATTTTGTATTCTATTCTTTGTGGTACAGCAATATAATAAGACAGCCGTGCATTTCTATTGTGACACAGGGTGCATCATGGATGGAAACTGTAGGTGGTTTGCACTGTTCTCCTGTGGCAACCGAAATCCTCTATATACGTGTTTTTGTTAATATAATAATGTGTAATAATCAGCTTGCATAATTTAGTCCACTCTTTTTATACTCATGCAAGTCATAATATTCTTTATGTCAAGTGATATGATATGAATATTATAGTTATACATAATTATGCAAGTTATTATGAATGTGTATAACTATAGTTTTATTATAAGCAGATAAGGAATTTGAAGTTATAACACGGGACGCATTGCGAACACAGGCCATTTGTGTTTGTATAGATAGTCCACCGCGGTGGATTTGAACCCCTAGACGTGGTGCTAGTCAGGTACTTCACCTATGCACAGGTCAAGCGTCCCTTGACTCCCTTCCATGGAATACTTTATTGGGTTTGACAGCCTACGGCTGCAGTTCTTCTCCTAAATAAATTATAAGATAACCTCACCAATCAATCGCAAGGTTCACCGACTCTATTGTGAAGGGAAGCATCATTGCGAGTGAGTGCAGATCTTTTATTTGAGATCTGAGTTGATCAGATCCCTGCACATGGCTCCAAGGGAATACATGATTGTCACCATCAGTCGTATAAATTCCAGCGAAACAGATTCCTATGCAACTAGAAGGCATAAGGTTCCATTAAATAATATATTGATGCATACTGTACTGTCTAGTGTACTGACTCTACTGACTTCCAATCCGTGCAACAACCGTGTCTGGTCAAAGAGCAAGACACATGAACAAACTACCTCTCAGTTAGCCTGGCTTTAGCCTCGCAATTGTGAAATTAAATGAAAATTCAGGCCGAGTGTAGACAGTGTAGTGTAACATTGACATTGAGTAACAATCTCAGTATAAAGAAAAGTCAATCTTGAAAGTGAAATGCAGAATTAGTTGTTTGTCATTTACAATCACATGTTAAAAGCATGAGCAGATGCATTGCATAATAATAATATATTTGTATTCAAAACATAAAAAGTACAGAAAAATAACAAGCAGTAAATCCCAGTCATAAATATTCACTGCTTTTTTTCCCGCTTCTCTAAAATATTGCTGTGTGACTGCATTGTACTCCTCAGTTATGCTTGCATTCAATGACACGGACATTCAATAACAGTCCTCCATCTCTGTGAAGCTCTCTCTTGAGAGCTGAAGCTCAATCAACAATGACGGCTAAGAGTACCGTGAGTGGATCAATGCATGAGAGAAAAGGAAAAAATGTCAAGAGAAAAAGCGGGTAAAGTGAAAAGAAGCAAGGCTGAGGTTGCTAAAACGTTACCCAGACTCACTCCCAATTTTCCACCATAATCTGAAAACTGTCAGTCTTGACCTTAGCCTATAGCACTTGGATCTAGTTGACATCCATGCATGGATTTGTTCTTACTTTTTTGTCGTTAAAATGTAGTTATTTATAGACAGATGCTAGTTCCGTACCTAGTATCCTAGTTTTAATGTACCGAGCACTATATGTCTCTCTACATTTAGCCTCGGTACCCAAGCTTTTATTTCATTGGATGTGTTTACTTTGCTTAAGTCACTCTGGTTAAGACTAAGGGCCGATTCATACTCCTATTTTAGAGCCGAATAAAAGTCGGTTCGGCTCTGTAGTGCCTATACAATGTGACGTCATTTGAGGTTCGGGGGGGCGGGTACCGTCCTAAAGTCGGCTCTTCGGTGCTACTGAAAATTTCTGATGAGCCGAAATAATTTTGCCACTACAGCGCCGAAACAGTTGTAAAATAGGAGTATGAATCGGCCCTAAGAGCATCTGCTAATGTGTAAAGTAAATTGTAAAGGATTTTAGTTTCTTCTGAGGCAGGACTATGGAACAACAGTCCTTTTAATATCTTTACAAAGGCAATATGTTTACTGACAGAAAATATGGCATCTAGCACACAATCATATACGTATGGAAAACAATACGAAATGATAAAACACATTTCTCAAGGATCTTTGTAAATGTGACTACCTACATTTGACAACCAACAAGCATCAACAAAAGCATCATATATTGCCATAGTTACAAATAATATGAGCAAGATTCATTATGTTTTCAGTTGTCTCATTATAATTCCTCACTTATGCTTTGCTGTAGGCAAAGCATAAAATAGTCATGCACCAATATTCTGTTCAACATGCAACGCTGTTGTATGCCAACTATAAATCAGGCTTAAAGCCACACTCTGTAACTGAGCTACAGTAATCGAGCAAGGGTAGAAATTGAATTTCGACCTTCAGGCAGTGCCACTTGTCAACCAGTAGCAGTCCTACCAGACCTTTTTCAATAGAAGAGTACTAGAGTAGGGACACCAAATCCAACATCCACAGTTGTTGGTTATATTGTATTAACATATGGGTTATATTCACAAAAAACGTAATTGTTTTATTTTAATGATGTTTGGGAGGCAAGAAACACTTTCCTGGGGTTTTTATGTGGGTCATGTGTTTTTAGATTTTTTTGTATTTCAAAGTGTCTGATGTCAGGGACACTCATGGTCTCACTTCCTTCCTGGACTACTACCTCCTCCTCTCCACAAGGTGGGGTGGGTGCAGTAAAGCATTATGGTCTGGAATCCTTTGAAAGGCCTTTGAAATACTAAAATATCTAAAAACACATTACCCTGCACATAAAACCCCCAGGAAAGTGTTTGTCTCCCAAACATCATTAAAATAAGATCTGGTTGCAAAAGGGGTGAAGTGGCCCTTTAAGGCAGCACCCACCCACTTTTTTTTTAAGTTTAAATCTCCATAATTGACAAGCGTTGTGTAATCCCACACATTTGCTAATGATGGGGAGAAAACATATTCAACACCTAATGTCATAAACAAGTGGAACCCCATTTGCAACCCTGTTTCTCAGAAATCTCTTTCAAGTGCCTATCTGAATATTCATTAGTAAACATACCCAGTTCAAACCATCCCAGAAATGTGCTTGCTTTCTGAGCATAATCATATATATCGTTGGTGCTGTGCAGAAACCCCATATCTCTATATTTTTCATAAATCAATGCCCTACTTCACTAATATCACTGCGTAGATATTTAGTCTGGAACTTCCGCGTGGAAGATTTATTTCCAAGGGGCGGTTACAAACAGCACAGCAAAAGAGCCTCACTTTGAATAGTGGGCTCCGATTGGTCACCCACAACTCTGGGGTGAGCGAAATGCAATTCAGTGCCAGACCAATCTCCCCAGGGATTTTTTTCCTGTGGAAGATTTGTCTGGTTTCCAGGCTACTAATTCATCATACACTACAAGAGTGTTGCACAAAATGGTGAAAATAGCCACAGTAAAAATATTTTTATAATAAACTAGAAATGCACTCTCGAGGTGCCAACTTGCACCTTGCACACAACACAAGCAGAGCGTGCAAGTACTGCTACTAACTAATGTCTATTACAACTGCGTAAACGTACCGTAGTTATGTCACCATCCACAGACAGACAGACAGACTACATACATTTGACACTTTTTCTCAGTGCATATGGAGGACAACACCGACATACATACCCAGCCGATCGCAGTACTTGCGCTCTCTGCTTGTGCAAGTAATGAACAGTCTTGGACAAATGAGTCTTGCTTTCTGAGCATATAAGGCTTATCCGCTCTTACGGATTTATGCTCTACAGCCTTATTTAAATATTACCACAAGAATGCAATCATCACCGCTCCTTTTAAATGTTATGCCTCAGATGAGACGTGTGAGAGTACAATTGCCTGGATGTGCTCATTCTGTTTCTTCCCTTGACAGTTCATTATAATATATATCCATCAAGGCTCTCAGTCTCATCTACAGTATATATACAGTATAGGGTTGTCCCAATCGGATGATCGGAAATCGGGACAGATCACATAATTTTCAAATGATCGGGAATCGGATCGGGAGCCAAAAAACGTGATCGGGACATCTCTAGTATCAAGATTATATCCATATCATGATATTAGACTGGATATTGTCTGTGATTTTGGGATATTGTACTATTGTGATATGGCATAAATGTGTTCTATAAAATATAAATATCGGATCAGAACAAAATCGGTATCGGCAGATGCTCAAAATCAAATGATCGGAATCGGATCGGGAGCGCAAAAGAACTTGATTATATATATATATATATATATATATATATATATATATATATATATATATATATAAAACAAAAGCTGTTGCAAGGTGTCACCATGTCTGTACCTTCCTTAGCACAGAGCAAGACTGCTGCTCACTTTGGGCCCATCTCACAACACCACAGTGCATGGACAGCCTCAAGGAACCTAGCACTGACACAAACAACACCTAGCACCCGCCATCTTCCCACACATCACGCGTCGTGAAATGCATGTTGGGAGGTTTACAGATTAATGTAACAGTTTTCCGTGCAACACCTGCACGCGCCGTTGTCCTGTCTCAAGGAATTTCGGAACAACACGGTCGTCTACCACTTCTCTCCTGCTTCTTTCTACCACCACTGCAATCTACAAAGCCATGCCAAAGTTATTTGCAACGTTTACACTGCTCGCACAGCACTCAATATAATATAACCTTTAACTACGTGGGTGACACACTACTCTCCTCCAACACCTCCTTCGCCGTGCCAGACAAATACAACAGGGTTTTTCGAGTCCCATTCAGCCCAGGATGAATGTTACGTGCGTTAGCGCATGCACTCATGCGGTGTCCACCTCCATTCCCCCTATACAAGAAGCCCCAACCCTGTGCAGTGAGAAGAGGGTCATTGCAGGGGCGTAAGGTTCTTATAACGTCAGTGAGTGCTCCCCAGTCCCGCCCCCAGCCACGCCCCCCCCCCCCTAGCGGTGGAAAAAAAAAGAGTTTTTCAAATGGATTATGGAAGTAAAGCCTGTACTGTACTGTATGCAACATTTATACTCTCTACCTGGCAGCAGAACAAAAGCCACCTTATTAGCATTTGAATGAATATCTGTTCGCCCAACACCTCTTGGCCCAAGCGCCCCACCACCCCCCCGTAAAGGTGTGTGACTACGTGACAACATGACCAGGGGGAGGGGATATTCAGTCTTCATTTCAGTGGGTCATTGCCAGGCGCAGAGTACGATTAATTATAGAGCATGAACGCAACTCTACTGCCCCCACAGTGGGGGACTGAGCTTTTGTCTCAGCCTCATCAGCATGGTTAGAGAAATCTTTTTTTTTACAGGCACTATTGTAGTAAATCCCAAGCAGCTGTGTCAAGGTTTGCAAATAATCTGATTGGATCTAACCTTCCCAGCCATTTCCCAGCCATTTCTCATCTCACGAGGAATCCTGGCTGGTACGGCTGAAAGTGTCTATAAGCTACGAACTTCACCCAGAAGCTGTCATTTTCTATCAATCAGTACACAGATTTCATGATCTGGGAATGTAATATGCAAAGCATCAACAAAACATCCTTGGATGTTATACTTCCTAAACTTCAGCTAAGACGCTTTCCGTTTTGAGTGATTGGTTGAATGAATACTTTATTGACACCATTATTAACAGTCCCATATATATAGCCATTCTTGCGCAGCATAGGTTGGATTCATTGGTGTTATGTTAATTATGACAAAGAGGGTAAGAGAGCAAGTGGAGGAATTGGAGAAGGAAGAAGGGAAGAAAAATAATTGCCAACAAGCCCCAGCTGTTCTTTTGTATACTTATGTTAATTGTACTGTATGAGCTTCACCAACATATCTATGCAAACATTGTAAGATACGATTTAAAGTCAATTTGTGTTGGACACATACTATCTGCTATTTAAAAAAAGAATCACACCCGTGTGAAGTGAGGGGCGCTCTGCTTCACTGCTATTGCCATCAGACACTTTAATAAACCAATTAATCAATCAAGCTATCTCGGCAGGGTGAGACCAAAAATAGCAAAAAAATGAGAAAGCTAAAACATGAGCGAGAGCCACCCCCTGCATTTACGTGAATGTCAGGTCTGATGCAGGACTGCACAGTACAGAACAGAATTGGCTGAATCCGCAGGCAGAGCTGTTGGTGGCATAATAGCAAAAACAGCTGGGTGATTTGGATATGCTACATATTCTAATGGGCCACATGGCTTAGGAACCATTGGTTCCAACGGCTACTTACTACCCGTTCCAAATAATTTCACACAAGTGTGTGCCCTCGTATAGATTATATGGAAGGGGTCTGGGGTTCGAAAAGGAATATAAAAAGGTGATTTGGTCCATAATAGGGGTGTATCATATTTACCTGGAGTCCAAAAATGTGCCCCTGTATTTGCACCAACGAGAGAAAAAGATGGAAAATTAGCTTGGAAGCTTTGTGGAATAGATAAGACTAAGCCAGAAAATAGAATACCCAGAAAACTAATTGAATGGAACGTAACTGTAAAAGGTATATGGGCAAATGAGGGTATACATACAACCAGTAAGACGCCCTAAAGGGCTAGGTCGCGTGCACGCATCCGTCTGAGCCCTGGCTCTATGGCGTGGGGGTCAGATCAACATATGGAATAAATTCTGTACTGGCCATATATAGAGAGTGTACAAGGTTTGATGAGGTCAGATCAACATATGGAATGTCAGAACAGGTCAGCTCCATATATGGAGATCTAAGGGTGGCAGTATCTTGAATGTACAGGGTTTGATGAGGTCTGGATATATATGGAACATGTCTTGAGTGTACAGGGTTTGATGAGGTCAGGTCAACATATAGAAGGTCAAAAAGCAGGTCAACTCCATATATGGAGATCTAAGGGTGGCAGTGGGGGCAGTGTCTTGAGTGTACAGGGTTTGATGAGGGCCCAGGTAGGGCTGGGCCTTAATTATTTGAAGAGGAAGGACGGATGGGGTAGGATCAACATTATGGATTGTCAGAACAGGTCAGCTCCATATATGGAGATCTAAGGGTTTGAGTCAGTGTCGTGATCTTCATACAGTATATGGAGACAGCCATATATGGAGCGTGATACGAAGCGTGATGGACTGACGGCCATATTATATATGGTGGTGTGACGTGTCACGAGGTGTGACGGACTGGCAGCCATATATGGCGACGTGACGATCGACAGGTTTTCACAGTAATCAGCGACCTATGTCCACAGTTTTGTATTGAGTTGTGCTTGAAATGTACTGTAATTCTCCAATCAATCAATCAATCAATCAAACGGTCACAACTCACAATCACAATGCAGTATGTAGAATTGTAGAATGCAAGTGTAGAATTTTTACGCCATGGCCAAAGCTCAAGCAATCCAGAGCAGTGTTTATGTATTTGCGAACGCAGTGAGCACTTACTACCAGTAAAACGTGCAAACGCGGGAAGCGAACGCAGCTGAGACCCTGCAGATCATGTCTGTCTGTCTGTCTGTCTGTCTGTCCCGCTGTTACTGTATATGTGGACCTGGCCCCTTTTGTGCCCATATATGGAGCTGAGTGGACCTGGCCCCTTTTGTGCCCATATATGGAGCTGAGTGATTGCTGATGCAACACACTCCATATTTGGATAGCGGGACAGACACACAGACACACGGACACACAGACAGACAGACAGACATGATCTGCTAGGTCTCATTGCGAACGCAGTGAGCACTTACTATGAGACCTAGCAGATCATGTCTGTGCGTGCGTCTGTCTGTCTGTCCGTGTGTCTGTCCCGCTATCCAAATATGGAGTGTGTTGCATCAGCAATCACTCAGCTCAGTCAGTGATTTGTTTGTTGTGGACCTGGCCCCTTTTGTGCCCATATATGGAGCTATACGTCCAAAACCCAAATATGTACGAGCTGCGTTCGCTTCCCGCGTTTGCGCGTCTTACTCGTAGTAAGTGCTCACTGCGTTCGCAATGAGACCTAGCAGATCATGTCTGTCTGTGTGTCCGTGTGTCTGTCCCGCTATCCAAATATGGAGTGTGTTGCATCAGCAATCACTCAGCTCCATATATGGGCACAAAAGGGGCCAGGTCCACTCAGCTCCATATATGGGCACAAAAGGGGCCAGGTCCACATATACAGTAACAGCGGGACAGACAGACAGACAGCCATGATCTGCAGGGTCTCAGCTGCGTTCGCTTCCCGCGTTTGCGCGTCTTACTGGTATATATGCTCGTCCCCTCAAAAGTAGACCAATCACAGCTCACAGCACTTTGTGTATGATTTGTCACGAAACCTTGGGGCCATAAATAGTGTGCACATCAACAGTGCTAGGGTCCATTATTGATTCTTATGAACTTGTATCTGATATGAAATTGTAAATTCAACACAAATAGCCGTTTGTATATAGGGTTAAAATGGTTAAACATATTTTTAAGCCATATCAACCCTCCCTGGAACCCCTCAAGGACCCATAGGGGTCCCTAGGTCCAACCAATGGTATTGTGTTGTGTGAAGTTAAAGCAATTTCTTGGGATGCTCAGAATTGGAGACTAATTTCATGAATAACTCATAGCTTTGAGTAACTACTCGATTCATAGTGCCTGCTGCAAACACCTTCATTAGAAGTCTCAGTCATAAATATCACCCAAGCATTCATCCACACTGCCACAGAGAAATAAAATGCATCAGCATGTATTGCCATCTATCAAGGCAAAACAGATTCCTCATTAAGTGTCACGTTGCTCCTGATATGGGCAATTTACTCTACCCCATGGGGGAATCAAGAATCCAATTCAACACAGACTTTCAAAGCGCTCCGCCCATCAGGCAGGGTTTGAGGCCTATGAGAAAGATACTTTACCTAGAATTATTTACTGGGCGTCTCTGAAAATGTATACAGTATACTATGATAGATTTGTGTCATGATGTCTAGAAGTATATGGGCTCTGGCCTGGTGGCGAGTCGCGTGTTCGAGTCCCGTTCATGACTTTGCTACATGTCTCTCCCCTTCTCTCTCTCTCTCGCTTTCCTATCGGTCTTCACTGTAACTATCAATAATAAAACAGTTGCTCTGTTTGCATTCTCCCCCCTGGCTGTAAAACAAGATATTTTATAGAGAGATTATTTTGTATCCTTTCTTGGACAGGTTGCAGTCAGTGTTTTACGGTCAGGAGGAGGCCCAATGCATGCAGTTAGTACATTGTTCTGGGCCAGTTTGTTACTTACGCACAAAACTCTAATAAGATTTTGGAATAAATGCATAATTCATTGTCTTTTATGGTCTTTTTTTCCTTAATCTTTTTCAGTTACAGATATTGTAATGTCGTTGATTATTGCAATATATAATATATCGTAAACATAATTTTCTTGTGATATTATCCTTAATGTGGGACAAATATCTCACAGCTATCGTATTGTGAGCTACCCGTTTGGGAATAGATCTAAAAGTTCAAAATACATCATATGTAAACTTTTACACTACAGTAAATACCGGGTAAGCATACTTCTCCACATGAATAAACATTTTATGACAAATGCACACAACCCTCAGCCTGGCTAATTAGCCAGGCGCGAATCAGCCGTTGGCAAAAAATGTGCCTGCTAGACAGTGTGATAACACAACCCTACTATATACCTAGTCAAGAAAGGGTGTGTTTCAGAATAGACATCGCACTCATGGTGTTTTGATTGATTGATTGATTGAAATATTTATTAACAGTTTGTAGAATTACAGTACATTTCAAGCACAAACTTAGATCTGCTAGGTCTCATAGTAAGTGCTCACTGAATTCGCAACAACCACTTGAAGCCCATCATATACATATTTTGGTGGGATATTAGAAACAACGTTAAGAGCATATACTGTAGGTCGGCTAGTTTCTGCATATTTGGTGTTTGTAGACAAAGAAAAAGGCTGTACAAGTTACATAGGCAACTCAGATACAGTTTACCAATTTTAAAGTGTTATGTGGTTATAAAAAAGGACTCTGCTCCACCGATGTGGGTTTGTGTTAGTTGCCGTACTGGGCAAAGAGAAGCCTATTCTGTTTCAAAGAATGGTGGGTAGAAAACTAAGCTTTGGATTGAATGGCCTCCAGTTAAAATCGCCGGCCCGCACCAGCTAGAAAATCTATATAAAAAGGAAAGTGAATCAGCATTTGTCCCCCCTGAACAACTACAGTACTACAGAAGAAGACAACCCAAATGTTCCAGTGGAGCTGTTCAATGCCCAGCAGTAGAAAAGAGCTGTGGTTGCTCTGAGCAACCTTTAAGTGTGAATGTTTGTAATAATATGCATGCTAAGCAGAGTGGTGCTTACTTCACTGCCCCCACCACCACCAACAGAAGTACAAAATACATGTCTGCTCAGCAATACCATTACCTAGACAGATAAATGCAATAAAATGTTAAATAATGTATTGAATGTGTCCACACAGATGGATTCTATATTGGAAATATCTAATATAGAGATTAGGATTTTCTGAGCCGTCCAAGGACACAGACTATGAAAGTGTGGTCAAGCCTTATGATGAAAAATGTAGGTTACTTGCGTAACCCTGGTTCTCTGATAATATCAGCGAGGTGTCTCACTTAATGCTGGTTTTAGACAGTGGGATAAGAGAGGCATCAAGAGGCTGAAGGTCTAATTTTCAGGTAATATTACCAGAAAATAAATGTTTACTTTATGAGGCTATGTGCCCTACGCCTTGAAAGGTCCAACACTATATTCCCTTGGAAAATGGGGATAAAGGAAGGACATTTGGAGACACGCCAAGTTAATTTAAGCGTGCCAAAGCAATACAGTTTAACATTATACATAGAATAGTTTAACCCTACACTCTCACTCATGTAAGACAGAAATTGGTACTCTAACTCATTGTTTTTCGTCTTGTTGTAAATCAAAGCTAATGTACTATATGAAATTAGATCGACTTAGTGTCCCTTATCGTGTGTCTCCCAAGCATATGCATTAAAATCTTACAAGAGTGTACTGTGTTCTTACTCATGCTCTCTAGGTCGTCCTCAGACGAGCCCTGCTGTAAGGAATAATATTTGATTGCAGTGGATTAATGATGAAGAACAAACTACCCAAGGCTGGCATAAAGTACTGTTGCCACGCCAGCAGCCCAGCACGCTGCAGGGGGTTTCTTGATTTGAGATGAATCTCTTTTAGGCCCATTGGCTAATCTTTCATGAGTCCAGTCCACATTAATATATAACAACGAACATACAGCGAATAGTGCGTTCGGCAGAGCGCATAATGGAGTTCCCGAGTTATAAGCGGTATGTAGTCAAAACCAGAAATATCATCAAGGACAAGCACCACCCAAGTCACAAACTGTTCAACGCCCGTGGAAGGGCAGGGGGCCAGGTTTCCACCTGACAGCTGTCAGATTGCTGAAACATGGCATGAGTCTGTCATCAGAACGCTGAGCAAGGCAGCGTTCAAGGAAATCAAACGTCCTGTCCTGTCCTTCGCCTCTCTCTCTGTTATCTTTTTTCTGTAAAACACTAACATCCCCTCCTTCTCTCAAAAGAGTAAATCAAAGGACAAGATTCATGGACAATCCTCTTTTGTTAACAAAAGGGCTCTCAGGACATTCTGACTATTTTTTTTTATGCTTGCACCTCCTGGTTCTCCAACATCTCAATGTCACAAAAACTAATCTCCAAACCTCCCAAAACAAACTAATCCGACTTCTTCTTGGCCACCTTTGTGCAACGCATTTTGATAGCATAGGCTGGCTCCGCGTAGAAGATAGAGTCAAGCAATTGAAAATGGGACTTTTCAAAATTGTAAATGCAACTCTGTCTGCCCTCCTCAGTGCACTTACTTGACTAATTACTAATAACTAAAAGAAATCCCACAGCCACAATACTAGAGGGAACAATGATCTGGTGCCACCAACTTCACCTTCCACAGCACGGCCACTCAGGAGTGGAATGACCTTCAAATTCACCTGCCAGCAGGTCAAAAGGAGGGGATCACCCCCACCTCTTTATCCCCCCTCCGATGTACTTCTACTTCAACCTGTACATAGATTTCATGTTTTTGAGATGTTAATTTTGGTTGTTTTTGATTGTGAGTGCATAGGACCCGAATGGAAACAAGACCTTGTCTTGTCTACGGTGCCATCCCTTTGGACCAAATGTGCCGTTTACATTTTCTATTGTCTAATAAAATAATCAATAAAAAATGGTAGCACTAACCCAGTCATTCTTAAAATACAACGTTAAAGGGTGGGCATAATTCAGCAATATAGATTTCCCTGCCAGTCTTGGAAATTGGTCTTTCACACGTATGATCATGTTTCACAGTACTGACTAGAATGATAGAATGAACTAGAATGATGTCACATGTCAGCCTACTAGTGTTCAGTGGACATTGACTGGTCCAGAGGGCAGTAAGACTAGCAGTGGGGGAATACCAAAATCCCTATCTCCTACATCTATACTCTCACTACCAGCACCTACAGTACGTCTTATGTCTGCATCTTATGTCTGCCACTGCTCAGTCCCAGTCAACTGCTGCTACTTGGACCCAATTCGGGGAGTGAAATGTTTCACAAGGGATACATTTGTCCTGAGGGGTTTCTGTCAGAAAGAATCATTTGATCGGTTGCACCCTGCACAAGGGTGAAGATAGCCCCAAATGCTTTCTGTCAGCCTTTCCCAACCTTAACTCCATCAAAACAATGCTTAATACCAGCCGTGACACAACTGCCTCTTAGCTGCAGCTGGTTTAAGTTTATCAGCATGTGGACCGTGGGTAGCAGTAGGGTTCACCTATGGGCTCAGTCACAGACACACACACACACACACACACACACACACGAAGAGTGAAAGAAAAGACTGTATTACGGATGACACCTGGCAGGCCATAGAGGATAGAAGGGACCTCAAAGCTAAGGGCAACAGGGAACCTGATAGGGAAAAAAAGTGGAGACAAGAATACCAACAACAAAGCAGGATAGTGAAGAAGAAGAGAAAAAGGGACAAGAGGAGATATGTCAACAACCTGGCATGTGAGGCAGATAGGCCGTGTTGGGACGCCAGAATAAGTGCCTAGAAAATGAATTTCGTTCCCACGTCATGAGCACTACTCATTCAATGCATTTTTTCATAGATAATACCCTTCTGAACTTTGGGTTAAAAGTTCTACTCATAATAGCCTGCAGTATTTTGTCACAGGCCAGAAATGTATATAAAAGTATATAACCAAAGAACGAAAATCTTGTGCTGCTGTTTTTGCTTGTAAAATGTTATATTGATTTTGGCAACACAAAATCTTTATATGTCATAAATACATATACCTAACATCTGAAACAAGTACTGGTGGCTTAGTTTACTCATACGTTAATCTAGATCATGAAATGTAGCAAATTTGTTAAAGAAAATGCTTCAACTTAAGTGATTGTCATACAGCACATGAAGCATACACATAGTAAATTTAGCCAAAAGCTTATATTTCATACATAAATGTCACAACCTACTGTGCAATGAAAGGTAGAAAAGAAAAGCAGTACACCTCGTCCCACAAAGGCTACAAATCTATCAAATTGTTACCACACCCCCCTAAATTGAATAATGCAAAAAATGGACAAGACTAAAGACAAATGCAATAAAGGTCAATTATTTCATCATACATTTATTCAGCATTTATTCAAGTATCACAAAGTGTCGCAGCATCTGACATTAATGTACAGCTGGCGACCTTTGGGGTCGCCATTGCGACCTCAATGGCTGCTAACTAAAACAGTTTTGGCTGTAAAACCAGATGAGCTACACATGCAAACTTTGTGTCTGTCATGTTTTTGGACCATTACAAACTAGTTGGAATGTTTATCATTATGATTGGGTGTGTCTGGAACCCTATGGCAAAACAAAACAAACGTAAGCAAAAATAGCAGCACAAGATTTTTGTTTTTTGGTTATATACTTTTATATACATTTCTGGCCTGTGACAAAATACTGCAGGATATTATGAGTAGAACTTTTAACCCAAAGTCCAGAAGGGTATTATCTATGAAAAAATGCATAGAATGTGTAGTGTCCATGACGCGGGAACGAAACTGAACGAAAAGGGACCTCACAATATAAGAGGTAGCAGCTGGACAGCGGAACATGAAAGACCTTTACAGGATCACAAGGCAACTGGCAGGGAAGAACAGGACTATCAGCCGACCAGTTAAAAACAAAGAGGGCCAACTCCTCACACTGGAAACTCCATCACACTTGGAGGAGAGGCCATAGAAGATCTGGAACCTACAGTATCTAGGGAGCAACATCAGCAGGGATGGAGGAGCAGACAGGGATATAGAGCTTAGAATCAGCAAAGCAGTTGGCATTTAGGATCTTGCGACCGATCTGGCTATCCAAACAGCTCTCTAACAACACCAAGCTACGGATGACCAAGGGCCTAATAAACAAGCTCCATGTATGGCCTACTTGTGTGCAAGGCGCAAGTTGGCACCTCGACAAGAGTGCATTTCTAGTTTATTTTACCATCATCCTCATACACTGTACAGAATATATCATCTCTCTAATCTTACATGTACATATCCTGCGTTTCATTCGAACTGCTGTTGCTGCTACAATAAAATAATGTGCCCACGTGATCAACAAAGATCTATCAGACCCAAGAATAGAGCTATAGTCCAGGGTGATATGTTGTACTGGAAACCCCCCCTGAAAATAGGTCACATTAAAACACAGGTAATGCCACTAATGTTGTATTACTTATATTATTCTGTTATGGAGCAATACAATTAACCCCACCATAATTAATCCAGATGAGTTGTTTGGCAGCAGCCCATACCAGAATGTGTACTGGGCAAGCTCCCCAGCGATGCAAAATAATAATAGAATAAACACTATCCACCAATCTCTAGATTTCAGTACATGGCATGTGTTATTTCATTGCCATGAACCTCGCTCTCTTACATAGGGTCAGTTAATTATGTGCCGAGACAATATTCTTAGAATCGACAACAAGCAAGGTGTCAAGAAGGGTAGAATATTTTTCTTAACAAACATGCCATACTAGATGAGTGTGAAGAGGGGTGTGACGTAACTGAAGGACAGGATGTGACAGATCCTGTCCCTCCTGATCTGACAGATTTTATTCTTTAATAGAACAATAATTTGTCCAAGTGGGCTTGTGGTGCAATGATGCCAGAAGAAGAAAAAGCTCTATGTAGCTTTTTATTTCTGTTGAAAGGCAAATAAATACATTTTACATATTCAACACACAATTTACATGACAGCAAATAGACAGCTGGATGGTGTCCATCCAAAAATAACTGATGCACAGGATCAGTGTAATTTAAGATGCTTTCATGGGCTATTTGACCCATTAATTAATCTTAAATATTGATTTGTTCTGTAAGACCCAATTTCTATGCAGGAACAGTTCATCTTATCTCTATGCCTTAATCTCAGTTTACAATAACTCTTCAGGGATACGAGTTGAGATCAAGTAATTGCAGAATAACTTGCTGACAGAAACATCAATCATATTATGCAGGTGTTTCCAATATTCACTTTTTACAGTATATCAAAGTTCCTACAGTACGCACATCATGTAATCTACAACTGAAGCTGACAGATACCTCCAATACTGGGCAGTGGAGCACCAGCACCTCACAGTGGTGACTCGTGTTCATTACTACAACTAGAGTGGCTGATCCATCTGTGTGGGCATGTGGTTGGGTATCAAAGCGTGAAATGTCCCTTCTGTGACCATTATCTGCCATATTACGGCAGTTGGCCATATCATGACAAATAATTAGATGATTTGTGTACACTGTACAGAATGCAGAAGATAAAGCATTTGTCATCAATCTCTTTCTGGCAAACTGGTGATTTGACAGTATTCTAGAGACACCAACATGACTAAAATGTGTGGAAGCTAACAAATACCAACCATTTTCAGTTGGATACTGAAGAAGAAGTGACAGATTCCGTCATGGAGGCATAGTCAACTTGATAAGGGAATCCGTATAAGGGTAATGGCACAATAATCTTACTTTACAATATACAATAACAAAGTCCTTTATGAAAGACACCAAGGTAAATTATTAAAATCTGTTCTGTGAGTGTGACAATGCTGGTATGATCAAGTAAAAATCCACTCAATGGTGTTACAAAACCGCATTAAATAGCTTTTCAAAACATTATCTGGCAACATCTATTAGGGTATATTCAATTTAAAAGTGTTGACCATTTAGTTGCAATTTTAAAACCATATTTTTTACATTCAGACATTTTTATATAGCTTCTCAGAAGAGTAGTTTCTTCTAAATGTTTTGTTATGAGAAAATAGTATATAATTAAAAAAAAGTTTTAAATGGCATTTGTTCCGATTAAAATCCATTGCTCTCCATAGGACAACACAATTATAAAAAATATCAACGTTAACATTTGAGCATTTTGGGGAGTCGCATCGCAATTGCTTAAAAACCTCTGTTGTGAGCGATGAACTATAAATAAATGAGGCTTTAGTTTTCCAATCTGCCTAAAAATATAAATCACAAGTTAGGATTTATAAGAGAATTAAACATTTCAGTCACTTCAGCTTTGTACAAGGGGGAAAGATGGGAGCTTTACTATTAGTCATTTATAGACTATAAAATGGCATTTAGGGAACATTCGGCATTTACAAACAAACCTTTTATTTTCATGTACTTATTTATTTATACTTATATTTTTAGTACCATTAGTGATAATTACATTTGCCGCCTTTGGAGGTGATATTATGTATCAACCACTCCATGATATACAGTATTCTGAACATTAAAGTTAGGCTCAAGTTAAGGGAGCCTGGTTTCATTTTTCTGTTCAGTGCTCAGATCCATGTCTCAAGCCTGCGTACTGTATTCTGTAATTTGCAAACACACACATTACATGCACAGCCACACACACAGATCGTTTCAATATCTTCCCGAAACTGTCTTGTGCTAGTACAGATTGAGTATCCTCGCAAACCAGAAATAAATAATGAAACATCTGAACCTTTGAATTGAGATCCAAATACCAATATACCGAAGGAACATTTGGACCTGCAGGGCCTACATCTACAGATAACATTCAATTGGTATATAATATAATAACACATATCCATATCCAGCAGTGTTGCTCTGGGTGTGGAGACGGAAAATTGTGCGTTTAATGTAGCAGTTAAACATAAATGATTAACATTACTTTCAACAGGAAATGAAAAAATAAACTAAAAACTAAAAAGCTTACTATGAAAATATTAAAAAAAAAAAAATTAAACAGGGCCATGTCCAATAAAAAACAAATGTGTGTGCGTGTGTATGTATGTACAGTGTGTGTGTGTGTGTACACAGTAGATTTCCTCCTCCGCTCATGAACATACCGGTAACTGGAACTGTTAGGAAGACGTCATTCAGAAATCATTGTTCTTAAGTCCAAAGAAAACAATCTCTGGAAGGATTAAGCCAAGTAAATACCTATAGCAGCATCCCTCATTTATAGCCGTCTTGATGTGCTCCAAAGATATCAAGTGACCCAGGGGTTCTAGAGCTTTTTCTCCGTTTCTTTTTGCAAACACGATATATATTTAAGCATTGAAATGTCTACATATTGGAAGTCAAAAGAAGCATAGTAGCATTACGATTATTCTTAGGGACGGTAGATTGCTATATACTGCTGCTTTTTCCTCAATGTGTTGCCTCCCTTTTACAGCAGAATCTCAACTATATACAATATACATGTATATGATTTATCACATAGCCAGCATTTATTTGCCCTGTGTGAAAGCAGTGATAAACCAGATGAGAGGGTGATCTCTGATAACACTTTGGGCTGTCAACTGATAAGGAAATAAGCTTTCCAATAAGTGCAGGCAAAATAGGCTTCCGCAGTGAATGACTGAATCCCCAGCAGCAGGAACTCAACATGCTGAACATGGCCGCCACGTTCGCGGCACAGATTTATTTTCTCCTTCGATACTAAATAAGGCTGTGGGTATGTGATTCAAATATTGCCCAGGAGTTCATGGCAGCTCCTGGTGGGAAAACCTCTGGTAACCACGTAGGCGCATACTGTACCCATCTGTTTCTTCTTAAAGGAAGTTATGTCCCTCTCTGATGTGTGGTGGTTTGTTATTATTTATTATTTTTGTTTTCTTCAAAAGTGCGCCTTCTCAAAATAAAAGTTGTTGAGAAAGAAAACCCTTCACAATGTTAAGGTATCATGTCATATCAGGTGCTTGTCACCACGACAACATCCCAAACATTATACTGTACTTGGTGTTAAAGTATTTATTGGTTTTGTTTCTCAAAGGGAAGTCCAGCAGCACCTGTTCAGTGCATATAATAACTGTACCTGGTTACTCTAGCGGTTTTGATTCTGCTCAGTCCAGCGGAACCTCTGACACGTTTGTCCCCATGACAGCAGTGGCCTGTTTGGACTCCCTCATCTTGTCGAGGCCAAAGAGCAGATCCAGTTGGGTAACCGGTCGTAGGCGATCCTCATCCAGGGGTCTGAGGGAAGAGATGGGGTTGTGGGAGGGCACAAGAGCTCAAAGGTTATACTCATGCATCACTGAAAAGTGAAGTATTGGCTCCAAAATCAGTTATACAATAAAGACCAAGTAGTAAAAAGGTCTGACACTAGTTATCTCTAGGAGAAGCCATTTTAGCGCGTCCCTACGTTCCTGCCTCTGATCCCGAGAGGGGCTACTGAACGGGTACCACACATAATGGAGGCAGCAGCACAACCCAAAACAAGTGCTTATAAATTAATATAAATTAATCGTAATTTCATTCACCTGTTTGATTCGCATAGCTGCATGTTCCTCCAAACACAGCTGATTTTGATTGCAGAACTACTCTGTTTTTAATCTCTTTCAACATGACATCCAGACAGTGTATTAGTAATTTTAAACTAAATCAGCACGCTAAAATAAGTATCTGAATACATTATAGGTTAGAACCACGTAGTGGCAAACATGCTTGGCTGGCTGTCTCTGTCACTTGTGAACAAACAGTGGTGTCTGCTACACACACAGGTGCAATGATTGAGAGATTAAAACGTCCCATAGCCTGAAAGGTATAGGCCGCTCTGATTGGTTCAGAAACAGGCTTTCATTTCAGACTTCAAAATAAAATGACCAAAAAAGCCATTACAGCACTGAGATGGAGAGATAGATTTCTCTTCCAAAAAAGTACATGATCATATTTAATGCCACTGGCTTAAAGAAATATAGAGAAGCATTGGTGGATGGGTAGGGATGAGTTATTATGAATTCATACTTTTCCTCATCATCGTCATCCTGAAACTGTTGAGCTATCTGTCTCATCTGTTCCTTGCGCACATAGTCACGAACGCGGTACATGGCAGCATCTCTGCAAAGCTCTCTGAGGTCACTGCCTGAGTAGCCGTCCGTCTTCTCCGCAATCTCCTTCAGGTTGATGGCGTTGCTCAGCTGGAAATGAGAGGGGCAGAAGAACAAAAAGATTAGCTAAGTGATTTAAATGGGGAAAAAAGGTTATACCACTATACGGTTTTCCCCATAATATCATGTTCTCTTGTCAGATAGAATGTGAATTTTTAATTTAATGATTAAACTAACTGAGAGAAGACATACGTTTTCTCCTGCCAAAATCAGCTTCAGAATCTCCTGTCTTTGTCTCATGCTCTGTGGAAAGGAGACAGTAGGCGAGTCTTTGAAACTTCCTTACAGGTCATTGTGATTGAAAGTTCATTGTTCACTCTTGACGTAACAAATTCATAATTAATTGCAATCATATTGTGAATGTTTTACCGGCAAGCCAACATGGAACGTTGTGGGCATCCTGCGTAAAATGGCTGGGTCTACATCCTGGGGTCGGTTTGTAGCGCCCATCACCATCACCTGCCAGAACAAAGATCATACCATGGGGGAAAAGGGTTTACACTAGCCACCAGCAAAATGTTAGTACATTTTTTAGGTTGCTCGGAATTAACAGTCTTTATTCAAGGGTCCAGTTCAAGAAGCCACTGTGCCTGGTGTACAAAGATGTTTTCCTGCCCTGACCACAGATATACTCTACCTACTAAAACTACTAGGCGATATAAGTGAGGTTGTGCAACTCTCCCATATCCGATAATGTGAATGGAAGTGAGTCTTCGATGCACCTCCACCACTGTGACGGAGTGGCTGTGGCTGGTTTTGGCTACAACATGAGCGACTCCGACGCCGCTTTGCACTACTACGAAAACCTCTAAATGTCAGCAGTGACAGAAAGTCCCAATCATAACATAGTGAAAGAAAAGCAGTTTCTGGTGAAACTTGTGAATGCTGCAGCTATCGAGGACCTGACCATGGGCAGTAATGGTCCCACTGGTGATGATGGCTTCTCTTATCTCTTACTAGTTTGTAATTTGAATGTTGTTGCTTTCTCTGCCCTGTGTTTTTGCATGTGCCTCAGGTACCTTGAATTTGTTTTGTCATTGATCATTTAATCAGTGTTGCGGAATCTATTTTTCCTTCCTGTATTACCGTTTGTCTAGCACCTGGGCTAGAGTGGATGTGATAACAGGGGTTCTATTACCTGGCTGATGGCAGCAGTATCAAGTCCATCCCACAGGCTCATAAACTGGGCTTTCATCATGGCTGTGGCCTCATGGTCCATACAGGAGCGGTTCCTCAGGAATGAATCTAACAGCAAGAACTATATTGTAATTCAATGTACTGTACTGCGTTGCTTTGTTTACAAGAGTGTTTTCATTCTGCACCATAACCAAGAAACAAAGGGAAAGAAACAAAAACTAGATAAAGTCGGGGGGTAGTGACACTTGACACAGCTCCCAAGGCAGACTCAAGGACAGAGCACCTATAATATTTGAGAATCTGCTGCAGTGTTTGATGTAGGCCACACCATTAAAATATACATGCATACAAATATACATAAATAACATGTTAGAATTTGGGGTGCAGTACGTTGTTCAGACTAGTCATTGGTCCGACAAACGACAACCCACCTCATCTCCTAACCTAACCATAACCGCAATCACTGGAGCAGACGCTAGTCCGACATACAGACGCATGTCGGTCGGACTAATGCTCCGTCGGAATTACATGAAGCCCCCTAAAATGTGATGCATGGGCTCAAATCACCGTCTCAATTTGCCTGAAATTAAAACATTAAAACAATTTAGACCAGTATAATAGTATCCCTCAACTATCGATGTCTTTCTTGAGGTGATAATGGATGGCTGTAAGGTGTAAGCCATAGTTTCAAGGCAATTCACACATTAACCTAACAATAGACCTGCCAATGAATACCAATGAAGTGTGCTATGCACACTATTTCATTAGTAGGCTATTCAACTGGTACTACTGTCTACACCTGCAATTCAAGGTAACATTCGTTCTTGCATTGAAGAGGAGAACGCAACTCCAGCTCCAACTCCAGAACGCAATAGCTGTATAAAATAAAAAATAACAACACTCAAATTCCAGCAGATCAAACATAAGCCCTAACACTTTGTGTCACAGATCCAGTTTTGGTAGTGTGGTGGCTAGAAACTCACCAATTTCATCAACAAAGATTATGCAGGGCTGGATTTTGGCAGCCAATGAGAAAACGGCAGCGGTGAGCTTCTGAGATTCGCCATACCACTTGTCTGTCAATGTGGAGGCCTGCAGATTGATGAACTGGCAACCAGAGGCTTTTGCTGTTGCCTTGGCAATCATAGTCTTCCCACACCCCGGCGGGCCAAACAGTAAGACACCTGGGAAGGAAAAGAAAAAAACATTATGTTTAACATTACTGTTTATCTTAACATCACCTCTAATGCCTTTATCTCGTCTTAGTCTATAAAGTTTCCATTCATAGACCTCCCTACCCTATTCATGAGGAATATAATCCTATCTGGTTGCATTTAATGATGATAAACTCACAATATTGCACCTCTATGGACAACTTGGGGCATCATCTTTGCATCTGCATGTCACAAATATCAACTTTTCACATATACAGTATGACCAATGACGTGTGTACATGTCCTTAGCACAATACGTGTTAAGTACAGTATATGGCCGAAGCTGAGAAGAGACAGTGGCCACGTTTATATGAAGGGTGATCATTCCGAATAAATACTTCAGAATAAAATACTTCGGAAGTAATGTTTTTTGCTTCGAGTTTCCATGGGAAATGGTCATTCCGAATGAGTGTTTATATGGAGAAGTGCTATAAGACATGATACATGTTAATTCACGTGAAACTACGCCATCTGTTGGACACAAACTATAGGCAGTTCATTCATTGTGACTGTCTCAACAATACAAACATTACAGACGAAAGGCGATACTTTGAAATCCCATCATTTCATTCCGCAGTAGCTTTGAGGCTGCTGGTTGGATAGGGGCGGGCATATATGTTTACCGTCTTTTTTTTCCCCACCCGCTGCGGCTCCCCTTCTCCGCTGGGAAAGTGATCATCTCGTTTTTATTTGTACTTTATTATCTACAGCACGGCCAGGGCACGCAACACACTGATTATTATTGTATATATTGTATTATATATCGGGTTGCTCCTCGCTCGTTATTTTTGAGAGAGAGAGAGAGAGACCGTTGAACACACACACACACACACACACACACACACACACACACACGTCACACACACACACACACACTGCACACACACAGATCAGGGGTATCATCATCTGCTGCTGCTCCCCATTTTTGGTGTGGATTTCGGATCTGCTAAATGCACGAAATAACACGCTCTATGTGCAAACTCCTCGGCGCGCCTTGGATATGAGCGCCTTGGAGCATGCTCAGAAAGACCAGAATGAACTTACATCCGAAGCAGTGTATACATGAGTCCAATTTTCTTTCAATCGCATTGAATATTGGAATAATCCGGCCAGTGACATCGGAATGGTTTTTAGATCGCATCGAGCATTTTCATTCGGATTTAAGTTTTTGTAGGTGTTTATATGACAACGTTTAATAGGATTTAACTTCTATTCGGAATGAAAAGGGGATTTAACTGTCTATGTAAACGTAGCCAATGACATGTTCTGCTATTCTAAGCATTCCAGCTAGTGACCTTATAGCATTACATGTCCACATCTATAACGCCCATTTTGTCTCTAGATGCCATGCATACAGTGGTACCTTTAGGGGGCTGAAATAGTTTGGATCCAGCCAATAGGTGTCTCTTCTGGAACGGTAGGATAACCGTGTCCTGCAGCTCATGGATTACCTCATCCAGGCCAGCTATGTCTCTCCAGGAGACCTGTAAGAGATGTGTACACGTTTCCAAATGTGTTCTTTGGATCAACATTAACACTGAATGGGAGACTGCGAAGAAGAGGCCCAGGAAAGAAGCATTTGGAGGAAGAATTCTAGCAAGCTAGCAATGTGTGTCCGGAGAGTACTGTATTAACCACCACTACATGTTACTGACAGAATACTGTATTAACAGACAGAGTACTGTATTAACCACCACTACATGTTACTGACAGTAAGACAGTAAAAAAAAAATCGGTACCTTCATACTTCGCGGATCAACTAGTTGAGATGCAATGTTCAGCTCATACTCTGTAAGTTTAACACCTTCAACACCAATCCGCTTCATCAGCAGCTCTGCCTGGGGAGATTAAAGGCACACAAATACATGAACAAGCTAAGCTAGCATTGTGCACACTCAATGCTTGGGATGACCTTTTTCGCAGAGCCTGGGAGTCGATGGTTGCTGAGGGGGCGCTTGTTTTACAGGTTAGGTTTCTGGTTTCTTAGAGTTAGTTTAAGGCATAGTTTTACTGAGGTTAGGGTTAGGTTTAGTCATAGTTTTTGAGGTTGGGGTTAGGCATAGTTTTTGTGAGGTTATATAACACCGCCATACTAGTAGTAGCCGGCGCTGTAAAACAAGCGTCTCATCTGCGCCCATCGAAACCGAGGCTCTGCGTTAAAGGTAGTCCCCACAATGCTCACACACACACATACACATACTGCCCTATCTTACACTCTGACCCCGTATCCCCAAACCTCTGTACCATTTTTTACTATATCGAAAAACATTTTTAAATAATTCAACTAGCCGATCTACATCGACACGTTGTGAGCTTGTAGATCGCTTATTTGAAATATTTTAAAAGATTTTTCAAAATAGTAAAAAATGGCAAATAAGTTTAGGGATAAGGGGTAAGGGGTGGTGCAAGATATAGCCTACAATACAGTGTCTCACACACACCATCAGCAGATTACATTGCACAAAACCTCGCCTTCAATAATATTTTCCTGACATTGTTTACACAAAGTTGTTAAGGGGAGCAGCAACACTAGACAAGAACAGTATTATATTCCCAGTTAAAGGTCACTTCCACTACACTTTTCTACAGTTAACTGCTCTTGAATGCATGATTTTAATTAAACATATTGTTATTCTGCACTTGTCACACATTCACATTGCATACAATACATTGCATACAATACAATACATTGCATACCTCCAGTGACATTCTGTCACTGGAGGTCAGGAGCTTCACTGTACTTCCTCAAAATCTGAGCCAGATGTGTAATACTGTTACTGTATAACAATTCCTGGGAAACAATCATGGTCCAATATGCAAATTAGACACTTGCTGAAACCACTTTGGTTGGTGGCGTGCAAGGCCTGTGATATTTGCATATGAATATTCATAGATCCCAAATTTGTTAATGAGGTAGAGACCGTAGATGTGCTTCCAGATAAGCCTTTTGTTTGAGTCCCCCCCCCCCCTTTCATATCAAAACATGTTTTTTATTTATTTTATTTTTTTATCCAAAATGAGTTAATAGCACAGGCAGACTCTTCACATGTCTGAAATGTAAATATGAAATAAATGCTTAAACATATAGTTAGGTGTAATGTTAAGAGAAGTGAACCTTTTAAGCCTGTTTTCTCAAATGTTTCTCTGCAAGACATTACTCTATAAGCCATATCTCCAAAACTGGTCTCCAACTTTTCTGACCTTATTTGATAGTTTAGTAAGTAGAGTAAGACAGGAAATGGGAGAGAGAGAGATGGGTGACACGCAGCAAAGGTCGTCGGGTTACCAGCCTAGGTGCCCGGACCACTAGGTCGGCCCAGGCCTTCTCATGGATTCTCATGGCCACACAAGCTGACATAACACTTCCTTAAAGGTACTTACCAGTCTTTTGATTGATTGATTGATTGATTGAATACTTTGTTAGTCATAAATGTAAACAGCAGGTGGTGCAGTCAGACATAAGGCTACACAAAGAAGGGGGGGAAAAGTCCTGGGGACTTCATTGTTTCCATTGTGGACGGTCCTGCATGATACATCTGCATACCTTTTTCTTGGCCTGGCTTTTTTGCTTGGAGGTAGGGTCCATAGCTTCCACCACCCATTTGATGCTGTAGTAGGTGGCAGCACCAAAGATGGTGAGCCTCACCAACATGCCCACCACTTCATTCCGAGATAGAGGGCGCATCAGCGCGTCTCGGGGAATGTCCTTCAGCGACATATCTGTGGCAAGTCACTGTCAGCCCATTTGCTGAATATATACTGCTGCAGAGAGACAAAAATAACACAGGTAAATGTGATATTCAGGGAGTAACGCACGAGCTGTGGTTTTCAAGCGTTGGCAGCATTTATACGTTGGGGGGCCTTATACATTCCGCCTCTGAATCCAACTGATCCATACAGCAAGTTAAACCTAACTGTTGGATATGTTAGTCCAGCTATTAACCATATCGCTCATAAACTAGATTCGAATTGTTAGCTGGCTAACAAACAAGCTATCTGAACTAACATGACACACATAGCCTACAGCCGAACTGAGTCAGCTAAACTAAAAACGAAATCAATTGATGAATATTAACTGTGTACACGTTTTCTGCAATTACACCACTTACGGTCAAATATAAATGTTATATATTGCGCACAAAAAGCATAATGATACTTACAAAAATCCGAGTACAACAGAACAGTCTATAAAATTAAAAGATGCTGCATCGCTATCATCAGTGGTGTGACTGCCAATGCACGCCGGCTGGAAACAAACAAACGTTCCGGCCGGCAGTTTTCTTTGCTGTCCTGTCGCTACTCATTCAACCCGCCACTGGATGGCAGCATAGCCCATTGCTAGGGATACAGAACAGAACCATGGACAGCAACCACACATAACGCAGGAATAAACAGGGGTTTGAATTCCAGTCATAGTGGCTGGGCAATGGCAGGGTAATCTTTTACTTGCTAGATTTGTCCTTTTCAGCACATTAATAAAATGTTACCAAACTGTAACCTACTTTCACATTACTGTGTGTTGGCCATAATCTGTAAAGAACACAGTATTGCAGAATGAGTGAATGAATTGTGAGTAATGATTACATCATTACAGCCCCAACACAAGCAATACAAAATAGAAATTTAACAAATTGTAGATTCATATATGTTGTATCAAAATGTATAACAAAATATATTTGTTATACACTCTGTAGGCTAAGGCTAACAGGTTATGTCATCCTGCTGCAGGAACATTGTCATTTCGGAGTAAACCGTTTCAGTGATTGATGTTGTGGACTTGTTGATTGCAGCAATTTATCATTATGCTCAAACACTGCAGGCAGGGTGTCCTGGTGGTAGACTAGATGCAAACTTTTTCTCTGGTCCTTAATCTGTGTTTGATTTACATTCTGTTCCAATGTTGTCTGATAATGGATAATTCAGTCTTCTTAACATCAGCTGAAAGATAAGGCTATAACAAATAGGCTGCTTCAACAGGCAATTTATCACACACAGGACCAAACAGATAATAGTCTAATTGTCACGGACTGGGAGTTAAGTTTGGCTTCTTTTGTGCAACTCTTTTTGAAGTTATATATATATATAATTGACTATGGGCAAATGAACATGAATCTCATATTGTGTGATAGAATAGAGGCTTATATTAGATGTGTGTCCAATTAGATGCTAGAGATATTTTGGCCAATCAGTGGCATAGAGTAGACAGGAATTGGAAGGGGGAGGCTTTGTCAATGTGACAGTCAATGTCTCAAGAAAGATGTCCATTGTGGTATGTGTTAAGAAGTCAATTATTAAGAGGTAAGGTACTGTATGTTTCATAACAACAATGAACATTTTCCCCACTTGACCACTTATTTCATTGCAGAAAATGTTTTTTTGTCATTTCAACCTGTTTTGTCACACACCCATGGTTTATTGAAAACAGGAAATCATTTTGTATTTATTTTCTGTTTATTCCAGCTGTTGTGCACAAGCACTAGGACTAGGTTATAGCCTACATTGTAGTCCAATTACTTTTCCAAATTGGATATAATATCCCATCCGCCACAGTTCCCATCTACAAGGATATGATTGGGAGCAATATCCTCTTGTTTTTTTTTGTAAAACAACACACAGATTGCAATTGGAGACATCTTTGGCTCTAAAACTGCTTCATAAAAAGCTTTAATCTCCTCCTATAATGCAGCAGCCAGTCCCTGCAGATAGTGGGTTGACGGGCCATTTTGAAGGCTTTGGGCATGAAAGCACAAGCATGTATACGTGTATCTGCAAAGTGCAGCCTGGGCTAGTACATTTCCACCTTACACCGAGCTCACCCCAAACAGCTCCTCACAAGAGAATTGAGGAAAAGAAAAATACATTCAGCACACATAACTGTCAGCCCCATCATGCTGTGGCTGAATTAAAACTTGCATCTTGGCTACGGTTCTGTGTTTTCACATGCCAGATCTTTTTTTCTTATGGAAAAATAGAATGCCAAAAGGTCTATTCAGAGGAAATAATTATACAATGCTCGGTGGAGATGTTCTCTCTATGCCCGCTTTGGATTTATTTTTATTTTCTTTTTTATATACTGAGAAAGTCGAGAAATGTTACATTGATATTTTGAAATGGGTGGTCATTGTCATTGTATAAACAGCATTATATACACACCAGTCAACGTTTAATGCTCCATTGTATATTTGTCATATTCAGTACAATAATTAATTTAGTCTCCCAGGAAGTTATCAAGCTTGGAAAGCATGTGAGACTGGATTCCTTGTTTGCATGTTTCCCTAAAACTATTTATTTATGAGAATAAAAAATATATACTTAAGATTTTCTATGCACTGTGTATTGCAGTTACATAATTGTAATACACCTGTTGAACCTACAGTACCTGGCTAAGTTTGATGGGTCAATGGCGATAACACAAAATAGCAAATTTCTTTCTGATGTGTACAGCAGGACAATATATGGTTAACAATATATATTTACAAAATGAGCTGGTGAATTTAATCAAATAAGTGACTATTTTCAAATCAATTAACAATATCAATACACATTCAGGACAAGGAATAGCAGAAGATGGAGCACAAAGGTGTGAGGAGAATTGGGAGGGACAAACGACAATAGTTCCTGCCAAAGGGAAACATTTTAATGCTAGTGGTAAAAGTGGTAGTGTACTCCACATAATCAGAGCATTACATTCCTTTTATCTGTGTGTTTTTACTGTTGTGTTTTGGCACTGATCAACTGTTGGTATCACAATTAATATTCTTATCACAAACATATACCTGATCACTAATCTGGCACATGAAGGGAGATGAAACAACTGAGAAAAAGCCTGAGAGAAGATATGCAAAAAAGGGAGATGTCTGTGTCATATTCTATTGACTATATTCCAATTTCCAACAGTGATCATTTTGCTCTTACTCGGGCACCTTATGCCAAATCCTGGCCCCCACACCTGGGAGAGAGAGTACAGGCTTTTTGTTTAATCTGTGAAGGTGAGATATGAACAAGACGAAGACCATCACCAGGGAAAGATCACAATTGTTGTTAAGCTCCCTTCCTCCCTGAGCAGGCAATTACTCTGAGATGCATCGTTAGAATGGTGTCACCAGCAAATCCATTGTTTTCCTATGGCGCGGTGCACCCATGGTGTTCATTCCTCTCTTGCACCGCGCATTTCATTTTTCAGATGCCCATAAAGTGCATTCTCATGACACGATAGAAAAATAAAGTGCTGTGTTGCTCTATTCCACAGACATTTTGTGAATTTGATCATGGTAGCATTGATGTATATCAGGGGTTCTCAATGTTTTTGGCTGGGGACCCCTGGAAGTGTGTGTGTGTGTGTGTGTGTGTGTGTGTGTGTGTGTGTGTGTGTGTGTGTGTGTGTGTGTGTGTGTGTGTGTGTGTGTGTGTGTGTGTGTGTGTACTAGAGACATACTGTACAATTCTCTCTCACACTAGTACATTCAAGTGTATCATTGACTGAGAAAGGCCACACACAATAACCACAAACTACCCCTACTGAATCCTACATAAGATGTCTCTGTTCTCTTTGGAGAAAACAGCTTGAATTGAATATTTGTCAACTTTGTCAATGCTTCTCTATTCATGTTGCGATCCACATCGACACACTGTGAGCTTGTCGATAGGCTATTTGAACTATTTTAAAAGGTTTTTCAATGGCAAATACGTTTCGGGATAAGGGGTGGCGCAATATATAGTCATATAAAGCCATGAGGGCAGGAGCCTATCTCCTGTTTCTGTAGTGTGAGGCAGCTTGATGTATACAAGTACAACCCTGATGTACAAGTACACCCCCAGGACATGACGCCTATCTCCTGTTTCTGTAGCGTGAGGCAGCTTAATGTATACAAGTACAACCCTGATGTACAAGTACACCCCCAGGACATGACGCCTATCTCCTGTTTCTGTAGCGTGAGGCAGCTTGATGTACAAGTACAACCCTGGACATGATGTACAAGTACATCATGTAGGCTATAGAATGAGCTCCCCCTTCACCTAAGAACTGTGGACATTTTTAAAGGACTGTTGAAAACTCACCTTTTAAACAGGCCTTTCCATAGCCGGCATGGTTAAATGTTAAATGTTGATTGCTTTATTTTTAACTCTATTTTGTCTTACTTTATTAGTGATTTAGTTCTTGACTTGTTTTATTGACTATTGACTTGTTTTAATTTTATTGTTGTTAAAGCACTGTACGTACTTACTTACTTACTTACCCCCAGGACACGACACCTATCTCCTGTTTCTGTAGCGTGAGGCAGCTCTATGTACAAACTAGTGCAGCCCCTGGAGATCCAACCCTTGATACCGACTCTTTGGTATGACCCGGCCGGGGATCGAACCCAACCTCCCAGTCTCAGTGCGGACACTCTAACCGCAAGGGCACTTAGCTGGTGACTCTATAGGCGCGTTCGGATATAGCACACTGAGTGCACTGTGCAATGCAGTGACGTAGAGTCTGTGGGGGCCGGAGGGCCAGGGCCCCCATGATGATTTTCGGGGAATTGCACCCAACCGCACTGAAGACAGTCAAGACACTGTCCAACACCGCCCTCCCCTGGCTAAACCAGGCATGGGCCCCCATGAGGATTATGAAAACTATTAGTTTCTGGTGCAATGCAAACTAATATGCGAGTGCGCTCCGGTACGATATTTCCGAACGCACCTTATAGCAAATTGTGGAATAGTTCATAATTCAATGAATACAAAATTGTGTCACTCAAGAAAAATGGTGTCATGCCTGGTATTTTCCTAACTTCTTTCCATTTGTCCATAACGTCCACATCACCTTAAGTGTAAAGTCACACTTCCCAGGTCCAGGTAGCAAAAATAAAAAATAAAATCCCTTTCCAAAGGTGCCCCAGCAGCACCATGCTGTCTTTCCCAACGTGCTTTGCCAAAGTGTTTTTGCAGTAGCTACAGCTGTAGCGATTTGTCGCCCGGGCCGTTTCTCTCCCCTGCTATAGAGTCACCATGGTTACAGAAACAACACACTGTACAACAAGACACAATTGGTTAAAAAAACAAAGTGGCAATTCATTTTCTTATGCTCCATCACTTCAGCAGGTGAAAGGGAGATAATGGCATTATAATATCTCATGTATCCATGCATATTGATGAGACGACCTTGCGAGTTCTAGCCTTGAGCTGAAATGAGCTTGATTTTCATTTCGTTATTTGTTTTTGAATCTCTGCAGTGGGAATACATTTTGATTATGCGGCTCAGATGTTTATGATGCATTGTTCTGCATACTGGAATATGTGTTCTATATAATTATGGTATATCCATTTTGAACATAAATAGTTAAATAAAAACCCAGTCACCTGAAGTTGTGTTATTTGCAGGGAATTAAAGCTGTAATATGTAATCACTTTTTTAAGTGAATAACGTGATTCTGTCCAATCTGTATGGTAGACAGATGTTAATAAAATCTATATGTTTCTATTGAGACTGCATCTGGTTTGACACAATATTTGACATGATCCTGTTTCCAGTTTCAATTTCTCCTCTGAGAAAGCAGGCAGGCTCAGTGGTTAACATTTCAGCACTTTCATAAAACTGCCATCATAGTACTACTTCTGTCAATCATTTTGTACGACTAGACAAATGCTGCAGTTGATCTCTCTCTTTTTTTTAGAACAGAACAAATTCTCTACTTTTGGGAGATTGATTGTGGGAGTACTGTAACTAATGTCAGTCTCTGAAAATGATGTACTATATTCTACTACATCCCCTTCCAGAATATCATGTTGAAAACTGCCTGTCACATACAGTATCATCATTCACAGACTGTTGGCCTGCCACACTGACTAAAACTACATGTTCTGCTCAGAATTTATGTGGTACAATACATGTGGTACAATATAAATAAGTGAGGCTCCCCTCACTTCACACGAGTGTGATTTATTTTTTTGTTTCCTGAGTGTTTTCTCTGGGCAGAGATTGGCAAAAGAAATGAAGTAATGGAGGTCAAAGATTCTCTGTTCCCCTCCTGACGTGAATAATATACGTACAGTTCGGTATCATGATGATGTCATCCATCAACCTCAAACACATTGGCAGAGAGATGTGACTTGACAGGATGAGATAGTAGCTTCATGCTAAGATGAGTTCTGACATTCATCAACATCAATTTCTTTCCAATTCAACTTCAATCTCCGACCTGTATGTCACCATCTGACAGGGGAGTGTGTTCATAGATTTGATTGCTTCGAGCCTCTCCCGTGCCCCTGACCTCCTCTGCTGGCTGCATGTGGTTATCATGGGCTACTGCACATAACCCCCCCATGTCAAAGACAGCCATCTTCCATCCATGTCTAAAGCAGTTTCCTTGGATAGTTGAGTCTTGCTTTCATGACACATGGTTGAACATTTGGGAATTACCAGAATATTGTAAGGAATTTTCAAAAGTGCCTAGTACCTCTAGTCTAGAACAAAAGCCAAAGGCTTTGGGCCAAGCCCCAAGAGGCTTGTTTCTATTGTGGTCCTCTGTATAATATCGGAATCGGTCAGAATCGGTATCGGTAGATATGACCCTACATAGCGCACGCACACGCACACGCACACACACACACACACACACACACACACACACACACACACACACACACACACACACACACACACACACACACACACACACACCACGGAGAGCATGACAGGAAAGAGCATGTAATGCAGGTTATATGCCAGATTCAGATCCAATTCCTGGATCTCGTAATTATATGGGCAGTGCTCATCATTGGCCACATTGGCCTTGCCATTCAGGGCCCTCCATACAGTAGTTAGGCCAAGTGACAAGTGGACAAGGCAACCTGGACAGTGGAAATAGCAACTACATGGCCTCTAGCCTCCACCTGGCACCTCCACACACTTAAAGTATGTCCTCTCTGCTCAGCTAAAAAGCATGAGCTGACTCCATAATCACCACCTGGCAGGGTGCATTCTGGGCAAATAAGAAGGAATGGAAGCCAACAGGTCAGATTCCTCTGGTGGATTCTAATAACAAGGCCCTCTGGGAATGTTGGGTGGGTATAGAAGCACGGTTTCAGTATTCCTTTGTGTGTGTGCGTGTGCGTGCGTGCGTGCGCGTGTGTGTGTGTGTGTGTCTGTGCGTGCGTGCACTCATGTTTGTATGTATGAATGTGTTTACATATGTAATGAATTGAATTTGTATAGCGTTTTTCCAAGTGCTCAAAGCACTTTACAATGGTTCATTTATTCATACATTGGGAGGTGAAGCGGCGTCACCGAGTCTAGGTCGTCCTCAGACGAGCCCTCCATCGTCGCTTCCAGTCATCCCGGTTCCCTATTACATCTGGCCAGCTGGTTGGTGCTTTGCACTCCTGTGTAGTTCTTGAGTGCATCCACATAGTGTTGATGTGGGACGTCCTGCTAGTCTCATTCTCCTGGCTGCATGCTATTTTCTGGCTCACCCTTGGCATTCCATCATACAGATTGTTGTTGGTAACATGTGTGCTCTTACTGATGTTAAGTACTAGTATACGCAGCATTCTGGTGTAGCACCCAAGAGACTTCTGCAGGCTTGGCTTCAGGGTCCAGCACTCACTGCCGTATAGGAGAACAGACTCTACCGTTGCATAGAAGAAGCTGAGTTTGGTTTGATGGGGAGGTTGGAGTTCCACATTGGCCTTGCCATTCAGGGCCCTCCATGCAAGTGCCTTCCTCAGTTTAAGACCTTGCTCCGATGAGTTGACCCATGAGATGCAATGCAAATGAAAGACATATACTGTGTATCCCTATTCCCTGACATAATTTTATAGCTAAACGGACAGAATTCTATTTTATTTGAATGATGAAACCCAGCTGCCATTAATAGTTGGAAATGGAATTGGAAATTGCGGAAATGGAAATTTCGGAAATTGCGGAAATGGTGGAAATGGAAATTGCGGAAATTGCAGAAATGCGGAAATGGTAATTGCGGAAATTGCGGAAATTGTGGAAATGGAAATTGAGGAAATTGCGGAAATGGAAATTGCGGAAATGGTAATTGCGGAAATTGCTCTTCACTTATAGCTATCTATTTTCAGGTAGATTGTTTTATTTTACTCAGTCAGCCATATCACTACTCATTTTTTTTCATGAAAAAGGTCATAGCTGGGCAATCTATTTTCAGGCAAATTGTGTTTATTGTATTTTATTTTACTCAGCCATAACAATTTATTTTCTGTTAACCAACTTGCTGGCTGGCAGGCAGGCAGACAGCTACTCATAGACAGGCAGACAGACAGACAGCTACTCATGGAGAATTGGACAGGCAGGCAGTCAGACAGCTACTCATAGACAGGCAGACAGACAGCTACTCATGGAGAATTGGACAGGCAGGCAGACAGCTACTCATGGACAATTGGACAGGCAGGAAGGCAGACAGTTACTCATAGACAGACAGACAGCTACTCATGGACAATTGGACAGGCAGGAAGGCAGACAGCTACTCATAGACAGACAGACAGCTACTCATAGACAATTGGGCAGGCAGGCAGACAGCTACTCATATAGACAGACAGCTACTCATGGACAATTGGACAGGCAGGAAGGCAGACAGCTACTCATAGACAGGCAGACAGACAGCTACTCATGGACAATTAGGCAGGCAGGCAGACAGCTACTCATAGACAGGCAGACAGACAGCTACTCATGGACAATTAGGCAGGCAGGCAGACAGCTACTCAGACAGGCAGACAGACAGCTACTCATGGACAATTGGACAGGCAGGCAGGCAGACAGACAGCTACTCATAGACAGGCAGGCAGACAGCTACTCATAGACAGGCAGACAGTAAGACAGCTACTCATTGACAGACAGACAAATAACTACTCATGGACAGACAGACAGACAGGCAGGCAGGCAGGCAGGCACTGAGGCAGGCAGGCAAAGAGCTACTCATGTTATGTTATTATGTTATTATAACAGCTACTCATGTTATGTGCAATAATTTGTGCAGTTATGGAAACAGCTCTTTGTGTTTATGCAAGAAAATGTAACACATTTATTTATTTACATATTGTGTGCATGCACATTGTACTTTGATACATTTTGCGAAAAGTTATCAAGTATCATTAATGTCGTAATTTTATCTACTGGCCCCTGGCCCCTTGCCATTTTTGTAATGTGGCCCACAGGTAAATCTATTTGATTATCCCTGTTATAGGTGATAACTTCAGTTTTCTTGGCGTTCAGCCGGCGGCCAACCATGGCACACTGATTCCACTCTGGTCAGGAACTCCTGAGCTTGTTCCACGTGGTCGGAGAGCAGGCTGATGTCGTCCACGTAGTCCAGGTCTGTCAGGACTACTGTGGGGTGTCGTCTCGACCTCCTTGTTGTGACGGTGAGGCCAAGATCCTGCTCTCGTCCATTGATGGCCTTCCTTAACACATAGTGCAGGACTTTGACAAAGAGGGCTAGGGTGTCCCCCTGCAGTACCCCAGCCAAGATGTCAAACTCCTCACGGTTGCCATCTGGGGTCACCACCTTGGCCCTTGTTCCTATATACATGGTCTCTATTGCCCGGATTAAGTTGGGAGGGACACCGTAGGCCTTAAGGATCTTCATCATCGTTGGCAATGCAAGCATCTTGCCCAAGGACACTTTGACATGTAGACAGGAGGAGCCGGGATTCTAACCACCAATCCACAGATCATTGGACAACCTGCTCTACCTTCTGAGCCACATCTCCTGAGCCACAGATGCCCCACAGTATGTGTGGGGTGTGTGGAGGGATTTGAGTGTATGTATGTGAAGTGTAGGTAGGTAGCACTGGTGGCGTATATTCTGGAGCTCCACAGACAAGAAGGACATTTAAGTTCAAAGTGTGCAAGACTTGTCCTGTCGACTGAGAACAATTGGCCAGTTCCAGCTCCCATTCATCAAAGTGACAGCCAGTTTGGCCTCGTGGAAATGAATGAATAAATAAAGGTGAAACGCATGCAGTGTGCAGATGAAGTGAAGCGTGCAGGTGTCAGATATTGCTGTGATTGGGGCTTTTGTTGTGCAAACATCACCACATCCTGTTCCTCCCATACTGTAGACTGCCTCTCTTCTTCACAGCACTGTGGCACACAGTGATACTGACGCTCTTATCTCCACCAAAATGTAAATCAAGTTTATTTAGGTGTTGTTGGCTTTATTTGTCTATACTCTCTTCAATAACAACAATGTTTAACCTTGGAAAATACATTGAATCAGTGATGTCCTTGACCAACATTGATCATGAACAGTGGTGGAAAGTAACTAGTCCTATAAGTACAAGTACTCAAGTAATACAATTTTGAGGTACATTAATTGCTTATTTCCATTTTTGAGTTCTACTCCACTACATCTCAGAAGCAAATATTATACATATTAGACAACTTTAGTTACTTTTCAGATTTAGATTATTACAAAACATAGCCTACATTAAACACATTATGTAAGATTTTGCATACAGGACATTTTCTAGCACAGTACTGTATTTCTACGTTGTGGTATTGATACTTTTACTTAACCCATTTAGGCCTGAGGCCGATTCTAAAAACGCCTTCTAAATCCTGACCTAAGTTATCTGAAAAACTTCAAATATGTATATAGCAGCATCACATTTTTGAATACTGTACATACTGTACAGAACCCCAAAGGGGTAAAAACACCAAAAGGGGTTCCCGCCCATGCAGAATGGGAGTAACAAATCTGAGTACTTCTTCCACCACTGATCATGAAAGGGAACATAATGTATTTGTATTCAACTTGGGGATACTGAAAACTGTGCCTCACCCCCTCAGTGCCCTCCTCTTCAGCTATGACCCTCCTCATATTCATTATTGATCATCGTATGCTGTTGCTGCTGCTGAGTAGTGAGCTTTCAGTTGCCTTGGTTACCATACCTATGCAAATCCATGGTGAGCCCAAAAAGTCTTCTAATGCAGCATTCATTTTTAATATAAAGGCTTTGATAGCGAGCTTGTGCGTCCCATACGGAGGTCGGAGACAGAGTGAATAATCTCATCAGATTTATTGTGTCTTTTATGTGAAGAGAGTGGAAAAGTTCAATGCAAGTTAATGCATTGAATACTGGTTAAGCAATTAAGTACTGATAGAAAATAACACTGAGAAATGTGTCTGAATATTTCTGTTACCGACAATAATGCATGGGTATTTATATGATTTGGGGATATATGTTGTCATATGTATGGCAAAATACTGTAAAGAGTAGTGTGAATGTGTTGGTATTTTAAGACACATTTAATTCTTCTAAATCGGGGCTGCCATTAAAAAATATTACAGTTATGGCACTTTCCCGTAGCGCAGTTCGATAACCATTTGAAATCCAAAACAATCTCAACAGGAATACAAAATCATAAATCAACAACAAACTAAATCAAATCATCATCGACATATAGTCTGCAATGCATCTTGAAATGTTGATATGAAATGTTTTCTCTGGCGATTGGGTTGGATGAGCCAAATGTTTACGCAGTGCAGCAGATCAGGACGCTCATGCTGTTTATATACAGTCAGTATTCACATACTGTACCTAAAATGTAGACTGGCTAATAATCCAGACTGGCAGGCAATATTTTTTTTGTCTAGCTTATTAGCCAGGCTACCTAAAATGTGCCTGGGTGCAAATTGCATTGTTGGCTGTGTGTATAGACACCTTGGTGTTTTCTATGCTATGATATAGTGTATACACGGTTGTATAGCTTCAATGACTATTCCACCCTGGGGGTACATGGCATTGACCGTTACTGCCATCTGCTTTTTAAAATTCCGTTTATAAAATTGTCCCGTTACAACGTTGGGTTGGCATTGGAAGCGCGAGAACATTCCAGCTATTCTCCCGTCCTTCAAATCCACTTTAGATTCATCACCCAGGTCTTAACGTTTTATGGGATTCTTTGGATCAATCCATCAACGTAGGAGCAAGAAACAGTATTGCAAGGAAGCAAGAGGCTTTTCCCCCCCATAGCTGAGGACTAAAAGCTGTTATTTTCCTTATGGGTTGTGGGCTCCCTCATCCGTGGAGTATCATTCTGAGAGTGACACCTTCATCATAAATTACAGAGCAGGCTGCTTGGTGGCACCAAACTTTAGCCTGTGGTAGCCATGGTTGCATTGTTGGAAAGCTGTGTGTGTGTGTGTGTGTGTGTGTGTGTCTGTGTGTGCGTGTGTGTGCGACTGTGCGTGCGCGTGTGCGACTGTGCGTGCGCGTGCGTGCGTGAGGCCGTGCGTGCAAACACATATAAGGAACCATATTGATTACCACTCATGTTTCTTCTGAATCAATCTCCATCACCCATTGGCCATTTTCTCTATTATTTGTCATTTGAGGGAGACGGATGATGCAGGGAGGCTGGATGCTGTGTCAGATGGTTGCCCATCCTTGTGACACAGAGAGATTTCAGAAGGAGATATTGGAACGTTATAATAGACCAGCGGTGGCAAACTGGAGGCCCGAAGGCCATATCAGGCAAAGGGCTCCAATCTGGCCCACAGGATGATTTGGGGAAGAAACAAATATACACGACCCTTAATATGTATCTGTCTGTGCACAGTCTGTCTCACGCACCACCACTGTCTCTCTGTAGCCTGCTTGCGCCAGTGTTTGTCCCAGCAGCTTGTGACGTTTTTTCCCCCCAGTTTGTCTAACTATCCCAGAATGACCCAGGTCATTCGTCCATTTTCCATCATGCATGTCACTCATGGAATAACAGAATACTGTCCATACATGTACGTGAATAACAATGAAATATCACAGCTGAAAAGTGAGTTTGAGAATCGTTTCCACTTCCAGTTCCATAGGCTTTGTGCATGTACAGTATACAGTATATTGTTTCCAGTGGAGGGAATCAATCAAATCTAATGTGGAAATGAAACAACGGCAACAACGGGTATTAATATTACAGACTTCTGGAAACCCGTGACTACAGTTATGTATAGAGTCTATTTAAAAACTAGAAACTACATTTCAAGAGATTTTACTGGGTGCCTGAAGCTTGCCAAGTCTGTGCAGCATTTGAGCCATGGACCACCATTTGATGACATTTAGCCTCTCAGACCCTGTAAGGGTCCATTTGGTTACATGTGCGCCAGGTCTCCCCATTTACTTTCAACGGGGTATTTTGTCTAAGTTTATTGCACATTACGTTGCCACCAACATTCTAATGCTAACATGCTAATACTAACATGCTAAGATGTCTGAGCTGTAAGGGGTGGGGCTTAAGCAATTAAGCAATTACAGCTTGCTCCTATTGGTGGTCTAAGTCCATGGAGCAAGTTAAAGACTGTAGCATGCTGCAAACAAAAGATATAGCTGTGTAAAGGCCAGCCATTAGGAATACAGAGGGGCGGGGCTTAAGCAATTAAGCCATTGCAGCTTGTTCCTCTTAATGGTCTACGTCCTTGTAAAGAAGTTTGAGGCTGTAGCATGTTGTGGCTATAGAACAAATGGCTATAGAACAAATGGCTATAGCACAAATGGCTATAGCACAAATGGCTATAGAACAAATGTCAATAGCACAAATGGCTATAGAACAAATGTCTATAGAACAAATGGCAATAGCACAAATGGCTATAGCACAAATGGCTATAGAACAAATGGCTATAGAACAAATGTCTATAGAACAAATGGCTATAGAACAAATGGCTATAGCACAAATGGCTATAGAACAAATGGCTATAGAACAAATGGCTATAGAACAAATGGCTATAGAACGGATTTTCCAGGTCGTTTATTGCGAATTACATCGGCACGGTAACGCAAATCGGAAAGAAAAGCACAGGCACACCATTCCCGGCCGAGCCGCACGTTTTGATGTATATATTGTGGGGCTTTGGTAAACCGTGCGGCCGGCCATAGAGGTCAAAGTTTCGCATATTGATAATTATGACTATGAGTAAGTATGTGTTGCGGATTTCAACCTGTGTTTCTGCCATTGCATGGCAGGCACCCAGAATTATAGTTTACACATTAATGTGGACAAGTGCTGTAGGTGGCTGGGGGCGTAGGTTGTTCAATGTCTTGCTCAAGGACACGTCAACAGATTCAACCTGTTAGTGACCTTCCAGTTGCAGGATAGTTTTTCTACCCACTGGGCCGCCCTGCTGACTTGCTTATTAGCTTTTCTGTCTCTTCTCAAGCCAGCATCAGCTAATGGAAGCAGACAGATCTCGGTGGCTGGCTGTGTCATGGCCCCAGTGAGGGACCAGACACAACAATGTGTCATGGCTCCAGGGAAGAACCAGAGACATGTGTTTTGTCTGATTAAAATTCAATCTCAAATATTTACGTCCTCACCGTTGACTATGGCCATGATGATATATCGCTTCACCTTCGCTGTTGTTAAATATGTACTGGTACTACTATACATTATGATAATTTTACATACTATTCTTGCAGAATTGTATTATTTCCTGTCTCATATCTTTCCTGAGCTACAGTATTGCAGTCTTTAAAGGTTAAAACATTTGCACATCAGTTGAAGTGAAATCAAAGGACAAATAATCATGCTGCTTCCATATTTATTTATTTTCATCTTCATTTACTATGAAGCCATAACAGCCCCATGGAGAGCCTGGTTAGTAGCCTATACATTCACTGTGACAGACAGATAGTGACCACATGCACGCACGCGCACACACACACACACACACACACACACACACACACACACACACACACACACACACACACACACACACACACACACACACACACACACACACACACACACACACACACACACACACACACACACACACAGTTATTGTCTAGAACAATCTTAGCTTTGGTTATCCCTTGATAAGCTGCTGGAGCTCTGGTGCGGAGGCCCAATGTCGTGCTGGTGGCAGGCAGATTTATTTTTGCCTCTTCCAGTGCTGGAGCCGCATCAGCTCTCTCAGCCCTTCACAGCTCAACTCAGCTCAGACCGCCCCCTGGTGCTTTCGCCAATCTATCAAGTCCATCAGTGTTTCATGTTGCCTGTGGGACACCGTCTGCCAGCTCAAATGAGCTTCTCCTCCTTCACCTCCACCTCCCGTTTCTTCCTCTCCTCCCTCGGCAGAATGGCTGATGCATCATCACCAGGTACAGTATGAATTTCTCTCGTCCTGCAGGTGCATTGCAGGATGCTGTTATTTCACAGACAGGTTTGACACCATCTGATCGCCTGGAGGGAAGAAAAACTCGCCCCAATGCGTTGTCGGGTCTGCATCAGGCATCCCTTCCGGCACCCTTTGATAGATGGCAAATAACACGGCCATATGACAAAGTATGCATTATACATTACAGACTTTATAAGATCCATCATTACAAAATGATGCACAACATGCTGCAGTTTACAGGGCTGTGAAGGTCAGATTGAACAACCTCTGTTCCACTGTCAAATTGCATCCTTATCATGCCAGTGAAGACACAACAATTCCCCCAAGCTATAAATCAGCTTACCGCTTGGATGAATGTTAAATAAATATGTATTTTTTTTTATCACGTAGGCTACCCATATGGAATGTTTCTTTTATACAGGTAGCCTACTGTATACAAAATAATAATAATAGTAATAATATATATATATATATATATATATATAGTTTTCTAACATTGGTTCCAATTTAAATGGTCAGATGGGTGGGCTGGGAACGCTTTTCAAGTGCATAGGCACTGATCTGCAAAAAGGTTGAGAACTGCTTGGTACCCACTCATCATCAAAATAAAGAAAAAAGCACTTCAATTTCATGACCACCAAAAAGAAAGCAACCCAAACACGCTCCATAACATAGCTCTCAATCACAGAGAAAACCTACAGGGATGCCCCCTTAGTCAGCTGGTCCAGGGACTATGTACACAAACGCAAACACAACCACCAGACGGAAAAACCCATTGGACTCAACCAGATTATGAGAAAACAAAAAGAAAGCTACCTGGCATACTGGAAAGAGACTACCCAAAACCAAAGCAAAATGGAATGCTATCTATCACTAAAAAGAGAATACACATTCAGTCTGAATACCTGAGCACGGTAAAAGACCCAAAACTTAGGAAAGCATTGACTAGGTATACAGACTCAGTGAACACAGCCTTGCAATAGAGAAAGGCCGCCACAGACAGACCCTGCTCCCAAGGGAAGACGGACTATGCACCCACTGCACACAAAATGTGGTGGAAACAGAGCTACAATTTCTAACCACCTGCCCACTATACCAAGACATCAGAGACACATACCTGTACTTCCCACAGATTATACACACACACACACACACACACACACACCAATGACAAACAACTCCCATATTGGGAGAAATACAACAATGTGCAAACACAGCAGCAAGATTTGTGAACTGTTGTGAGACGTAGGAGGGGCCCGGACAGGAGTCAACCCACAGAGCCTAGCCCTAGTCCTTCCACGTGCCAGAATAGTACCTCCCGGTCCCGGCAGAGGAGTTCAGGAGGAACGGATTGTGTGGCCCTGGTTTTTCCCTAATGGGACTGCTCGAGGGTAGCTACTGGGACGTAAGTCAGGACTTGATCAACCCCGGCTGGGTCACCTGAGAGAGGGGTATGATGTTGGAAGACCCGAAACCCTGATGACCCTGATTTTTGTTTTAAGCAACACAACACAGCCACAGCTAATGCAATTAATAATGGGCGGTATTGTCAATGCTTGCACATTGGCACACCAAAATCTAACACAACCATTATATAATTAGCTGGAACTGTGTTGCCTAGCACTGAATGTTCAGCCTGACATGTTTTACTGTAGTTTTTAATGTGCAGAACAATACAAAATCAGCCTATAGGGTTTCATGTCACTTTAAAATTGTTGTTTTGGCACTCATTGCAGTCGTATGATGAAGCATGAACTCTCTGGCATTGCTAGGGTAATTCTAAACAGGAGTTATTTTATAAACAGCATAGTTATACACAGTTCAACACAATAAAAACTCATGAAAAGAAGAGAGAGAGAGATAGAGATTTGATTCCAAGCACTGCCGGGTGATACAAGCCATTACATAACCTCGACTAAATTTAGTGTGAGCAAAGGGGAACAAGTTACACTCTTCCAAAAATAAATCAGAAAGAGAATAGCAGTTCATCATGATCTCCCACTGTGCATAAAACTCCCTCTATTGCTCATGCACTTTACACAGAAATCCTCAAGGTTGTCCACCATTTTATAATAAGAATGTTTGACTCTGAGCCGTGCTTTTAAAGTCATTATGAGCACAGGGTCCACACAGCCCACCTCCTGATCCCGGTTCCTTCGTCTCAGCCAAATGGCTAGTTTTGCGGTTGCAGATATGATATTGATCAGTGTATGAACATGTTTTTTGCCACTGTCTATTTTGGCCCGAAAATGAAAAGAGAGCTGAGAAGAGAAGATCTCCCCCAACCCCAAACCAGTTTCTCAGTAGACCAAACACTATAGCAACCTGGGACACTGAACAAATAAATGAAAATTTGTTTCCGTCTGTGATTAGGATCAATGTGTGCCTTGTATCTGTTCGTAGCTATCGCCCCATGTACTATCCTCCACTGGAGGTCAGCCCACCGTTTGTCAACCGGTAGCTTATATTGTACAGGCACCGCCAACAGCCTTTTGGGGAGGAGGCCAAAAAACTCAGTCCACCTCAACGCTTTTGTGCCGTGCAGAGACCGGCAGTGCCTGACCTTAACGCACAGGATGTACATTGCCTTTTTCTCCAAGTCCTCGCACAAGCAGGGTTGTGGGGTAGCGAAAGAAAGGATGCTGCCCTCTTCCTCCTCCAACTGCTCCACATTTGCAGCAACAGTCAAACTTGGGAAAACATAGTCCACACATTGACAGAGACATGCTCTTTAGAAATTAGGAGATGTGGATGAAGTGGTGATGAAGGGAGAAAAGGTAGAGAGAGAGACACTGGGGCTGGGGTGGGGGTAGACAGTGAGTCAGAGAATGAGAGAGAGAGAGAGAGAGAGAGAGAGAGAGAGAGAGAGAGAGAGAGAGAGAGAGAGAGAGAGAGAGAGAGAGAGAGTTTGTATTAAATTAAATTTCCCCAGTGAATCAGGCATGGGTTATTTGTACACAACCCCATGTCTCTCTCTACTCAGGGATTATGCATTATTTATTTGGAGCTATGTTTGTTGTGGAGACATTAGGACCTCATATAAATTTTGACTTGCCTCTGGCAAAACTCTAGTTTTTATTTATTTACTTTTTGTGACCCTGCTTGTACTTCTGAGGGGGAAAAAAGTTAAATTGGCCTTAAACGATAAGTTATAACAGGGAAATAAGACTTGGCTTCACTGCCAATTCAGCCAAACTGAATATGATACATTTTATTTCTGTTATTACGAGAAAGATGTGACGGGCCGTCACTATGACTCACCATATATGGGTATAAAGGGACTAGCATTGATAGAGGGTATATCGGTGCAACGTAAGTGTAAGTGTGAGGGCTGTACAAAGGAACACACACACACACACACACACACACACACACACACACACACACACACACGCACACGCACACGCACACACAAAACAAATTGAACAGGATGCTATCTAAATCATTTCACATACTGTCAGATGTGGCTTGGGAATGGGATAAGAATTAGAATTCCATGGATGCATGAGTAGCCCCAGGCTGCCCACCCAGCTGTCAAGAAGACAGCTTCAAACCAAAGCCACAGCGGACCCGATTGTGATTTAACAATATCTCTGTAACGTCAAGAGGAAGTATGCGTATAACCATAACATATTTTAGAAATAAAATAAGATGTGATAGTGTTGCATTGTTGAATAGCTAGTTGGTGGCTCAACCAGACTACTGTATATGCTCGTAGTGAGTGTGAGAACCCAATGTTCAAATCTGATTCCGAACCCCCTATAATTGTCTTGCATGTCTCTCCTCACTCTCTTTGCCTTTATAGTTTCCTTTGTAGTGATATGGCCCGGCTCCCAGACCACAACAAAAAAAGGGAAAAAGGCATAAATGCAAAAATGTATACTTTCATTAAAAATAGAGCAGTAGAAAAGGCTGGTGGAAGAGGAAGCGTCCTGTTAAGTATGGCTCGTTTGGAGGCCCTGGCCAGCTGCCTCCGATCCCTGATTTCCAATTTGCCACCACTCTCCCACCAGGACCGAGCACACCGAAAGACAGGAAAGGCACACACACAAACCCTGACAGATGCCATAGGGCCGTCACACTAGTGACACTACGTTATCAGAGAATATACATAATATGCCACAAGCTACTGTATAGTGAAATGTAGTACTAGTAATTCATCATTTTGTCTGACGTTTTTACTTTTTTTTAATTATATATATATATATATATATATATTTTTTTTTATCCCACGATTTTGTAACCCATTTTTCACCCCTGTGTCAATCATCTAATGTGATCCTGGGCTCTACACACCCTCCGCCAACCTGGGGAGAGCAACGGACTTAACTCATGCTTCCTTGCTTGAGTGGCTATGCTTGAGGGCTATGCTTGAGTGTCCAAGTTGCTCCTTTACACCTGACAGGGGGGAGTTTCCCTGGTTGGACGTAGCGCGTGGAAGGAACACGTTATTCCAACCAGTTCCTTTCCCCTCCATCAGGCACCCCGGCTGGCCAGGGGGAGGCAGTTTAGAGACCAGGATTACTGCATGTTTTTGTGAGGGTACCTACCCTAGGGGACACGGGGAGAACATGCAAACTCCACACAGAAAGGCCCTTTTGCCAACCCCGCCTTCGGGTATGGGCACTGATGACGCGGAGGAGAAAACACGCCGCCAGCACCCACAGCGCCCCGAGCGGGAATCGAACCCAGGACCTTCTAGCTGTGAGGCGACAGCACTACCAACTGTGCCACCGTGCCCCTAGACGTTTTTCCTTTTGAGTCCTGTAATAGGTCTCATCGGCCATACGTGCAATCTTGGCAAAGTTTTGTATGCCTATAGTAGAAAAGCATAAACTAAAGCATAAAAGTACTGTACATTTATTCAACATTCTGTATTTGTGTTCCTGTGACTCCAAACCGATGATGGCGGTTCAATGGGTTTGAGAGCTGAGATGGCAGAGCTCTTGCAACACAAACACTCTTTTCCAGCTTGTGTTCCTCATTCTCCTACTGAGTCGTGAGTACTTTGTCTGTCAACCATGTGTTATTACAGGCAAACATTTTCCAGCAGGGACAGGAAAACGGGGATTTTAGCACTTACACTTACAGGTACACTATAGCATCCATTATTATATTTAGATGGAAAGTGTTTTTGTTGAGGAAAGTGTGTGCACTTTGTCTACGTTTCCCTACTGGAACAGTGTCTGAAGGCAAAAATAATTTGTTGATGGACAAATCACACTGAAGTGAGGGGCTCCCACTGTATTTCTATTGTCCACGTGACATTACGTCATCATTTAGTGCCATAAACAAACATTTAAATCCCATACTTGGCTCAAGTTGGCTAACCATATGACGTAATCTTCAAAAGCCACGTATTGGAGGGGCTACCGCCATTCAAAAAATAATTTATATTACTCCCAAAAGTGTCAGTCATTTTCATGCATAACTGTTTTTATCTGACAACCTACAGTACCTAGGGTTTAAACAAAACAATTTTTTGCCTCAAGATATTTTGGAACATACTGGCGGCTATGGACAGACTGATTAAAACATTCAACCATCAAACTGATGCTGGTCTATACATTTCATACACTTTTTCATACACATCTATACACTTGCATCGAAGATTTATTTGGACTGAAAATAAACAATAAGAATAATGATGAATTAAGTTAACCACTTAAGCCCTGGCCTATATACTTAGCAATAGATAGTCAATCTACAAGCTCACAACGACCTTGCAACAAGCTCACAAAAATGTGAAAGAAATTATAGAAAAGGCAATAATAGGCATAGGCCTATCAGGGTTATGTGGTTAATGAACATTCAGAAATGTACAGCATAGAACTCATGCTTATTGCTGCATGACTGTAGCTCTCTGACCTACATGGCACGTACTCTGCTATCTGCTATGACCCCAAAGGCAGATAAACTTTAAGTCTAAACTCAACACAACTGATGCCCTCATCCCCATATTATAGATCATGAGCAAGTCAAAGTATGTCAATGAAGATAGGCTAGGTCTCATTCCATGCTGCTACACGTACTACTATACATATGTTTAAACACTGGTATACTCTATGCTAAGGAGAGTTAATTGACATGCACATACCCCACTCCTTTTTTTTAATGAAATAATAATAATTCCCAACCCGCAAATATGGCATGAGAGCAAAATGGCCACTGTGTGAAAATAGTCAATTAGACTCACTGTCACATAGAACATTAATCTGAACCACCATCAGAATCAGAGTCAAAGTTGAAGCATAACTAGTATCAGTATCACAAAATGTAAAAAAAAAAAAAAAAAGAAATCTCAGTCCTGCTCCCCTTTAGAGTATCTCCAGAAATATCCTCGCTCCCCTCTCATGTCTCGGTAGAGCACTGCATGCTAAACACAGCCTGTTCTCTCTCTCCTTCTGCCAAGAATATAACGGCACTATTGCATAATCATAGTACTCTGACTTGACTCATATGTGAGAAAGTGAATAAATAGGATACTGTGACATTACTGTCCCTCTGTAAGGCTGGGGGCAAGATGATTTAAGTTTTCCCGTCAAGAAATAACCTTCTGCAGGACACCACCGATGGAATATTCTACATTTGCGAGACAGAATGTGGTGATGATTTTATGGAAATAAACCCCCTCTTGCCTAAGCCAACCTTGACAAACAACAAATAAAGTAATGTTACACAGCACTAGCTTGGAGAGAGTACCCTTCCAATGAAAGAATTTGTAAGATATCCAAGCACAGCAAAGTAAAAAGTGCCTCGGTCCAGGCCATGTGGGCACCTACAGTATATGTGAAATAATAATTAGCTCCCTTTTTACAGGGCATCTATTGTAGGTGTGTTATGGTGGGTTTTCCTGCCTACGTATACCTGCAGTCTGTGGGGATATTTGGCCATGTGAAAAGTGAGGAGAAAACGCTTGGTTCACAACAGAGAGCGTTGGATGCTTATGTCCCGTCCCCTGGGCTCTGCATCGCTGTCTATATCACACCTCAGGGTCCCCTTTTTCCCTCTCCTGGAGACAGCGGATCAAACCCTTTTGCACTAAACTGTCAAAACTAATTTCGTCATGGATGAACTACAGATGCAGACAATGATGCTGTGATGCCGTTTTACCCACATGAGTGTGTGCATTATTCTATTCTAAGTCCAAAGCAACACTGCTGAAAGCAGCCACATTACGCAATTAAGTAACGAGTAACTGCAGCGCTGCAGCGACCAGTAACTGTAGTGTGATTATCAATTTTGGAGGAGTAGTGTCGTTATATTACTGGTTACCGACCAAATTAGTGTCGTTACAGTAACGAAATATTCCGTTACTCGTTACACCCAACTCTTTTGACCATGTGTTTACTCTGTATTTATTGTATGTTTGTGGTTATAAATGTGTCCCAGACAAAGTTATGAGCCATTCATAAGCTAGTCTTAAGAGAGCAATGTCAGCTTGTTAGACTGCAACATATTTCACAGCCTCCAACAACAACGACGCACTGGGGAGAAAATGGCCTGTTTATGTGTGTTCCACAGCAACCTGGATATCGCTGCAGCGATAAAAAAAGCAAAAAAAATATATATATATATAAAAAATAGATATTCAGCTATGCTGGAGTAAACAGAAAGCATCATGGCCTCAGGCAGGGGACTGCGCAGTACCTTGGAAAGATTAATGAGCATTCCTGAAGATCCCAAATTAGAATAGCATCGTTGTACATATCACTATGGCAGTGGATAATTAATTACCGCCCCTCATACAATCAGTTTAAAAAACATTTTGTTTACCGTACACACACACACACACACACACACACACACACACACACACACAAGACTGTGAGCCTAGTTGACAGAGCATAACTGGGCAGACACAAAAATACAGGCTTTCAGTTAGCTCCTCCAACTAGAGCTGTGGAAAAAATGAGCCTTTTTGGTAAAAAAAAATTAAGTGGGTGAGCAACATCAAGAGGGACACAATAGACTGCACGGACCCAACTGTGAAATGGAACCAGCTATTTAAGTTGCGGGACTTGTAGTACAGACTACAGAGGGCTTTATAAATTATGGAGTATTTCATGGAAGAGATACTGTACAGCTAGCTGTCACAGAGAGAGAGAGAGAGAGAGAGAGAGAGGGGGGGGGGGGGGGGGTGTGAGAGAGTTGATAGACTGCTTGCTTCACATAGTCATCAATCAGCCACTGAAAACAATCTGGGGCCTGTCAATACAGGATGGCACTTTGCATTGAGGTGTTTTGGCACCCATGCAGGACAGAGGTATGTTGAGTCTTTATACACCACCTGTTATATAGCCTACTGCAACACAGTAGGCCTACATAAAGGCTCCAGTTCATTCAGAATCACTATCTGTGTAATTTACTCTCGTACGGTACATAGAAACATTACATTTGCATTGTAAGCAGTTGATTTGTACTGTACTGTATAAAGAATACAAAATAACAAACAGTCAAAAAGGACAAAAAGTGCCTAATTGTAGTATGAGAGTATTCTGAAAAATACATTTGTGCATGCTGATATAAATGATCACACTTAGATGCTATATGGCTGAAATAGAAAATTTGAAAACTAGCATGGAAAAAAACATTTAAATAATCTAAAGGTAATTAGACGTTAGACGTTTTCAGAGTAGACGGTTTGTTCTCTTAATGGATGAATTATGAGGAGCTTGTTGTAAATCTAAGTGTAGGTGTCATGGCAAGTATAGTCTAAGTTCCATGCCATGAATATGTAAATCTAAGTGTTATAGGCTAAATATAGCCTATATGTGTGGGTGAACTGTCAGTGTATTGTTTACAATGGAGTGCTGGTGAATGTAGGTCTGAGGAGGGTGGTTCTTGCACACGAACATTTACAGTTGAGCTTTCTGGAGATGTTGTCAGACTGATTAAACAAAGAATTGTGATAAGATGTTTGTACCAACAGCAATAACCTGCTGGTACAAATCTAATCTCAGTTAGACGGAATTTTCTCCAGTATCCATACCCGCTTTCTGTCACAAAAAATATATAATAATACCAGGTTGCGTGTACGCATCCGCCTCGTTGACGGAATATTGCTGGGCAAACACTGGTGCTTTGGCATGGGGGGTCAGATCAACATGGAATGAATTCTGTACTGGCCATATAAGGAGAATGTCTTGAGTGTAAAGGGTTTGATGAGGTCAGATCAACATATGGTATGTCAGAACAGGTCAGCTCCATATATGGAGATCTAAGGGTGGTAGCGGGGACATTCTCTTGAGTGTACAGGGTTTGATGAAGGCTCAGGTAGGACCGGGCCTTAATTTTCGGGTCGCATCTCCATCCCTGATGATGACGTGACGGACAAAAATGTACGATTTTATAGTAAATGCGACCTGAGATCGCAATACAAATAATAATAATCACGAGGGTTAGGGCTGTTGCAACTGTAGGTCACCGATCACTATGAAAACCTACAAACCTGCAAAACCCGCCTGACACTTCGTCAAGCCACTATGGCCGGCAGTCCCTCAAGCCTCATGACACGTCACGTCACCATATATGGCCGTCAGTCCCTCACGCCTCGTGACACATCACACCACCATATATGGCCGTCACTCCCTCAGGCCTCGTGACACGCTCCATATATGGCCAGTACAGAATTCATTCCATATATTGAACTGACCATGCCAAAGCGCCAGCACTCACCCAGCAGTATGCCATCACCCAGGTGGATGCGTGCACGGGGCCTAGGTCGCTTCTCTCAGGACGTCTTACTGGTTATATTTCTTCAGATGGTGTCTATATTTTCTTCAGTCAAATACAGAATAGGCCATTTGAGCAATCTTAATGTTCGTATTTTAAGACAGTCCAGTCCACACCGACTGTATGTACAATATCATAAATTAGTCCTCAAACGTCTAGAGAGTTAATGGCCTTTTCATTACACTGGCAGTTTCCAAGCTGGTGCCTTGTAGCACTGATAACCTGCTGAGATTTATTAATGATATCTATCTATCTATCTATCTATCTCACACACACACACACACACACACACACACTAACTTAATCATTAGTATTGCTTTCTCTAATTCTTCAACTATTTTTCCCCTTTTCAGACGAGCAGTCACAACATCCATTATTTTGCCTCCGGTGGTTCTGTAGTAATTAATGTATGATGCCATCCTTGAAACTTAAATGAGCCTGTCATTTCCAAGGTGGAGATGTTGTGTCCACACAACAATAATAGTGATGTACTTGAATCTGTATGCCAAAAGCCATTACATCTATCTATCTATCTTCTTTCTTTTTTTTATTTTTATATTTCAATATTTATTTGAATATGGTAGGCTGAAAAACAAGTGATCTTTGAGGTGGTGCAGGTGCATTTCGCAATGCCAGATACAACAGAGAATCAATTTGAGGCTGGAGAACCCGGCGCCACAACTGTATCAAAGACTACTACACTTTCCCTCCTCATGAAACAAACAAACCATAAATCATTGCTGATTGGACAGTGTGGTTATCGCTATAGGAAGGCCACTAAGTAATAGCCGCTTCACCACAACTGATACAAGCAACCCATTTTCAAGAGGTAATAAAGTTTGAAACAAAGAAACTTCTATTAAGAGGAAGTAGTTCAACCACTAAAATTCTCCTACCTGCTTCGGAGGCTGGTGAAATGTCCTTTTACACTGTGTGCTTAAATGCCCTGGCCCTAAAAATTTAAACAAAATGCTCATTCAAGATTCACGTCTAACGTTTTAAGCTGTGGGCAGCCAAACTGCTTAGGGTAAAGTTTTCTTTATCCTCATTGCACCAACATTTAAAGCAACCAATAATAAATCATGTGAATGTAAACGCAACCAGCCAGCATACGTGTGTATGTTAAAGCCACACAACCGGCCAGCATACGGTAAGCAACATGTGAATGTTAAAGCCACGCAACTGGCCAGCACACGGTAAGCAACAAATACTCCTTTTCTTGTGGTAAACAAAGTATGATGAACAAGGTGAAAAGTGAAAACCAGGTGCAGCAACGCTCAGGCAGCATGGTCAAGTGCGAATACAAATGACTAAAGTCCGAAGATGGAGTAAAGAGTAAAAATGAGTAAAAGTTGCTTTCTGTATAAGGTATGATCTGTTGTCCTGTCTGTGGCCGAGATGAATATTCCACCATTGGGGAGCTATGATCCAGCAGCTTTCTGTAAAATATGACATGAGCTTTCGCTATGAACTTTGTGTGTCTAAAATGTGATATTCATTACCTTTTCCTAACCCAAAAGATTTGTATTTTATTTATTATTTGTCCTTTCCTGTTGTTCCCCTGCAGAGAATGGGGATCTTAGATTTGTAGACTACTCTTTAGTGTTTGTCCCTGTTTAGATGATAAGACAGTTTGAAACAATGATTATAATCATCTTGCCAGTAGAGCACACAGGAATTGTGATTAAATGTTGATTTTCCATCAGAGAGGTAGCCTATATAGCGGAGGCCCTACAGGCCTTTGATGGAATCTGCACTTTAAATTAAATGCATGAAATTTGGCACACAGTTAGAGCATGCCATAAGTAAAAAGAAATGTTGTATGCAACTCTTAATAGCAGATATGGAAGATGCATGCATTGCATTGCAATGTGACGCAGATTGGCTAATTTCAAATAAGTAGTAAACAGGGTTGGATTGATTGATTAATTGATTTATTTACTTTTTTTTCTCCACAGTATGCAGAATGGGTACATTTCAGACAAAAGTCAATACTAAAACTGTTACTTTGTGGACGAACCGTGATTATTAAAGCATTACACTTGTTTACAAAAGGGTACACCTTTTTCAATTCAGTTGGGATCAAGTATTTTCACTATTTTATTATTATAATAATAATAATAATAATAATAATAATAATAGTAGTAACTTGTCACATACTGGTGTGGTGATCGCCCCAAAAGCAGGACAGCCAGGCAGGTAGTGATCAAAACCCTTGGGTGTTTTAATAAAAAATGATTGACCGGAACAAAAATCACAAATACTGACTCACTAACCGATGCAGTGACACCAAACAATGAACCGACAAGGACTGACTGGGAAACAAAACTAATATACACAGGAGGGCTGATTACACATGAGGAACACCTGGAGAAGACATGAACATAGAACCATAACAACCAGAACAAGAACATAATAGAAATACAACACCTAGACAAGACAGGCAAAGTCTGTGATTGTGACAGTAACTAACCAAAGGTTTTCAAATAAGTGTAGTGGAGTAAAAAGTTAAAACATTTGAACCCAAGTCTAGCCAATGGAGTATAAACTAAGTACTCAGGTAAAGTACCTACGCATTTTTAGCCTTGCATCACCAGGCTTTCCACCTCGGAGGTCTGTGTTTCTAAATCGCTGTGTGATCAGGTCTAGACTTTTTTGGCGTCGCTTTGTTTTGGCCCCCTATTTGTTTTTAGTCTCACCAGTCGATACGAGTTGGAATAAAATATGGATATATCAAACAAACTATTCCAAGATGTACTTGAAGAAATGTGTCAGATTCATACGCCGCATCAAGGCTTTTATTGGGTAAAATTACGATGATCATGGGGAATTGTGGTTTCCTGATGACTACAAATCAATGACTACAACATGACATAAGTTACCATCCGCTCCCGACCGGATCATAAACCTGAAAAGGAATGCTTCCCAGGCTAACACATTTTACTTAAGTAGTACAGTACTTAGTGAATCTACTGACCACTACTGCTCCTTATATGGCTTATACAGACAAGACTGAGCTTCTGTTCTTCCCAGCTAAGTCCTGCCCTATGCGGGAGTCAACTATCTCCGTAGACAACGCCCTGGTAAAGTCTGTCCCGACAGCCAGGAACCTTGGTGTTGTCCTGGACAGTCAACTCTCGTTCAAAACACACATCACAGCGGTCACTCGATCCTGTAGGTTTACGCTCTATAACATACGACGAGTTAGACAGTTCCTCACCCAGGAGTCAGCCCAGCTCCTAATCCAGACAACAGTCTTGTCAAAACTTGACTATTGTAACTCCCTCGTTACTGGCCTACCGGCAATATCCGGCATGTGCACTTAAGCCCCTCCAACTGATCCAAAATGCCGCAGCTCGCTTGGTCTTCAACCAGCCAAAATTCTCACACGTCTCCCCCTTCTCCGCTCCCTCCATTGGCTCAGAATACAAAACTCTGACGCTGGCATTCAAAGCAACCAAAGGCATGGATCCCCACCTTCACTAAAAACGCTGGGACAACGCTCCACACGTCCCAAACTCTTCTCCCTTCTGGCTCCAAAACTATGGAATGCACTTCCCATCACAGTTAGATCGAACTTCAGCCTCACTCCCAATCTTCGCCGTAGTCTGAAAACCCACCTCTTCAGACTCCACCATGGCCCGTAGCACTTGCCCTAGCCTAGCCCCTTAGATAGCACTTTATGTAGACTTAGATAGTATTTTAGACAGACTTATACAGTAGCTCGTTACGTAGACAGCACTAGAATTGCATTTTATGTAGTCATAGCACTTTATAGTACACATGTATATTGTATAATATAGTATAGTATGTATAGTTGACATAGATACTCCACTGTTACGTTCTTAGTTTATACATGATTCATGATAACTACTTTTTTATATATGTGATGTATGCCATGCTTTTGTTTTTGCTTAATGTAAGTCGATCTGGGTCAAGAGCGTCTGCTAAATGTGCCTAAATTGTAAAATTTTAAATTGTACTGCTTCGAAAGTATAGGGCAGGGGACCTATCCAGAGCCCGGGCCTTTTGTGACGGAACGTGTGTGTCGAATTTGAAGTCGATGGGGCGAACTGTTCTCGAGTTGCGTGCAATACAGACGTACGTACGTACGTACGTACGTACGTACGTACGTCATACATACATACATACAGACAGACAGACAGACAGACAGACAGAGAGTCCTTTCAAAAACGCTAATCCACGCCTTTGTTTTCTCTCGGCTTGACTACTGCAATGCACTTTATTCAGGACTGCCTAAGAAAACAACTGACAGATTACAACTCGTCCAAAATGCAGCAGCCAGAGTTTTAACTAGAACTAAGATGAGAGAACATATTACTCCAGTTTTGGCATCACTGCACTGGCTTCCGGTTGTTTTTAGGATTGATTTTAAAATTATTTTACTTGTCTATAAAGCTCTCAATGGCCTCGCACCTTCCTACCTAAATGACTGCCTGCCTAAATATGTCCCAACCCGCCCCCTAAGGTCTTCCACTGCTGGCCTGCTCGCGCTCCCAAAAAGAAATGGCAACAAAAAAATACGGGGAAGCAGCTTTTTGCTTCTATGGGCCGTCGGCATGGAACAAACTCCCACTGTACCTTCGTCAGGCAGCCTCTGTAGACATTTTTAAAGCTCAGCTCAAGACCCACTTCTACAACATTGCTTTTAATTGAGTTTTAATTTGCACGTTCCCAACTTCCCACCCTGCCCTGACTGATTTGCTGCATGTGGTGTTTTTATTTATTTTTATTTATTTTATGTTCTTATATTCAATTTTGTTCTTTGCCATTGTTTTATCATTTTAACTACTTATGTTTTATTGTATTCTATTTTTGCCCTGTGAAGCACTTTGCGCTACATTTATGTATGAAAGGTGCTATACAAATAAAGTTTATTATTTCGAGAGGCTAGACCACCATTGTTTGTGGTGCAGATGTCCACTCTACTTTACACTGCAGTTTTTGTACGGCTATACACTACATCAAGGACATCAGCAGCTACTTGCATCTGAGTAAACAGGGGCGATAATTTGGATAGATAAAAGGCACACTCATTTGTATTCAAAGATGAATAAGGAGAGAGAAAGGGGGAGGTAGAGAAGTTAACACATCTCATGGCCTTGAGTCAAGGATAGATACGGTCTACTTGCAATTGAAAACAACCCATAGGTCAAATCAATACCCTATCATTATCAAAGATTGTATTGTAAAGCGGCACTTCAAAGCCTTATAACACCACCTCAACTGATGGTTGACAAACTCATGTCCAGTTGGTCACTTTACCATATTCTGTCACCATATTGTCCTTGACTTTGGCCCAGCCCGTGTTCCATATTAGGTCATTCTTATTTTGTCACCCTTACTCTCCCATATCATCATTTTTATCCCTACCTGCCTGTTTACACAGGGTTGTTCACCATCCACGTGCCTAATCATCTCGGTCGTAGATTATCCTTTATATTATTTTATCATATTATGGATTATGGACTAATGAGCGCTCGACAACAAGCGCCACCGTGGGACATTACGGATACGAATCATCTCCAGCAAATAGGACTAAATATAAACTAGGCATGAATATTTAGGCATGAAGAACGGCCAAGAGTTCAGTTCGGATCCATCCATCCACCTTTTGATCACTCTAAATTATATTGTAATTGTACTATCTGAACTTGTAATACATTTATCTATAAATTGAATTTATTACCTACTAAAACATTGTAAAACCTAAACTCCTTCTCAGAAGTTCATTTGCGTCTGCCTTCAAATTCATTTTAAGGTATTTTTCTATTTTTTATGGTTCAGTTCAGTGGCTGTCTTGGTACAATCATTTAAAGTCAAATTTTTAAGGTAAAGACAGCACTGCATTTGTGTCGATCTCCCTGCTGGGCTATCGAAGTTAATTATTTACAGTCCTATTACAGTATTCGTATCAATTACTATTACAGTATTCATCTAGGTATCAATTTATATCTAACATCAACAATATAATGCATGACCGCAAAATTATATTCTGCAGAGATTTCAGAAGTGTCACTTTCAATATCAAACACCACCACAAGTTATTGATGCATCTCTGATTGAAGGATAAAACTACTACATCTTAATACTGAGATTGTTAGCTTTTTCCTAAACTTAAACTACAATTTATTTGTATAGCTCTTAATCATTGTTACAGTCTCAAAGCACTTTTCAAACCCTTTCAAAACAACACCTTCTTAGAACTCAATCTGGCAAGGAAATAAAATAACCTCTGGGAAGATCACAAACGAGGGGGCCTCCTTTCACGGTGAGCAGGCAGGTAATAAATACTGGGAAGGGAAAACATTATGTGAAAATAGGGTTTATTGTTCAGTAAGGAATTTGACTCACTTCATAGTGACTCACACTGTACTTATTTCAACAGTCAGTCAGCAATGACAGCAAGAGTATATTTTTGAGGGGCGCTAGCCTGTAATGTTTGTTTTTAGTTCAATGTTTGTTTTAAAATGCCATTAACAATAAAGACAATTCGTTTTGTCACCGTTTGTTTTACATTACATCACCTAATCATAGCAACATGAGTTAGAATTCCATCCTCGATGTTGTAAGATGATAAGAGCGCCCCTCACTTCACACGGGTGTGATTTCTAGAGCCTATACAGTAAACAGTAATATCATACGAAGTGAATTTGTGCTTAATATAAGAAATGTATACATAAATACATGGCTGTGTGGGGCGGTATATTATTGAAAGGCAGTCTCTGAGGACAGGCGATAACAGTCAGGGTGGTTTATTTATGTATTAGAGAGATGGCTCGTGGGAAGAAGCTATTCCTGTGTCTGTCCTGTTCTATGCAGGTGCTGTGAGGTGCCTTTCGAAGAGGAGTTCAAAGACGTGGTGGGCAGGACAGGATGCGAGGCGTAGGCAATGCCCTTCACTCCGAGATCTCTTCACCACCAGAGCCAGGAAAAGGACGGCTCTTCCTGGCTCTGGTGGTGAAGAGATCTCGGAGTGAAGGCCATTTTGGTTAAATAATCCTTTCTGCAAAACTGATGCGCTGCAGCCAGGGTGTCCTACAGTGCCAAACCATACTGCTATATGGAGTATGGAGGTGGAGAGGACAGACTCAATCACAGCTGAGTAAAACCATTTTCTGAGGTATACTGTATGTTCAACTTCCTCAGCTGACATAGAAAGTACATCCTCTGCTGAGCCTTTTTTGTGATGGAGACAATGTCAGTTTGTGTGTGTGTGTGTGTGTGCGTGAGTGAGTGAGTGATGACCTGGGGGTGTGCAGTGTGTGTTGCTGATGACCTGGGGGTGTGCAGTGTGTTGCTGATGACCTGGGTGTGTGCAGTGTGTTGCTGATGACCTGGGGGCGTGCAGTGTGTTGCTGATGACCTGGGGGTGTGCAGTGTGTTGCTGATGACCTGGGTGTGTGCAGTGTGTTGCTGATGACCTGGGTGTGTGCAGTGTGTTGCTGATGACCTGGTGGTGTGCAGTGTGTTGCTGATGACCTGGGGGTATGCAGTGTGTTGCTGATGACCTGGGGGTGTGCAGTGTGTTGCTGATGACCTGGGGGTGTGCAGTGTGTTGCTGATGACCTGGGGGTGTGCAGTGTGTTGCTGATGACCTGGTGGTGTGCAGTGTGTTGCTGATGACCTGGGGGTGTGCAGTGTGTTGCTGATGACCTGGGGGTATGCAGTGTGTTGCTGATGACCTGGGGGTGTGCAGTGTGTTGCTGATGACCTGGTGGTGTGCAGTGTGTTGCTGATGACCTGGAGGTGTGCAGTGCCGAGTGATCATTAAGTCAAGCCTCTGTCAGAGAGTCTGTGTCGGACGCACCGAATCTCTGTGTCGGTGGACAATGTGCCGCCCATCCATCGCACGAGACTTATTTTTACTGCTGTTTATTCAACACCATGTTCTTAAAACACCATGCTGTAAACACTGTAGAACTGACATACAAAACAAGACAACAAACAAACATTAACTTGGGACATTCATAGTTACATTCACAATAATACATCAACCTTCACAATAAGATTCACAAACAAATACAATACTGACCACTTTGCCTGCTCTCACATGAATGGGGGACTTGGAACCTTCAGTCTTTCTTGAAAAACCTTTTTGTTTTCTCTTCTTTTCTCTATTTTACTTTACTTCATTTCTTGTACTTAACTTAACTTTCTTCTGCTTTACATTTTATAGTTCACTTTACTTCCTAGTTTACTTTACTTCTTCTTGTCTACTTTGCTTTCTTCCTTCCAACTGCTTTCTTCCATGTGATCTGCACAGTGCACTCTCCTTCAATGTAATGAGACTTCTGTCCCTCTCTCTCACTCACAACAGGTGTAACCAACAAGCTTAATTAGCAGACGCACAGATGCAACAAAGACACATAATTGAGAACTCTCAGCATATAGAACATACTTAGAGCACCCCCAAAAGGACAAATACAGAAAAATGAAAACTTTGACATGGCAGCAGTAACAGACAATATTTGCAACTTATTTCCTGCTAGTCATTTTGATCAACTGGGACTGCATATAGCCTGCATGACATCCATGGTATGAAGACTGGTTACAGTCTCTCTGGTTCAATTCCAGCGGGCACCATGTGTTGCAAGTCTTTCCCCTCGCTACCCTTGGCTTCCTGTATCTCAATATTTGTATTCACTGCTACGATCTTAAGCCAAACATTTAAAAAATATATATAATTTCTTGTTTTTCTGAAAAACCTAAACAGGGCACCTAAACATTTATTTATTTATGTTTAGTATTTTAATACACAGTGAAGCCATGTGAGCCTAGGACTTATAGGGCACTGCCCTATAAGTCCTCACATGGCTTCACTGTGGCCAACATTAGAAGACTGTTTGCCCTTTATCCTACAACAAGCACTATAATGTCACTGTGTGGGTTAGGGTGTCCTCAGAAAAACATTTCACTGATAAATAGCTATCAAAGAAAGAACTGCACTCTGCAACTCTCATAGTATACATTTAAGTGCTGTGGTTTGACGAAAAACACGAAAATGACAGTGATATAGTGACATCACAATATCATCCCCTCCCCTTTATCATACAACAACAGCTGTGGGCTTCCCTTCACCACCCTTTCCACCCACCAGGCAAACCAGGCATACTTAATGAACTAATGAAATCATAATTTTAACACTTTCTGTACACTTTTTAGAAACAAATCTTTCTCCTATTATTATCATAGTACCTGATGATCATGCTTTAGGGGGGGAACAAAATCATGGCATTCTGTCTTTAACATCCAAAAGCAACTATGGGCAAATCTATATGACGATATATAAGAAATTACGTGTCATAAATGTAATAATAAATGTGTAATTGTAGATGCTGTAGTACAACAAAGGTATGAATTAAGCCTTTGAAGAGCCCAATGATGGTGTAGGGGTGATTAGCGTATCTACCACACACACCTGGACTCTTTTCCAAGTGCTTTGCTTCCATGCTATATCGGCTGCATTAAAGCAGATAAAGAGATTGACCTTCCCAGAAACCACCTTTTAATGGTAAAGGTTTCTCGAAAAAAGAAAAAAAAAATGAAAAGGTGAAGTGACTCTTGATCCTCTTATTTCTAATATGGCGTAGAGTTATGACATTGGATACCTAGACAAACTGCACTGGGCTGTCTCCTGGCTTCACTAGCCCATTGCACACCCCCAGATGTATGATCACCCCATTACCAGATCACGGTATGCTGAGATTGATTCCAGTCATCCGTGTTATTAGAGGCCTGGAGGGTAGCCAGGCAGTACTGTATGGCACAGAGGGCCGTATGTGACAATTCAATTAGCTGCTCGATCCATCTTTACACCACCATCAACTCATCTGTAAGCAGTAATTAGAATCAACGGTTATCAAGCAAGATTTATTATTTATTTGTGTAAAGAAAATAGATCATAATCAAAACTACTTTAGTCTATGATGTTACGAGAACAGTAATTTTAAGAAATCCATAAAGATTACCAGAAGTCTTTATTTTCGCCAATATAAAAGATATTTTGCACATACAAAGGAATTCAAGTTCCTATTTGGGCTGTGGAGAAAACATAAATGTCTACTTACAGCCATCATTGAATGCAACCAGGTAATTTGTAACCACTATAATTAAATCACTGCCTTTTATTGCCATCCAGAAGAAGTGGAAATTGATCATTTCTGTTGTAATTGAATGCGCTTATATTACACTTACGTTTTTACTATATAGGATGACTGGGTGAATTTCTTCATCTTAGTTCCTAGTTATCTGCATGTTCCCATCACATTAAAAGGGGAAGACAGCTGAATATCATTTATTTTTGTACGTTTTATTACAGTGCCCTAGGACAGCTCAGCCTATATATTCACCTCTGTCTTTTACAGAAGACTTGAGGTGCAAGTTGGACTGGAGATAGTGGTCTAATAAGCTTGTGATATCATGCTGATGGTCACATCAGCATTATATTATACTAGACTTAAGCTATGAATTCATACAGTAGGTGAATAAGGTACATGATTTGCTGTGGTCTGTGAATGTTCACCAATTCTGACGTGCCCAGAATAGGGACGCTGGGTCTGCATGTTAAAACAAGAGAAGACAGAATTTCTAAAAGCTGAACCAAATGACATTACTACTGTATACATGTGTGGCTGAAACAAAATGATGAATGTGCTCAGAAAGTTTCATCCACTCACCAGATTTAGCTAATTATTAAAAACCCTAACTCAGAAGTGTAGATGTCAAGGTGGACATGGACAAAACAACAAACAAAAGACACTAATACAAAACAATTTGATTTGATACGCCAGCAGAAAAATGCTTTCACAAATAGGCCTATAGCTTCCCAACCGTAGCACTTCCTTGACTGTGGGTTGTTACAACCCAGCGTATAGGGTCACCACACGAACATAATGGTCTCCCTCCTTTCCAATACCCCAAAACAGTCAGTCAAAAAATATACAGATATCTGACCCAAGATAAACTATAACAAAAATATAAATAAACCGATAACAAAAGAAAGGCCACCCTACTGTAGCAAGGCTGTACACTAATGTACGTGGTACGTACCAATAGAACCAGAAAGCACATTTATGAAGTCTCTGAATGTTGAAAAGTTCAGGGCTGTGGGAGGCCTTACTATGGCAAACCTCAAATGCACAATCCTTCTAAATGCAGTCTCCCTAAGTCTGTTGTGGGAAATGGCACCATAAATCATCACTGTCTATGATGTAGAGAACAGAGATTTGCAGGGAAACAACCGGCAGACCTTAATTGAGCAACATTAAAGGACCACTTTTCAACCTAATTGGTCCTCACTAATGATCATGATAAAATAGAAAAGAAAGAAATCCACTCTGTCTGTGTCTCATAGGAGGGCTGTGGACAGTTCAGAAACCCGTCCACCAGTGACATCATCGATGGGGAATCCACTCTGTCTGTGTCTCATAGGAGGGCTGTGGACAGTTCATAAACCCGTCCACCAGTGACATCATCGATGGGGAATCCAAACATTCCAACTTGAAAAGTTGCAATGCGAAAATGGAAGCCATCGTTCTCAAGATAATACAAATCTAAACATGTTTGTAAAAAAATTCTTGTTTAAAAAATAATCTGCCTAATGATGGGGCTAGGGTATGTATTGGTAGATCTACTTCTTTCCACCACTGGTTAACTGAATGTAAATGAATCTGAATGTAACATGACACAACTAAACATCTTAAACAACTCTTCTCAGTGTGGAGAAGAAAAACATTTTTGTGTCTCAGATCTCTGAGGTGTTTAGGTGAAGTATTTTCTTCAGTCACTCTCTTCCCGATAGCACGATACGTACTGCAAATGTCTACTTCGCTTCCTCAACCATTCCCTCTTCCCTCCAAATCCTTCCTCTGTACTGCTTGTTGTACACTGCACTTATATGAGCATTTTCCCTTTATTTATTTAATCATACCCGGTCACTATATGCAAACTTTACCTTTGGTTGGAATAACTAAGGGCAACAACAATGCAGCGATAATTTGTTTATTACACACCCATTGCCCGTAGCTTTTTCCACAGTGAAAGTTGATTTTCATATCACACGTTGCTCTTACAATTATCATTATTGTTGGCCACAGTGGCAATACTAATACTTTGAGCCTGGCTTGTGACACATTTCGATTTCTTTATTTGAATCCACAAATTACAATTCATTTGACAAGGAAACAAATATAACGGGGTTGACAGTTCATGTTCACTTAAGGATACACATGGCACATCCTTCTCCACACAGACAAACTGCCTATAACAGCCGAAACAGAACAGTATTTGGCTTTGCTTTTTGTCATGCCAGCTATTCTTAGACCACTCATGGTCAGTTTATGAACATGGCCCAGGCTTCCGAATATCAGTATGGCAAATCTACAGCGATACCCCAAGTTTGCCACACACACACACACACACACACACACACACACAATTAATAAAACTTTATTTGTATAGCACCAACATGAAATGCAGCTCAAAGTGCTTTACAGAGCAATGGAGGGAAAAAAAGAAAAGAAGAGCAAGGCATAAACATTAAAAAACAAGAGCAGTAATGCAATACAGTGAGGACATGAATAACAAAAAATAAAAGATAAATTAAAAGCAAGGGTGGGTCTTCAGCTGTGCTTTAAAAATGTCTACAGAGGCTGCCTGTCGAAGGTACAGTGGGAGCTTTTTAATATTTTCTGGCTGGTTTGGAAGATAGCTTGAGGATCCAATGGAGTTAAGTGGTTTCATATATGTCACACCAATGTCTTTGTAAAAGTGTCTAGTCACACACATGAAAAAACTAAAATTGAAATTCAACTCTCCTAGGGCAGCGTTTCCCCACACATCTAGGGACTCTAGATGCGTTTCCATTATTTCTCGAAAGCTTCTTTTAAATAGGGATTAAGTTGCTTATTTCGTGGTGTATTTTTGTAGGTTTGGGTCCCAGGAGACACCAAGTTTCTCTTCTTGGTCGACTCTCAAAAATAAAACGTTTGAGAACCATAATGTGTTCAAATGTTTCAAAAAATATTCAAAAATGGGTTTTTTTCTCCACATCTTTTCTACAATAGTTTTTTGAAAACTCAGTCACAACGCTGTGAGCTTGCATATCTGCTTTTTTAAATATCCGATGGATAGCTTTATAGTCCATGTAGCCCCTATAATCACACCTTTTGGTCTTGTTTTCATAGAGCTGGTTGCTTATTTCACTGATCTGTGTGTGACATTCAAATACTGATTTGCTGCTCCATGATGCAGAAACCACCACCACCCAACACCTGCCTCTGAAATAATGAAACATGGATGCATGAGGTCAGTATGTACAGTTCTGTACCTGACATCAACATGTTTGAACATCTCACACAACAGCAACAACAGCTCATTCTGTCCTTGACATGAAAAGGTTTAAAAACCATGCACTGATATAGCAACATGCGTTTTATTTCTTCTTCTGAAAACAAAGAATTTAGAAGACATTTTTAGAATCGATCTCAGGTCTTAAACACAGTATCAGCCCAGCAGGGAATATACCTTTAACCATCCACCATTATATATAGAATACTTGCAATGTTTATCTCAGCAGTCTCACCACTGCTGCCTTCCCTCCAATGTTTATCTCACCACAGTCTCACCACTGCTGCCTTCCTGCCCACAGCTGTACAGTACAGCTCAGATCGGGCTGCACAGCGTACATTTCTTCCAGCACAGAGCCCATGAGTGTCCTCCAGAGTAACTTCAAGGACAAAAGCCTTTGTTTTGCTCCATAACAACATCTATAGCCTAAGCCAAAAACAGATAGAATGACTGTTGAACACACTTGAACACAAATAATTAATTTTCTGAAATTAACCATTTAATATACCATCCCAGGGGGTCTATTCTAGGCTCCATCTTGGGGGGGGGTGTCCCCAAAGTTGCATTCCAGCCAAAACTAAACAGACACACTGCTCAAATATCACACAGATTTCCTCCGTGCAGGGGTGTATGCACACTTGCACAGGCATGCACATACACAAACTCTTTGTCTGACACGCGCAAACGGGTAGCACGCACGCACACAGTACACACACGTGGACACGTGCCCACACCCAAAAGCAGCAGAAGCAGTGGCAGCAGAGTAAAGCAACGAGTGCTGCTTCCACACAGTTCTATCTTGGAGGTAGAGAAACGCAGGGCCTAATTGTGTCTTGGAGCTATAGTGCGCTGTTCATCTCTGGAGATCTCATTATAAGATCCACAAGCTGTTCAGGCACGTACCAGCTCTCTTCAATCTCTCATCCCGTCAGCTTGTACAGCAGAACCATTTGAAATCTCCATTGCCCGGCCCTATGTGGTATTGATAGAATAAAGCAATAATTGTTGATTAGGAAATTGTGCCACAGCACCTAAAGAGAGACACAAAGACAGTTTTGTGACAGAAGTTTATTTGATTTTGTGCCACTAGCCACTATTGCAGTTTAGCTACCGAAGACAGCGTGGTCTTTCAACCCGTGAAACTTTTGTCCAATGGAATGCACCAGGTCTAAGCATTGTACCAGCGAAAGTGTGTTTTGTTTCCATATAGCCCTGACAGAGTGGTGGAGGTTGCACCAGGATTTATAATATCTGTAGGCCTACTTTTACCATTCATCATGGTGGCTCATATATTTTGTAGATGTGTGATGTCAGGCAGATTACTTCCAAAGGCGCAATATTTTACTTATTCATAATTCACATTACAGTAATTAATAATTATATCTACAGTATATGACTACCACGCCTTGAAAACTAAGTTGGATGGACATTTTGTGGTGAGAAGGAATGTCGGGTTAAATGGGGCTATATAAAAATGACAGAGAGGATATAGTGAGAGAGAGAAGACAGATGCGGTAGGGCACCCCATTACAGCGAGCAACAGAGCCCAGGCCACTTGCAATCTGTGCAAAAAGAGAGGCCATTTTGCGAGGGTGTGCAGGTCAGGGGCCATAATGTTAAATTGTTGCCCTGAGGGCAGAATTTGAATTTCCTAATGTTAAATTGCTGCCCTGAGGGCAGCATTTGAATGCTGCCCTCAGGGCAGCCACACACCCTTCTACCACCAGCACTTTCCTCCTCCTCTTCTGCCTTAAAAAAGTAATTATATTGTGCACATTTTATCCTCTTAATTGTTATTTGGACACAGCGATATAGGAAAAAGTATTAAGGTAACATATCACATATCCGATAGTCGTTAAATTGTGTCACATCCATAGCCTCCAGCTATGCCGTATGTGGAGGTGCACACATGAGAATGTTTTTTATGTATTTATTTTTGACACATTGCAGTCACTAATCACTGCGTAGCTTGTGTGTGCATTTGGCCCTTATCAAACTTTGCTCATTAAAATCTTCACACTTTTGCGTGTGCGTGTGTGTCCGCCTCTCTCTGTCTCTCTCTCCCACTCTGCTTTACCAACACATTCCCGTAATTGCTGACAGTGCATTCTACAGAACAACTCAGACTTCCCCCTTCTGACTCTCTCATCCTTACACATTGCTGTGCAAAGAACTGATAATACTGTCTACATGTAAAATGTGGAATTTGTATAGGCTTGCTCTGAAAACCTTCCTGTCAGATTCTGTTGTCGCACGCAGCCCTCCACCATCTCATATGGGCTACCATCTTTCACTCATACCATGGAGGAAATGCATCCCATAACACTTTTCTGATGAATCTCTATCTCAACCCCAACCACTCCCTCACACCCACTGTCCTCTCTCTCTCTCTCTCTCTCTCTCTCCCCCTGTCTCTCTCAGCTGCAGCTGTCGGAATAATGAAGTCACCTCTCCCTCTTGGCCGAGACCCAGGCTTAAAAATACCATTGTCAGCATGACAATGAGAAAGTACCCTGGGTCGCATGCCTGAGAGAAGGATACATGCATGTGACCTTGTCCATAAGGCATCACCCCCTCCCTCTTAGTCTTTATGCCACCGATACCCCTCCCACCCACCCTGCACCCCCAACCTAACCACCTCTCAAACATTGGGTTCATCACTAACATCTCTCTGTCACCCACAGGATTGTGTGTGTGCCCCGCGCACAGTCCACACACATACAAGCCAACGTATGCACATATGCACACATACAAGCCAACGCACACACGCACGCACGCACAAAGCCTGTAATGCGTACTGACCTTTCCTGTCTATCCCCAATAGAGGGGCACAATAGCTTCTGTTTGATGCTCAGGTGCACAAAATGCTAATCCACACAGGCTTGCAAAATTGCGATACATGCACACATATGCTGTGGATGAACACATGTAACGAATACACATAGGCACGCATACACTCACACACAAACCAGTAGGTATAAATGAAACCACAGTAGTAGTAAATACTGTAGGCCTAGTAGTAGGATTATTCTGTGTAGGGGAATTCTCGTATAGATAGATTAATCAATTAATCATTAAGTAAGATATTTCCATAGGATGCTCTTCGTTTAGAGGTCACAGAGATGATGCATTGTTTATATAATACAATGATTAAAGGCAAAGGATAATGACGTTTATGTGGGCATGAGGCAATCTCTCAGCAGGGTAAAGCAGCTGGAAATCATAATATTATTAGAGTGGTCCCTTCCACAGCCAACATATTGACAAGCCTAACTTCTGGTACATCACGTGACACACAACAGATTGTAGCCAGGCCGTATTGAAATCAAAGCAATGTTGCCATTACAAAGACTGAAAACAAGGTGAAACGGCAAGCGTGGCATCAGAAGCTGGCTTGAGCTCCATGAGATTCACGCGAGCAAGAGCTAAGTGAGTGCCAGTGCCGACTGCCGATTGGTGTAAAGAACAATACGCTCCTGCAGCCTGCAGGTGGATGGCATTGAAGCCTGCACCCGTCCCACAGCAGTCCAGGTATACCCGTCAGAATAGGTATTGTCCAGCTTATTGAGTGATGGTTTGAGGCCTGTCTACGACATAAGTCAGCTATGACATCGATACTGTGATGTCATCATGGTATCAGCACTATGACGTCACGTCAAGCATGATGTCAGCACTCAGCTGTAACAATCAGCCTTTTCCACTGAAAGGATAATCATTGCTAAAGGATTAACTCTGTGGTATTTAGAAGCCACGCAATGATGTTGAGCAAACAGAATGGCCAGCAATATATGCAGTTTACATTGGGAAACATAAATCAACCACTACTCAAACCCCCTCCCAAGTCCAACCCAAATGAGTCCCAGCAACCCCTTAAACGCCTTATATAAACAATAAACAAGTTCAAATAAACAAAATAGCAGTCGCGCGACTCGCGTCGGTCCTCCTCTCCGCGTGCACGCGCACTATAGTCTCTTAAAGTTCCTATAATCCACAAAGCATGAAGAGTCCGCTCCCAACGGCGTAGCGAGCGTTCGGGGTACCCCCTTATTATAATCCAAGTACTGTTTGGAATGAACTCACCAGAAGAGTCTGTCAGTCTCGGGTGCGATTCCAAACGACCGTGATCCAACGGCAGCAACAGGCTAGCGTGTTTCTGTTCCCGCTGGCTCCATTAAGTCAAACGTCTTGTCTTGGCTGCAGATACTACACGTTAACACTTTAGTGCAGTTATTTAAACGGTAGGCCTATCTGGCGCCACGGAGCTCCTCTCTGTCATGTTCACACTGGTACCTGGATTTGTTTGTTCCCCTCCCTCCTGTGTCACTTCCTCTATAAAGTTGGGTTACCTCAATCATTCAATCAGACCATAGCTCTCATGTGAGCTAGGAATGTTCATATGGACTTAAAAGTCTGTTCACAGTTTTCCACATGCACACATATCACACGTATATAAGGACATGCAGCAGCATAGATCAAGCAGATAAATACAATATCATTATGTGCATTTGTCACACAGCACGTACTGTGTCTCTTATGTCTATGTAAACATTAGTACAATGTAACCTAATGTGAGCCATGTCAAGCTCACATCACAGCATACTTTCAACAATCGAAAGGCATGGGTAAAATAAATCTAAGAAGTTAACCAGTTTCACGAGCTGAACATTTAGTTGTTTCTTGCTGACTGTAGTAAATCGGAAAGCATTGTGAAGGCGGGTTGTCCTGTGTGTGGTTTGGCACAGACCATATAGAGCTCGGACTCTGTAGGAGTACAAGAGGAGGCTGTAAGAGCAGCCGGCAACAAAAGGGGTGTAATTGTACGTCTGTTGGTAGCAACTGGATTTCACAAAAGTAACAAAAGAAAGTGGATAGATTTTATGTAACACACATGGCTAAGGGTGCATGAAGTGTTAGATGTGATTTTGTTATAGTAGACAAACACGTTTGTGACCCGCTCTACCAGAATCAATTTGATGTTACAAAACGAGGAAGATCGAGCAGCTGCTCATGATGTTTATAACAGGCTGTATAGTGTACTGTATGTATACAGTACGTCCTCCTCATAGGAATCCATGATTCTTCAGTGGATAGCCTACTACAATGATGAAGCCACAAGCCTTTAACTCGCTAAAACTGGGAAAGCATCTGTCATTTTAGATTTAGTTGGCTATTCAAAAATAGCAGATACCTGACTGTATATAGTATACAAGCTCACTTTTAGATCTGCAATTGTTTGAAAAATCTAGAACATTTGTACAAACATTTTTAACTCAAATCTGGGGGTCCCTCCTGGAACAAAATATTTTGATATATTGGGTTAGCCAAATACATATAATGTTTTTCAGAAAACTGGAAGACATTTGAAGAATTGGCCTCAGCCCACCCACACCTTGTTGCATGGCCTCTAAGGGAAGAGTGATGAAAAGCTTGCTTGCTGTTTACAGCCTTATTGTCTCCACCAGGCCGAAGGCATGGGGAGAGAGTATGTTTTGCACTCCGTCCGTGTGTGTGTGTGTGTGTGTGTGTGTGTGTGTGTGTGTGTGTGCGTGCGTGTGTCCGTCTGTCCGTCCGTCCGTCCGTTACCAGCTAATCTCTGGCACCGTTGGCCCGATCCATGCCAAACTTTGCACACACTCCCTGGATGCCAACAATGAACCTCTGTCCCACATTTTCCAGAACGACCAGGAGGCCGACTTTTGTAAAACACATTTTTACTCCTCCATATTTTGTCCAAAAATCCCGCAAATCGTTACACAGTATCTCTATAGTCATGTGATCAAGACAGATCTGTCTGATATTGCATACAGTGAGTGGCTTTCAAACTTTGCAGGATTGGCCCAATTTGAACAAACAGCTTCAAATCATGAACGCAGTGTGCAATTTACGTTAAATCGAATAGGCGAAGGAATATATCCCACCCTTTTCACATTGGCCTGTCATAGCGCCACCAACAGGTGGATTTTTGCAAAACACATTTTTGGAACAAAATGCATCAAATCATCCAATTGCCAGGAGACCACAACCTGACCTGCCCTGGTGGAGACCTGTGCCCCGAGGGGCAGGAGACCACAACCTGACCTGCCCTGGTGGAGACCTGTGCCCCGAGGGGCACTTTTTCTACTTTTATTATGTTCTGCTAGAATACATTCTACTATATGTACACATGTTCTCATCCAAATTGGATGAGAACATATTTTTATTATGAAAGCCTAGATGGTGCTATATCAAAGAACTAAACATGTTGACACAGAGTTGTTTTTGTCTCCAAAAGAGTTTCTGTTTCATTGACAGAGATTTTTGGAAGAGTGAAAGAGAAACACAGGGCTTATCATCATAAAAACAATTTTATTATCTTAATTGTCTTCAGGACAAATACCAATTTTCTTTCTTTTTACAATATATTACTATCATTAGACTGTTTTATACATCATATTTCATATATTAATCACTTCTGAAATAATTTTGTACATGCTTGTTTGGGACTGAACATTCCCTGGTCAGATGAAAGCAGAGAGATGGAAGTAAAAAGGCACATGATTGCTCCCATTCGCAGTGAGCAATACAGTTTAAAAGAAACAAATAAAGGGCTGTGGTGGTTCTGTGTGAGTGCAGGCCAATCACGTCCTGTTCAGACCGTAAGCAGCCTCTTTGAAACCCATTAAGTCTCCAGTCAGGGTAGCAAAAAAAAATTGAAATCCCAGGCTGAAGTAATTAAACGCTGATGCGGCAACTGATTGCAATATTATCTTTTTTATTTTTTTGCTCAGATACCTCAAAAAAGAAAAAAGAAAATCCTTCATTTTCTGCAACAAACAGTTTAATTGGTTTTACAGCAGAAAGACAATCTCCGTTTGGTAGAGTTCTCGAACCACTGTTGGGTGGCTGCACTCGGGTGTCTTGTTTCCTCTTTCTGTACATAGTGTATTTGTAGCTGCGGGCCTAAGAAATGCATTACGTTTCAAACAGTGCAGTATGGTATGGTCTCTGGGAGTGCACAGTAGAATTCAGAACATAATCATTCATCACAGTCTTCTTTAAAACTCTGTGCTTGAAATCTCTCTGCCCCGAAAGTGAGGGAGTCTCTGTGTGTCTGTGGTTTGAACTGAGTGATGTGAGCTTCAAGCCAGAAACTATAGATCCTCAGTATCATACTCTGATGCATCCAAAGTCTAACCATCCAAACCATGACTCAATCTGGAACTCTTTGTCAAAGTCTATTGGTATAGTTTTCAGTGTCTGGGGTGCTTGATCCAGTTTCGAATCATCCACTTCTGACCGGAGCACCTCTGGACCACCAACCGGAGGCCAAAGTTGGCATCTTTGGACATCTCTACTTCCAGGCACCGGCCAGTATCCCGGCTAATGATCGGACCATTCTGCAACAAAGCCAGAATCGTGATTAACATTTTACATTTCATCCATAGTGACTTACGATGGGCCCTTCTGTAGAATAACTTTCAACATCGTCCTTGATGATCACCAGCCATTATTGCCAAGACAATTCCCCTGGGCTCCCAGAATGAACATGCAAGAGAGAGAAGATTGCTGATGGTAAGATCGTTGCATTTACATAAGCACTTTAAGCAACAGCAGATGGATACAGTAAAATAAAACTGCCCTTATTCTCACCATAAACCTTGAATGCTCAGGCCTGCTTTTACAGCATAGTGGCTCTTATCATTCAATGAAGACAAATCAATGCATGTGCCATATCTCAATTCAGCCTCGTTTAAATCGGAATACCATTATTCTGATGGAAGTGTGAAATATGTCATTGTGTGTGAAAACATTCTAATGCTGATCAGTATTCGAGAGAGATTTGCCTTCCTTCCCTCCTTCCTTCCTTCCTTACTTCCTTCCTTCCTTCTACAACCACAGAAATAGTATAATATAAGGCAAGTCATTCAGTTTGGGCCTTTTCAAACACAAACTGGTACTGTAGCTGGTCACACTTATCAAGGATTATTATGCTTGTTTCTTATGCTTGTTTTTACCTGTGTGAAGTCCCAGAGTCTCTGGGAAACCCGTGAAACAGCATCACATTTTTTCAGGCTGGGCGTGCGCCCTCTGCCGTCATCAACTAGACATTTTGTGTCGGGCAGGAAGGTGGTCGACCCTAAGGGTCCTAGCTGAAGCAGTCCCTCGGTGGAGTAGCGGGCCAGCTGTGAAACACAGAAGTTAAATCGATAGCATGAAAACCCAAAATAAATAAATGCACATGCATTTACCATTACATGAAAAGCATAGGAAATAAATATTATAAATAAATGTCCACATACTACGTGCTCTGCCCATGCTTTATTTAATTAACAAACAAGAACAATGTCTCGCCCCTTAACCCATTCTGACCTGGCACCCATTTTGGTGTTGGCATCATGTTATGCTTTAGCTATTGAAAAATAGCAGATCTACAAGCTCATATCGCGCCACCGAGTGGCGCGATACAAGCTTGTAGGTCTGCTATTTTTGAAAATTTCGAAGAACGACTGACATTTTTAGAATCTGATCTCAGGTCAGAATGGGTTCATCAGACCAGTGTGTGTCCCGTGGAAACCTCGTATGGATCTGATCTCAGGTCAGAATGGGTTAAGGGCTTAATCAAGTTCGAACCTGATATCATAGTATATCATGTGGTGTATTTTTGGTTCAGCACCGTTTTCCAAGAACCGTGGAGAATGTGCATATCCTATCTTTTTTGACTGACTGACTTTCCATAACATGCATGCATGAGTGCACCACGCACCACGGATACATAGACGTTACAGCAGTGGGTGGCCCGTTAGCCCTCCAAGATATGGGATTAAAAAATCCTAAAAACAATAGAAACCATCTTAACTACAATCTAACAAAAACATATTTTTATGACATTTTAGACGACGGTCCAACAAAAACATTGTTTTATTACATTTTAGCTGACAAATAGGCCATGCTCAAATTAATAAGGCTCGGCTTTATCAATTTTACATTTGCTGGTGTAAAAAGTATATTAACAATATTTAAGAATTTCCATTATGGTTGCTACTGTACTGAACTAGAGTCACAACTTTCTGTATAGTTTAAAATGTAAAGCAATCCAGCGTTTTCATACCAGGACACTGGCATGTATCCAGTTATTGTTTTTCTCCAAGCTACAACAGTGCAGTCACAACAACAATAGCATGCTCAAAAATCCAATACTTCCTCCTTAAAAGGACACTTAATTAGCAAGCGGAATCTGCCGCGATTCACTCCTAGGCAAATGAGGATAATAATGTTTGTATATAATGGGGCCAAGAAAGGGGAATTGTGTGCAACTTTAGAGCAGAAGGACTGTATCCACTACTTTTTAGACAATGTGTCAGTGTGATTGAGCATCACAGGAGAGCCCCTGTTGGAATCATATTATCCCTCGGTATAATTCAATGCGCTGCTATGCCATTTTGCTGCTGACTTTTATCATATTACACTTTCTAGAATACAGTTGCAGGGAGGACAGCGTGTAAAAAAAAAAGTGTATAGTTTATTAATGCTACAGACCCCCCCCCCCCCCCCCCCAACTAAAACTTGATCCCTCACCGTTTAATCCTGTACATGAAAGGCTATGTGTATCTATTACGTAAGGATACAGTACAGATAACATCTATTATTCATAGCAGTGATCCTCTCTGAAAAATGAGATGCCAAAGATAGGGAATGGAGGTGGTGGTGGTGATGGGGATGCATGTGTGCGTGCACACTTGCGCACACGCACATGCACACGCACTTGCACACACACACACACACACACACACACACACACACACACACACACACACACACACACACACACACACACACACACACACACACACACACACACACACACACATCTACTGTACACATAAGCAAACAGACTTGCTAAAAGACAAGCATTCATATGCATGTACAGACACACATACTGCACACACTCACACAATAATCCATAAAAGCCAAAGGCTGGTATCTGTATAATGCAGGGAATTTGAAGGATCAGGATCAATGTACTGTAACTGAATAGCTCTAGACCCAGACCGCTGGTAAACAGACATACTGTATACACGTACATGTGTCGGAGCTCAATGAAATGGAACAACGGAGTATTTCAATCAACTGTAAACATGCTTTCGATCAAATGGTTTGATGGGGAGGAAAGGAAAGGAAATACGAGATGGCAAATGAGCTTTTTACAGGTTTCACATTCTCCTCAATGTGGACCCTGTTCCCAGCTGTCTACACAGTAAAATCCTCTGCGTTCATTTAGGGTCCATTTGTACACCCTCCGTTAAATTAACACTTTACAGTGTACAGAATCACGATGCAAACAAAGCGTTTGGAGCTTTGAGACATAATTCTATACTGTAACATTAGGCCTTACACTCAAATCAAATCCATCAATTTGAGCATGTAAGAAAACCTCTCTGCAATCTGCTGGCACTATATTCTGTGTAAGTGTAACAATTAGTGTTATTATGTGTGCCTCTTTTGTTTTGCATAAGGCACAGAAACCAAACAAGCTTTCAGTAGTCTGTGTGGGTACAATGAGAAAAGAACATAGAGGCTTTTAAGCACAGTTCTGCCCTTAAGAAACTAAAACATCAATTACACACTGAGCGGGCATACAGGGCCCTTGTTTTTGTAATGATTTTGGCCTTGATGAAGGTCAAGAGAGATTTTCTTTTTCAATTGCGACAAATTATGAATATAATTCATATGGCAACAAGAGAAGGCTGCATGAGGTGTGTTTGGATGGTGCTTGCCAAATGCTATTACTGAAAAAACACTGACATGACAAAGCAGTCCTATCTAAGTTTTAAAAAATAACTGAGAATGAAGGCTTTCACATGAGCAATATTCTATTTGCTCAATTGCTACTTTAAAAAAAAAAATGATTTAATTGAATGAATGCACTACAACAGCCTTGTCCTGTGGTTTTAGAGCTCTACACAGTCTTCCCTAGTGAAAGTTCACAATGACATCCTTCTCTCTGTCGACTCTGGCTCTTGTTCTATTTCAATCATCCTTGATCAGCAGTAGTAGAGTAAGGTCACATTCCCACCTAATACTTCGGTAGACTCGATGCGAATGGGCAGAATAGTTGGGATTCTTGCGTATTTAATTTGCTGCGGTTTGCCTTCACACTGTCATCCGCAGCAATTGGAAACGCAGCAGGGGGGACCTTTATCAATGTGTTCCATTCATAAACTAGCCTACACAGTGACATCTATGGTGATCAAATTATACTCATAACGTGCATGTGTCGTGCCGTCTGGGACTGGACCCCTCTCTCTCTCTCTCACTATACGCTCGCAGCCACGCACTGTTCTTTTGGGCATGGAGGCACAGCGCTGAGCGCACTGATATAACAGACAGCAGCGCAAAATATTTACAAGTTTATCGAGATGAAAGTCCCTACTCCCCAGTCCCCACACAGTGACAGCACTCCATGTTTACGGCACGCACAGACAGACAGAATAGTGTAGGCTATAATACACTGCAGTGTTTTTATGTGTTTCTTAAGCAATTGATTAATGTACTCGTCCTCATTTCGATCAGGGCTTCAGTCTCCTCATTCGACCACGTCTATCCACGGTAACGGGACATCTTTGCGCTGCGTAAAATATGCCTTCTCCGTCTCCAACTGTGTTCAGCGCCACATTGTTTGCTAAATTTCCTTTATTTACTGCGGATTGCATTCACACCTGCACATTGGAAGCGAAGCGAAACCCCCGCTTTTGCTCGGAGTAGAATGCGGTTCTTTGATACGCATTAGGATTGTGTACTTTCTGAAAATGCGCAGCGGGATTTGTTTTAATCGCAGCAAAGCTCTCTGGTATGAATGTCACCTTAGTGTAAGTGCCGAAGCAGTCGACTATTACAGTACACCAATTCTCTAAGCATATAAACCTGGTTTCAATACCAGGCAACGTCACATGGGATCCCAACCACAAGGATCTCAATGGCCGCCTTAAACTGATTTGGGCCTTTTGGGGCTAGATATACACTGACACGAAACAAGACAGGAACGCCCAAAAACGTCACATCCAGTTTTTTAACAACACAGGAACGCCCAAAAACGTCACATCCGGGACATTTACCCTGGGCAGAATTTTCTATGGCTGCCAATGCAACTTTTTCCAATCCTTAATCACATACGGACAAACATCTATGCCGATAATATCTAACTTGCGGAGGTAACGTGCCTTGTCCACGGGCAACAGATCTTTCAACGTATGGCATTGCAAATACATTTGATAATCGCTACTCTGCGCAATATTGTTTTCTCCGCTCTGATGACGTGTTTTCGTGTCAGTGTATAGTATGTGTAAGCAGATTTATGTGGTGTATACTGGGGCCGGATACAGGGAAATCACCCTTATATAATCCCCTACTATGACCTGTTCACGGTTCAGTCCGGGAGCCTCTTTACATGCTAATATGTAGAAAATGGGACTATAACAAATAATTAACACGAGGAAATGACTCTACCAAGCCAATTAACCTGTTCCTTCTGCAGAGCCATTAGACGCTCCATTGCCTTCCTGGCATCGTAAAAAAGTTTCAGAGACACTTTCTGGGGGTCAACTTAATCACAAGTTTCCTAATTACCTTGTTAATGGAGCGGTAACTTGATGGTGTATTGTATGTGATGCAGCGTGTTGTGCATTGGGCTGGAATATGCTCAAGGTATACTCCCGCCTACTAGCTCCTAGGTGTTAAGTACCCACAGCTGTGCACTACAAATAGCCTGTTATGCCACAGTCACATTTTCACAGTGACAGGAATCAAGGTGAACAAACACAGTGGAATTTTGCACAGTGGAAAACAGTCACTGTTGCTTTATGAATAACTCTTGTCTCTTTATTGTCTCTGCAATGCCGAAAGCATGGCAGAGAGACTACGGTTTTGTCCCTGTCCATCTGTCCTTGTGTGTGTTTTTCTTCAAGTTTAAGGTGAAATCCACTCTCCTTTATTTAAAGAAAACTGGTAGGATGCAGTAGGACAGCTGGCATCCTGTCTTTCTGGATGTGAGTGTTTTTGAACTACCGCAGAATGATTTGTAAAGAGAGTCCTTTGCCCTGGCAGTAATCTCTCTGTCTCTGTCTCTCTCTCTTTCTCCCCAGGGCCTTGCTCCACCATGAGCCGATGGCACGGCATTGTGTTACTCTATAGATTATGGCATTTATGCCTTAAGTCGGCCTTTTTTAATACTATTTTGTCAGAGACCCGTGTTACCTAAGGAGAGTGGTACTGTGTGGTGCTGTATACTGTATGTGAGTGTCCAACCATCAGAAATTACACTTCTAAAATGGGTAGTCCCAATACTTCATTCTGATTGGCTGGTTACCATCACGTGACCGGTGTAAATTTCACCGATAACCCACTCCTTCAATCACTTTGTATCATCTTGCAGCCTTGTAGCTGAACTGGGGAAGGAGAGCGCTTGATTGATTTACAAACACATGCCGTGCGGGCGTCTAAGCACCGCCCGGCTCATAATGACTGTGAATGTGTGGCTCCAGGCAGCCCCGTAAAAACATCAAGCGCTATTCTCCCGTCACATAGCCTACTTGCCGAGCACAACAAGGAAGTTATGTGGCTCGCTCTGGTAGCGCAAAGTGTAGCTACTTTTGTGAATTCAATAGTTTTATTAGGTTAATATGGTACATATGTTTGTAACCGTTTTAGAAAAGCAATAAGCCACTCGAGGCCCCAGCTTACCGGGTATTTTACACTGGCTGCTACGCCCCCAGCCAGTGTAAAATACCCGGTAACCTGAGACCTATCGTGGCTTATTGCTTAAATTCACCATAAGCAACTTAAGAGGCCCCAGAGCGTAAGAGTTGCTAAAGGGAAGTTCAGTGTTGCTACACATGGTAATAAACACCATACATAGCTGAGAGTCCTGCCGGTAAGTGAGTACAAATGTTCATTTATATGTTCTTGCTTGTGAGAGTACTATATGCTTGATTGTGAGAGTACTGTATGTTTGAGCTATTTTGTGTAGCGCATTAGGCTTCAGGACAAAGGCGATACATTCACCATGATTTAGATTTCTACTCGAGCTCCCACAACGACAAAGAGAAAGCTTCATGCACAATAAAGATTCATTCCATACAATTACTGCTTTTCATGCACAGAAAGGATGCCGCCAGGAATGCAAAATTGGCTGGGTCTCAACCAAATTGAATTGGGTCCGTGCAGGTAATGTCACTCGTCTTTGTAATTTAATATTACAATGGAATAAAGTTCATCTTGGTTTGGCTTTTTTGTTCTCCACTGCAGAAGGCACAGTGTTAAGAGTCGGTGCAGCTTTACATAAGGTTAGCAGGTGGACAGTTGATTTATACTGTGATTACAAGAAATATGTCACTCACAATCCTAAAAAGAGGACGAGAAGAATCTGCCATGGTGACATTTGCATGCTGACTATGGCAAGTTATTTTGCACACTAACTAAAATATCCACCACAAATAAATGTACACCCCCCTCCCTTGCCATATTTTCCACCCACACATGAACATATCCCCTTTGCTCTGGTGTGCACAGCTTAGCACCAATACTTTTTAGGGTTCCACTGCGAAGCAGGAAAACTAGCTGGCATTGCTATTATTGTCTCCACCAGGCCGAGGACATGGTGAGAGAGTATGTTTTTCACTCCGTCCGTGTGTCCGTCCGTCCGTCAGTCCGTCATCTGTGTACAGCTAATCTCCGGCACTGTTAACTTGGCCGATGCCAAACTTTGCACACACTCCCTAGATGCCAGAACCTCTGCCCCAATTTTTCCAGAACGTTATAGTGCCAACAGGAGGCCGAATTTTGTAAAACACATTTTTTGATATTACTCCTCCATATTTTGTCCAGAAATCCCGCAAATCGTTACACAGTATCTCTGTGTTCAAAACTAATCTGTCCGATATTTCATATTCCATCCTGATTGGCTAACATATTTATGAACATTTGCAGGATTGGCCCGTTTTGAACAAAAAGCCTCAAAAGCCGAGCGGCACTTTTTCTAGTTCTTATTATTATTATTGTTGTTGTGAATCTCCTGTATTCTATGCAGTAACTCATCCAAACATTGATAACATTATTTTATCATTTTTGCACAATGACGAATGATGTTAACCGTGATTAATTATTCTAATCTCAATTAATCATATATTTGCATAAAGCAAGCATATATTTACACTTAATAAAGGTATAAGAGACAAAATATCCCTGATACTTCGTCCGGATGTGTACCTGGACATATCAAACAATAATCTACAGTATCATGTATTTATTGATTCTTTGTCATTCAGTGGAACCTGGTCCATTGCAGCCATGCAGCTATATTTTATACATTCATCCAAGTATTGCCATGCTTTTTGTTCTTGCTTTAAATCGCTCTGGATTAAGAACATCTGCTAAATGCCTAAATTGTAAATTGAAAGGAAGTCTTACTAGACCTACTGTAAGCATACATACTATCAATCAGCACTGTCCCGCTTCACATTCGTTACGATTAGCTGCCCAGCGTCGGCAGCATGCAACCACTGTCCTCTCTGTTGGCCACTGTGCAACATCCACAGGGGCAATATGAATGTAAGTGCAACACTCAAATGCCCCTGTGAGGCACATCATAGTTGCTGAGGGAGGGCAGAGCATTATTCAATCTAATTTACTCCAGGGAGGTCCTGTAGATTTCTCCTCTTATTATTTTCCTACTGGGGATTTGAACTGGCAATCTTCCATTCTCTCTAGATCACTACCTGAACCTTCAGGCTACAACTACAACCTATTGGACATGGTCTAATGAACCTTCCAAGGTGCTCTGAGCAGCGGAGTAGATTAACACACAACAAAAAACTAATGAGACCAGAGAGCAAGAATAATGAATTACCACAACTCACAACAGCTCAACAGCATTTCTATCTACTATCAAGAATCCAAATGTAATTGCATGTGCAGATTTATGCCACTTTTTCACTGCATGATGATACCGGCTCAGATCGAATATACTCAACTATGCTACACTTTTTAGTTTTTCCATCCAGCAAAGGTTACCTAGAGCTTCCAATTGAACTAAGGTACGTGATACCAAAAGGTGACGCGAAAACACTGCAGACTACTGATTGGTCAGAGGGAATTTAATTTCATCTTTAATCATCATCACTAGCAGCATTGATGGCATTGCATCACGATCGTCTAGCTACAGTAAGTAAATTGGGGGGGGGTATAACAACATGGATGCACTTCACTGTGTACTTCCTAATATAATCGAATCTAAGCATATGGCTGGACATTGTATAAAGCCTGGAGGGCTTTTCATTTGAAATGAAACTATCCGTAGCATACATTTGAATATATATATGGTTTTGCCGTTTTGGGTGGTCCTGCATAATGACTAATCATTCAAAATAATCATTTTAGGGACAACAATTTGCACATAATACCTAATAGTAACATTCTCTTTCTTTCTTGTCTATATTCATTATACTGTCAAAGCAGAGAATGCCTCTGCATAATCTTTAAAGTTTCAAAGTACCTGCGAGGACATGCCGTGGCAGGGGTATAAGATGGCTCTGTCGTCCTCTTCGGAGCCCTGGTCCAGACAGTATCCACTGGCCTTGCTGTTTCTGACCTGAAACACACCAGACAGACAGATAGGAAGATAAACACCTCTCTTTGTTTAGTATTATCCGTCTCGTGTCTACACTACAGGATTTGATGCAGCTTGTTTCCCAGTTACTATGTCTCCACGAGTAGTCATCTTAGACTATCAGAGAGGCCAGAACCATCTCTCAGTGGCCAGATCCCCATTCTATCTATCCCTCTTTGTTTCTCCATCTCCTCCAGGCCCAGATGGTGGCAGCGTGGCACAGCGGCAGTGCAGCGAACAAGAGAGAGCACGGGGCCACGCTTTCAGATGTCTCTGCGGTGTGATTTGAATACATATGACTTCATTTCCAGGTTGTGAGTGCCATCTATCATGCAAGGCTTGTCAGAGAGAGGGTGTTCCGTGCGGCCGGGGCCGGTCAATGCTGGAAGAAAGTAAAGAGCCACAGCTGTGTGGTGGCGGCTGACAGATGAGCCTCACGGCTCTTCAGGCTGCTGCAGCCACTGCTCCTCTGCCAAGCCGACAACAAAGGCAAATGGTTTGTCGCACACTTGTCAGGATGGGACGGTTTGAAACGGTGCCACCGCAATAGGCACCACCGGGGTTAACAAGAGTGCAAGATGGGTGGATTGGGGGAGGGGGGCTAAAGAAGAGATTCTATATTTTTATCATTTCTCAACCTTATCATTTCTCAACATTTGCTACTTTCTTCTCCCACCATTGTGCAAAGAAATCACACAGCTGAGCTCTAATGAACCTATAGTATAGTCTGCAAGGAAAACAAATCCATTTAACTTATTTATACAATTATCTTTATCTAAGAAACGGCACCTACTGTAATTGTGAGTATGCCCACATTGTGTCAAGTTGCTGTGAGTCAGTCACATCATGTCATGACTCTACAGTAACAGGATACTTTGTTGCAGGCTGACTGTAGTGAATATATTAATATATATGCACGCACGCACGCACGCACGCACGCACACACACACACACACACACACACACACACACACACACACACACACACACACACACACACACACACACACACACACACACACACACAGTTCAGCGCTGCATGAGAACACTGCACAACATCCCCTCTGTTCAAATAAATGGTTGTAATACACAGCAAGGCAGATATCTGCTGCTGCTTATAAAAGTAAAAGTCTGGTATGGAAAACATTTAAATAATACAAAAATAAGATGTGTCTCATGAATTAATAAGCTCTCTGAGTCTGCAGCTAATTTTACTCAGCTGTGGAATCAAATTAACTGCATATGCATGTGTACACACGGGTGCTCTTTAAATCACGATTCCCCATTTTGAATTAACCATCACAAACCACAAACCATTACAGCATAAACCTGCATGACTGCGTTCTCTAATTAAAAAATTAAATCATACCTTATTTATTTTCTTTTATTTGATGTAAAGTTATCTTGGGAGGAAATAAGTTAACAATGCAGTCTGGCACCGGTCCTCTGAGAAGCATCTCTCTGTGCAAAGCTGGGTTCATAAGCCTGCAATTCCTATTCACCAAATAAACTACATGGACAGACGTCCACAAAGTGACAGCTGCACAGACCTACAATAGACGGGCGTCTGTGGACCTTGAACAGACGGCCATGAAAAATGTCTATAAAATGGGGCTTGTCCAGTGGCGTATCTACAATAAGGCCAGTACAGGCTGCCGCTTGTCCAAATCCATTTATGCCTGGCCAAAATCCATACACTGAGAAAAAAGAGAGGACAAACACCAGACCTGAGAACTATTATTGTGCAGCTGATGGCCGTTGCGCGTAGAGCATGACCCTCAATCACCCATTGGAATGCAGTACAAAGGCTGAATGCGATGCATTCAGCCTTTGTACTTTGTCTGGCAGGTATATCTCTTTGAGTTCTGATTGTGGGCGGACAACGACGACAACAACACATCTTGCCTGCCCAACATGTAAATCCTAGAAACACCTCTGGGCTTGTCAAAAGTCTGCACTCTGCATGACCGTCTGCTGTACTATCTACTCTACAGTATGTGTCTGCTGGAGAAACCAATACGGATATATTGTTGGATAGAATCATTCAAAAATAATAATAATAATAATGATGTTGATAATAATTAAATTAAAACCCCCAATTTTGTCATCGTATTTTCATACAGTTTATATGATCTGATTCTGTTTTAACCAATTACATAGAGCTGTGCTATTTAAAACGCTTTTAACATTTCAAATGACATAATCTGGGTTTGATGTTTATCCCAGAGATATTGTTAAAGTATAGTACTGCACACTGATGAAAATACTGTAGTTAGGCCCAGACCGCTGGTGTAACGTTCCGGGCACCTAGGCTACAATGTAGCCGACGGCATGTCACGGGTTTGGGTCCCGATCCCGATAGTCTTTTCTGCGTGCCACTCCCCATTTCCTGTCAGCCTAGTGTCCTATCTAGTATAAAGGCATTTTCTTCAACAATGTTCAATCTTTCAATGTACTCTATTGAGGGAATAGACTACTCAAGTAATTCTTAAATAATATTGAATAACAATTATCTATCTGATAATTCTAACAATGTCTGAATGTCTGTCTGTCTGTCTGAATGTCTGAATGTCACTGACAGCGCGCTATCTCATTATTAACTGCACGAATCACTCCCACTTTTCACACAGGCATGGACCATAATTATATGGACGGCGTAACGGATCCCCTTTTCCCATTTCACACATTAATGATTAATAATGAATTTATTAGTGAATTAACCTTGCACCTCCGTCCCTTAGCGACACCTGCATCACAGGCCACCGTTCTCACCGTTACCCCACTGGCATGCTTCCTCTAGCTACCGCTGCAACACAACAAAATGTGCCCTATACAATTTGGCGCCGCGTGTGTGTGTGTCTCCTAATAGACAGCACAGCTGTTTATCCATCCGTGGTCTATCTCCGACTGAGCCACACTATTAGCACACATCTCTCCATGCCAAATAAAATCTGCACGATCCCACAATCCGGCTAGGCTACATTTTACCGATTTTACCGATGTATTACAAAAATTGTTTTTACATCACTCCAACCCCCTCAGGCCAGGAGGCGGTGTGTGTGTGTGTGTGTGTGTGTGTGTGTGTGTGTGTGTGTGTGCGCGCTCGCGCGTGTGAGAGGGACGGTAAACACTCAACACTTCTACTAAAGAAAGAGGCAGCGATGGCGCCATAAGTCCATATCCATACATTCGGGGACATAAATTGCGCAAAATACTTTTAAACATGAAGGCAGCAGCTTACTGCATTCTCCTAGCTGTTGTGTGCTAAGCTACATTAGCATAGGAACGGACCCACAACAGTGTTGGCCAATCACCAGGGTTGCCACATTGACTAAGAGGGAAACAAGCAACCAGGTCTATGAAAATGTTAAATAGGCCAGATAAAGTCAGAAAATCCGAAAAGAAATCTACAATAAGCAACAATATAGCTGACTGTCAAACATCATTGTCCAATGTTGTTTTAGAGCAGTGGTTCTCAAACATTTTCATGTCATGGACCACTAATATTATATATATATATATATATATATATATATATATATATATAATATATATATTTGCTGTTCATATATTCAGAACGGGTAAGGACTAGTTAATATAATTCATAATAATTTTGAAATGATGAGGATAGAAAAGGTTGTCTATTTAGCCTACTTTTGCTATGGCACAGCTCAGTTTGTTTTCCCGTGAGTGATGTGTGGTGATGCGTTATGCTCAAGGTTAAGGTACGTGTCTGTACAATATACGTACTTGCCTCTAATGTTCTACAATACACGTAACGTTCTAACATGTGTCTCCGTAGTTGCTCATGCGAAATAGTGAGTTAGATATACCTATAACCGTACATACTTTACATCACATCATGCAAAGGGATTTATAGTATCTCACCTCGCCATACGTGATGGTGTTATTGTAGATTCTCATCTCTGGGTACACATGTTCCAGATACCACCGGAAGCTTTGACACTGCAGCCTCTTCCTGAGAGCCACACGCTCCGACACGTCCCCGAAGTCCACCCCTGGGTTCTGTTAAGCAAAACACCAAAGGCAAATCCCTATTTAGCCAGTAGGTTATCTATCATGTGAATACAAAGTGTGGCGCCTCTTTGCAGCATTTCTACAGTGTAAGACAGTAGTGAGACAGGAGAGAGGTGGTGATATAATATTCATATTGTTACATCTTATATACGAGTAGACAAGAGTAAAATGATTTGGTTCCTTGACCTTGTAGCAGCAATGATAAACAGAAATCTTAATGAATGGGAAGAGGCATGCAAGACATGAAAGGAGCTGTATTTGAAATTAGTTATTCACAACTCACAGCATTATGGTCAATGCGGCATCCCAACACTAGTTGTTTTTGACTAGGTTAGGATAGAGGGGCGATCACACTGAGACACTAGAAACACGTAGGCAACGATATATGTCACCAACAAAATGTTTTGCCAAACATCGTTTTCCTAATGGTTACTTATGTCTGGCAAGAGGCATGGGCTCCTCCTCCCTTCGCATTGTGTGTCCCATTTGTCTAGCGGTTTTAGACGTGCATGAACATGTAATACTCACACACAGCGTCACATAACAGTGCATTTAACCAAGAGTGCCAAGTACAGTGGCAGCGCTGGTAGCTAAAACATGCTTTCTGTGGACACAGCACCTGTTTGCCGAGCCAATTCTGAAGCGCCTGCGCCTGTAGTGATTCGTCTCAGTGTCAGTGTGATCATGCCCTAAGGAAGTGGTTCACAACTTGTGAGTCGGTACCCCCATAGGGGTCCCCAAATTATTTGCATGAAGTTCAACCTTTTTTCACTCAACAGTAAACAAGCCAACATATACATACAGGGTATCTTGACTTCTAAGACTTTTTTATACCACTGAAATAAAAAAAATAATTGAGTCAAAAGTAATCAACAAAGTATGCCCTAAGGAAGTCATCCACTTGGTTATGTTAAGTGAAGAATAGAATAGAATAGAATAGAATAGAATCCGGGGGGGGGAAACTGCCATGAAATGTAAAAGTAAACCTACTTAGCCATTGGGAACTAAACTCAAACTAACCAATGCTAGTTGTTAGAAAAATGGAAGACCCTGAAGGATGAGTAGCAGAGAAGGAGGGGTGAGCGGGAAGGCTTTAGAGGCTTAGGAGAAAGGGACGGGGATAGAGAGAGGGAGGGGGGGCTGAGAGTGCTGATAGTGTTTGGTTTAGAGATGGATAGATGTGTCTGTCGTGTGGGACCTTCATTGTTCTTTCATTACACATGATCCTTGTGCTGAGCAAATTCTAATCAGCTGCTTAATTATGAGCCCTCACAGCCTCACTGTTGGCGATATGGAGGAAGCCTTCCCTGATTGATGGGAGGGGAATGCCTAATAGCCCTCACTGCCTGGCAACGCTGTGGCCCAGCCGTGACATACATATGCATACTTGCATTGCAGTCCCATTTATGCACACACACACACACACACACACACACACACACACACACACACACACACACACACACACACACACACACACACACACACACACACACACACACACACACACACACACACACACACACACACACACACACACACCCAACATGTTGAGCCATGCTTTCACACAGACACAAGGATTATAGACAAATTGTATTGCACATGCATACACAAATTATTCACATGTAGCTGGGCCATGAATAATTCTTAACAAAAAGACAACACATACACATGCGTTCACACACACACACACACACACACACACACACACACACACACACACACACACACACACACACACACACACACATACTGTATGTGCATATACTTATGCATTGATATGCAAACATATTGTACATACTTTATGCACAGCACATAAACACTTTGCGGCAATACCGTGGAGAGACATAAAGATACATTAATGTGCATACATAAATGCAAAGACAGAGTGCCTATTAATGGTGCAGTAGTTAAGACTTGCTTCTGGCACCACATGTTCCCTTATAATCTATGATTGAATCACGTCTGTTTGTTCTTCTCGTGCCTCCCCTCAACCAGAGGTTGTCAAAATGCAGCCCGGTGACCCCCAGGGGTCTTGAGGGAGTTCCAGCGGGTTCCCAGCTAAATGATTGATAGTCAGGAACCAAATAGACCCTATCGGTTTGTGAGTGTACTGAAAAAGGAAAAAACTCCCACACACTATCTTCAAATGCAGTTGAAAACTTTATATTACGCACCTGTCGCCTGTAGGTGTGCAAAAGCCTTGCTATTTATGGGATTGTGAGTGTACAAATGGAACCAAATGGACCCTTAAAGGTCTGTAACTGAGAATGTACAAATAGACCCACATTTGGTTCCATCAGAATTAACACTAAGAATGTTACAGTGTGCAGAAGTAAGGATGCAAACAAATCTCTTTGAGATAGAATTGAAAGGGGGAAACAATTCTGCTCTCTTAGGCCAACACCCAAACACAAATCAAACAATTTGAGCATGTAAAACCCTCTCTTTTACTTTGTATGGGGGTCACAGTGATGACAATTGTACAAAATGGAGGTCCATGGCCTAACGCATATAAAACCGGGGTCCTTGAAATGAAAAAGGTTGAGAATCGCTACTGTCCTCCGATATCACAAATAATTATACGTACAAAGGAGGTTAATCTGACAAAGGGTGAAGAAAAAGCACGCACACGGCGCATCATTTCATTAATGGCCCCGGCATTTCCAACCTAGATACCTCTCATCTCTTTCTCCGCCTCTATCTGTCAGAGTGTGCAGCCAGCTGCCAACGCTCCTTTCAGCATCTGTGAATAATGAACGCTATTCACCCATTGTCCGCTGGTGCTTATGACCGCAGAGTAACACTGCTAACAAATGCATTCAATTTCAGGGGGGGGGGACCTGCTGGAGAGTCACACACACACAAACATATACACAACCATCATACGCGCACGCACGCACGCACGCACGCACACACACACACACACACACACACACACACACACACACACACGCACGCACGCACGCACGCACACACACACACACACACACACACACACACACACACACACACACACACACACACACACACACACACACACACACACACACACACACACACACACACACACACACACACACACACACACACACACACACACACACACACACACACACACACACACACACGCCACTGCCAAATAATTGTGTTCTCAGCAGGCGCCCGCAAACCAATAACACGACTCCATGATTTTGTGCATGGAGGAGAGGAGATGGGAGACAGATTAGTGGTAGCATTATATAGCTCTTTGTACTGTACACCAAATAACTCTGCACTGCAGGACAGCCGAGGTAATAGCATGCTAGCGCGGCCGATGCTGTGTTTGTAATTACATTGGACGAGAGATGGTGATGGTACTGCGACTGAATATAGCTGGCCGATGCCACAGTGACACTTTAGACATTACGATGTTTTCATTTCCCCCTTTTGGGTATGCTCTTCAAATCAACCCCTTCTTATTTGACAAAATTGCTAACAGAACAAATGCTGTTGTACAACTGTTTTCTGGTAAAACACTAGTACAATTCCATTCACACCTGGGAGCTGTCCAATATAACTACACGCCTCTGATATTGAAACAGACAGACGCGAAGCGTAGTCTGTGGCCTGGTGTGTTGATATATGTATGGTAATACCTGCCTCAAAAAAGGGGTATCAAAGTTAAATGAACACTGAAGATTCGACTGTGCACTTCCACTTCAGTGGCTAGAAGTTAAAGAACAACAGCTTTGTTCAAGTGTTTCTCAAAGGGGGACATTCAGAGAACATTGGGTGGCGTGGAAACAATCATTTTGAAAGTGAGAAATCGAAGATTGTTTTGTGATCAATAATGAAAGCTTTATTATTAATAACAATACTATCTGGGATTTATATAGTGCTTTTCTCAGATATTCACAGACGTGTGGGGGCCAAAGGAGCGACTGCCACAGTTTGTAGCAGCATAAATAATGCAATGGCATCGCTGGACTATTTTAAGGTTATCTAATTCTATTAGACTTTTTTCATTAATTCTAAAATTGGCAGAAACTTAGTTTTTGGAATAATTAACCCCTACTGTATTTATCATCCTGGGTTTTTATAAGACTTTTCACGCCACATGTCCCTCACTGAAAATCCTCCTATTTGGCATGCGGTTCAAGAAGCAATTTGTATTCAATGTTAATCTCTGTTTATTTAAGGAAAGTATACTATACATTTATATCTGGCGGGGCATCAGACAATGATCCCTAGAAACCAATTATTCTCGACTGATGCATATAAAACACAAAGCCTACTAAGTGTGGGTGGGAGCCGAATTCTCGTACATTCGAGACACAATCTGCACGGGAGACTTCAAACTTGCCACTCTGCTCTGCTTTACACCCCTGCAGTCTGAAGGTTGAGTCGGATGAAATCTGAATTCTCAATTCCTATTGACTGCCATCTCTGGAGTCCTGAGTTGCTTGTCTGAATGAACAAGTGAGAACACAGATGGAGGTGAATCAGACAGAGAACAATGAAAAGAAGACAGGGAAGGAGGGAGAGGGAAGGTAATGTCAAGACAGAAAGAGGGATGAAGGGATGAAGAAAGAGAGTCAAGGAATGGATGGAGGTAGAGATGGACTGAAGGTAGGGATTGCAAGGGAAGGAAAATCAATGGAGGGAGAGAGAGTTTGCAATGCGCTGTGAGCTTGTAGATCGGCTATTGTTACATCGACTATAGATGGCCGATGTATACAGAACAGATAAAGTGGTTCAACCGATTTTTTTAAAATGCATTAACAAATTTAGCTGGCGACTGATTTTGCTCAAGGACCCCTGGGGGGGCCCTAGACCCCACTTTGAGAAGCCATGCATTGAAAGGAATTGAGAGATCTTCGCTAAATGGAAGAACTTACGTTCATGGGAATGTTCCAGGCCATGTAGACGTGGGACTTGTACTCGTCCATCCAGACCTCGGCAGCGCGCAGGGCATTTCGCTTGGCATAGTAATCGATGTCGTTGTTGTATGGCTTCTTGGTGCGCTCGATGTGGGCCACCCTGGCACACGGCAGGACCTCCATACTGCCCCCGCACTGCCACACCTACGCCACACAAACAGAAAAACAACACAAGGTTTCTTCTTGAGCTCACAAATGACAAGCCAATATGGACTGTTCCTGCTTGACCTAGTGTTTAAAGAACAAAAATGTTCGAGACGTAATGAGAAGAACGCTCAGAGATTCTCCTTTGCACTAGCCTGGGATCAATACCGTTTTCGGGTTTCTGATCCGGTCGGAGCTCAGATAACTTTATGTCATCAGGCGGCTGGAACAGGCCGGAAAGCCTGGTGATGCGAGGTTACCTTTGCACAGCGCATCACACTGCACACATACTGTAACTGAAAATGAGTTCACAGCAATGTTGGTTTCGGAAGAGTAGGCGACATGTGAGATATCTTTACCCAGAACTCTGTTAGACATATCTTTTTTTGTTGTGCTGTTAGCACCAGCAGGTGTACAGCAGCATGTATCAGAACAGCAGAATAACATAGCATGCATCATCATCATCATACAGTTGAGACAAATAAGAACTATATAAGACCATAATTAATTCTGATCCCTCCCCGAAAAGTTTTATGTGTTCTGACCCCTTATCTATAATTTATATACATTATGGATAATTATTATGGACTTAGATTGTTCTTCGTCTGAACTATTTAGACCTTCAGCATTGATAGACGCAGGATAAATGTGAAGAAGACCACTGTATATTATTGCGTACACTACACAAACAGCAATAAGGTTGCACTACCAAACAGATTGACACATTAAGAAGAGAGAAAATCTGCAGACTCCACTTTAACGCTGTCACTATTCTGTATTGTCAGGTGTTTCCCTCGTTAGTCTGCCTCCTATGTTTATCTTTACCACGGCACACATTTTGCTTGATACAGCAATTAGGTGTTACAGCCCATTATTTTCTGCTGAAGTGAGTGAAAAAGCGCATGACAAATGATTCTGTAAACCAATGGCCTGTAAATAGGAGTGTCCCCTGAGAGTCGTTCAGTGACAAGCCAGAAAAAAGAAATAAACTACAGTACATTAAAACAACACCTAAACCTTTGGGGTAATATGTATGAAGTCATATTTCGGTTTAATCGTCGTGGTCAGTAGGCCTACACCAAAAAAACGCATAAGTCCTGTGCCACTATTACAGTCTCCATCTGATTTGTTAAAAGATTTATCAACATTAGTGGACTGTTCATTATTCTATATGCAACCTGTATAGTAACGGCAGTACTGCAAAATAGAAATAAAAACATTTGAATGAGATATATGCATGTAGAGAAAGTGTGGAAAAAGGGAAGTAATATACTCTATACACTCTTGCCATTTTGGCAAGAGTGGACCTTGGTACCTTGGTCCAAGGTATTGATTGACTCTAGACTCAGAGGCAGTGTGACATCTGATCTGACTGTGACAGGTTTGATACAGAAGGTTTGTAAATAGTGGCAGGCACGTCAGATTGAGTGGATTCTCTCTGCATTCTCTAAAAATATATTTCCACACTCTTAAAATTGTGTTGTAATAGCTGAGGGCAAAAACATTACGGGTAGAGTATGCAAATTTGGCAAACATCCCACACGGTGTGAAAGAGGCTTAGCACCTATAGTGGCAAACAGAACAACTATAAGAATAGGAGTCAGGACAGCATATGGTAATATCCTCCCAACCTTACAAATGAACTGCTGAATCTCCACCAACGGCGCTCTCTCAATGACAATCACCACAATGCCTAACAGATGCTCTGACAATTAACATTTCTCTGAACCTAAAAACTGTACCCGAAGCTTGACGTTAATGTGTGGGAAGAAAGCGCTGCAAAACCACAGACTCTCAATTAAGTCAAGAGCAAGGGGGAAGTCGTTGCTGTGTCGGCCATGTTTATTTAACGACCGACAAGTAAATATACCTCCTCATGGATTAGGATAAACGGCATACGGTGGACAGCTTGTGGATTCAAATCAGTCTCACTGTGTGATAAGTATGTGGTGTGGTATACTGTATGTTTTTTGTTTGTACTGTGTTGTTTCAAATGGCAACACGGTATGATAACATGATATAAATGGAGAATTCACACCAGTAGAATGGGATGCAGTGGTGAAGTGCATGCCATTGTAACTAGTGGCATTTTGTGAAGTGAGTTTCATAGTATGTTACAGTTACTGTAAAATCCTGGGTGTTAACTCTTGAGAGAATAAAAATGTAACGAAATGTGCCCTTTATTTATCTATTTGTTTACATTTGTACAGTCTCTGATTTACACTCTGATTTTATTGCATAGTCCTCAAAATGTCAAAATCATATGAACTCATAATGAGACACATTAGTTTGAGACCGATTGGTCGAGTTATGCCCGGGACAGAGGGCAGGCAGGCTGGCACACGTGCGCGCACACATACGCACAAACGCACGCACACGCACACACACACACACACACACACACACACACACACACACACACACACACACACACACACACACACACACACACACACACACACACACACACACACACACACGCACACGCACACGCACACGCACACGCACACAAATGATAGAATATCGATTACAACAATGCTCAAGTAGAAATGGGTGATTGTGCATCATTTAATTAAATGTATTTATTTATTCCGAACATTTTAAAATATAAGTGATCATTTCTCTATTTTGGAACTACTTTTGGATATTCTCCGGTAATGATTTGTGTTCTGCTTTGTACATGTTTTTAGGTCAACCAGATGACTTTTAGTGCTTTTAATGTGAGTCATTTCAGTCAGTCATTGAGTACTGCTGTTTGCTAACAGTAACCTCAGCCACCAACCTCCCATCTTCCCCACTGATGATTCACAGTGACCTTCTAAGATTCCTAGTAGAAAGCGTTCGGACTTCCTCCGTTTTTGCTTAATGTGTTTCAAAACCACTGGATGGGATCGAGTGGGGAAACAAAGGTTTTGCCATACAGGCTACAATACTGTATAGGCTACTGTACAGTATAAGTATGCTCCATAACGTACTTATCAATAAAAACAACTAGCCTCTTGTAAATTCAGCTATTGGCCTATGCCTTGATGGCTGAGACATTTGGTGATGTGTTATCTCTTGGGTTTCATAATCCAGGTCTTTGTTTAAAAATCAATACTCTTTATTGTGTACGCATACATGTGTACATATCTGTGTGCGAAGGTGCATGTGGCCTTGCATATAGGTGAATTTATTTTATAGATAATTGAGTAATTACAGGCAGCCAAGCACTAAAAGCAGATTGAATATCAATAATTGCCCTATGCACATTTCCAGAAGGTCAGATACCTAGCTGGGTCTGTGTGAGCTACAATTTCCCTGCATGACATTATAGAAGAAGCATGGATGCCAGGTTGCTAAACACAAAGAACCCACAGTATCTAGCAAAACCAAGCATTTCAGGAATGCTCTTTGACTGCAAACACCATGTCAATCTTTAAAGCAATACTACGGTATACAAGTTTGCAAGTTTGGCACAGTAACAGGTCTTGTTTGCCATGAGCAGTAATTCCTGCATTCAATCCTTTCCTCATGAATCTCCTTCCTCTGTTGCAACAGCACGATACACCAAATTCAACACAATTCCATTGGCAGAACACAGAGACAACTCAGCGGACAGTTCAGGTGCAGTATCACTTCACTTCCCCTCAGGCTGGTACTGTATAAATCCTAATTCCCTGTAAAGGATTGGCACATCCCAACCATGGCACTACAATAAAAAAACGCATTATAAGTAAGGGCCAAGGGGTCTGACAAGGTCACAAAGCAACCAGCTTTAACAGATGACATTATGAATGTAGGCTTACCTTTATCCAAAATGAGCAAACTATTCTCTATATTCAAATAATGCATCCATTTACTCCTCATTAAAATAGGGGCATAAGGGTCGGTTGGGTCGGTGATGTGCTAAAACCTGTTTACATCAGGGAGCAGAACAGACTTTAAGAGACTGTGTGTAAGTAAGTCATCTATGTGTGGCTTTCATCTTATGCTGTTTGCTGTTGATCGGCAGTGATACCAAGTGTGAGGATGTGAGTGGTTCGGTGTAATACATGCGCATGCACGCGTGTGTGTGTGTGTGTGTGTGTGTGAGAGAGAGAGAGAGAGAGAGAGAGAGAGAGAGAGAGAGAGAGAGAGAGAGAGAGAGAGAGGATGTGTATGACGTGTAAGCATGCGCCTCCTGGATGGAGAAGACACTCCTCATTGCAAATTATATAGAAAAAGGAGCTCTTCACAGTATAAGGAGGAAAAGGTAAGAGTGGCACTTAATGAGGAGGGAAGAAAGGAGAACCATATACCGGTAGTTGCTAAATTAAGTATACTGACAATACAGCCAACATGCTGGAACACGGTGTCTGTGGAAAACCCACATTTGAACATTCATGAACTCTGATCTCTCTGATCTGACCTTTCTCCAAAACCACAATTAAGGCATTAGCTGGAGATTTGGAAGGAAAAACAGGTGGCATGCAGCACAATACTGGCTTCACACCGTGCATGTCACGCTTCAGAGTTATCTTATCACTCTACTCCATGCACACGCACGCACGCACGCACAGTCTGGTTCCAGCCCACCAAGCTATTAGCAAAACAAATCAGACCAAATGGCTGATGTCCTTTTTTTCTGGGCACAAAAGACATCATGATAATGCAATGATTGCTCCTGATACTCCTTCTGCTGGAAAACACATCGACTCCCTGCTGACAGCACCTTTACCGCGGTGTCTCTCCCGCCTTGTACACTCGCATGGTAAATTATTGATCTGAAAGTGCAATTATCTAAGCTGACAAGTCACATTACAGCATGTTTGTTCTGTATTAATTAAACCAGTCACTGCAAAATGAAGTGGCATTCACAAACTGACGTCACGTTTTATATTGAGTATACTGAGTTAAACTATCAGATACTTCACTTAAGCAAGGGTCTGTGATATCTTTCATTGTGGTTTTGAATTAAGGTTTTCAGTTGAAACATTTGATTGTATCAACAAAAAAAAAATCTTTATTGTGATGTCAGTCTTTTATTCTGCCAAGACATGTATGTGCCTCTTCTATATCGGGGGTATACAGCAAGTGATTTGTTTTTGAAAATAAAAAAATAAAATCTATATTCCGATAGGAATCATTGTTTGCTCACTCAGTAACAGAGGTCCCCTTATCTCTCCAGCTGTCTAGTAACATACACACACCTGTACTGTATTTGTAGCCAAATCCGATGCCTTCATCCCTAGAAAAAGTAATGTAGGTATGTGGTAATCAGAGTTGGGGTCCGTTACTCTTAAAAGTAAGGCACTACATATTACATATTACTTTTGAAAAAAGTAATGCCTTACATTACTTTATTACTCCCTGGAGAAAGTAACTAGTTACATTACTCGTTACATTACTTTTGCGTTACTCCATAAAATTGCCTGTCGCATTGTCACATAATTTACCACTTAACAAATCTTTATAATCCTAATAAGGACACAAGATCTTTCTTTATGCTTTTTACCAGGTTGTGGAGGAATAAAACAAAATGGGCCTTTCCAAAACGGTCTAGTGCAGTGGTTCTCTTGACCTTGTAAAACTTTTTCTATGCAAACTTCTAATCAATTCTTCAATCAATCAAATCAAATATATTCAAATAAAAATAATGAGACTGAGAGAAATCAGTAGCCTATATGTTCACAGTGCTTTAGGATCCCTTTCTTTATGATGTGGAGTTCCCTGCTCCATTCTCATTAAATGTAGTTTTTCATGTCGGCATATTTGGTTTATTCATCTCTGCATTAAGCACACATTCTACAACAAACAAACCGACTGGCAGTGTTGCCAGGTTTTGGAAGAGAAACAAGCAGCCATGTCTATGAAAACAAGCCCAAAAGAAGCCTGACTATAGGATATTATAAAACAAGCCCAAAGTCGCTTATAAAAGCGGACATGGCAACAGCCCAACGTCTGCTCCGTCTCTGTGACAGTGGGAGACTGGCTCGCTGTGTGGAGCAGAGCAGTGCTGCTGCGGAGATTTTAATACCGAGACGACGTAAATGACAGTTATGACACAAGCGCTGTAGGCTATATCGAACAACGGACATTGATGTGTCCGGCCAGAGGTGGGAGGAGGACAGGTGGGTCTAAAACCGGACGTCTGGCCACCCTACGAGTCCACGACAGTAGCGAAAAGTGCTGTGCTGCTGCTGATCTGACACCAGTTTGACATGTTCTAGTCCGCGACTCCAGCGCACCATTACTTTTCATGTTCAACTCATCTCCGTTGTGTGCATTATTCTCCAAGTCCAAATTAAGCAACACTGCTGAAAGCAGCCACATGACGCAATTAAGTAGCGAGTAACGGCAGCGCTAAAGCGACCAGTAACTGTAGTGTGATTATCAATTTTGGAGGAGTAGTGTCGTTATATTACTCGCTACCGACCAAAGTAGTGTCGTTACAGTAACGAGATTTTCCGTTACTCGTTACACCCAACTCTGGTGGTAATGCATTCATAAAATAAAAATAAAAAGCATAGTTATCATTGATAGTTTGGAAAAACAAATCTAGGGAGTGTCTTTCTTGTCCTACTGGCACAGCATGCACTGCAAACGGGGCATGATTGGACATGATTGCTCAAACAGGGACTGATTGTTTCGCGAGATTATCACACACACTCTCACGCACACACACATGCACGCACAATGACATAATTATCTCAAAATAATTACACATATCTCAAAAATAATGAGAAACTTTCTCAAAATAATGGCCTAGTATGTAAAAATGATGACTTTGCATGAAAAAATTAAGAATTCTCCACTAAGCCACTATTTTTGAGTTATCTCATTTTTGAGACACTAACTCGTTCTTTTGAGACATTATTTTGAGACACTATGTCATTATTTCGATAAAATGTCTTATTATAACAACTGTTTGCATCACATTGGTGGAAATGGGCTTGCATAGGAAATAAAAGCCACTCGACGGGCAACAGTTGAGCACCACACTGCATTAGCATCAAAGGCACATCGTAAAGTCTAAATACCAAATAATATATTTTCTCTAACTTACTCTTTTGACATCCTGCACTGTAGGTCATTGGTGGTATATATTTTTAGAAAAGCCCATTTGGCTTTGACCCCAGATAAAACTGCAGAGCACATCATTAAAAGGCTAGCACTTAATAAGAGAGCATTCACTTTGATGTACTGGTAATGTAATTGCTAATTTAATTTGATTGCCACTGTACACAGTTACTTAATTGGGAACAGGGCCATTTGGGTGATATGCTCCACGTCGACTGCAGAAAACATGAGCAGTAAAGAAAGCACAAAGTGCTGTTAACAGAGGTAAACAGGCTTCAATCAGTTAACACAATAATAATCAATACTGAGGCTGACTTACAGTCATTCAGTCAGTAGGGATCTGTGAATGGAAAGGCATATTATAGGAACATAAAATGTTTTTTTTTGGCCTGTATCAATGCTGTGAGACTTATTGGTAACATGTTGTACACATAACAATGCAAATGATCGTATGACCTAAATCTGAATACAATCCCCAGAGGGACACAGATATCTGAGTTCAAAAGTCTGACCAGTAAAAGTAACCAAAAAAAACACACAAGATTGGCCCATAAAGTGTAGCATATACAAAAAACACAATAACCTACTGTAAACAATCAAGTTCCAACGTCAACCTGAGTTCTTCATATTAATGAATGAATTCATTAATTATTGAGCTATTCAGCACTGCAATGTCAACTGAGTCGCATGCACCGACCTATCTCCCTGCTCACTATAAAGTACAGCATATGATCTGGGCAGAGACAGCTCCAGGGGGGCAAGGGGGGGGGGGCTTTAGCCTCCTCTGGTGGAGGCTTAGCCCCCCTTAAGCCTCCCCTCCAAACAAGCCCAATTGACTGACTTCGATGTAAACCAAGATGCATTAGCCCGCCTCTAAATAGCCAGCACCCCCATAGCACCCCCAGTCAAAACATTCTCGAGCCATTGCTGGATCTGGGCCAGTCTACAGGAAGTCCCTCCACCGCCCCTCTTTAAAAAATCACCCCAGTCTGTCAGTATTAGTGCAGTAATAGGGTTTCTCCTCACCTCTCTGAGCAGCTTCTTACAGCTTGAGGTCCCCCAAGGGCATCCTGCTCCACTAGTTGAGCAGCTTCTTACAGCTTGAGGTCCCCCAAGGGCATCCCACCAATAGTTGCAATGAACATATCATTTGAGGCACATTTTTATCCATTGTGCCTGCCTTGTAGTACCTGTGAGTGCAAACATTTTCAGCTTGGGTGGTCCCAATGGGAGTAGAACCTATTAACTCTGGATGTATTGGTGCCGTATGCTCTTTTCATTGAAGTACTGTCCTAGCCCTGATCCTGGTAATATTGGTGTCATGCTCACTCTTTTGAGCAACAGGAGTCATGCTTAAGCACACGTCATCTGCCTAGTGGTACTTTCCACAATAAAAAAGTATCTGTCGAGTCCTTTTGTCAGTCAAGGTAGAAAGGAGGCAGAGATGAAAGGAAAGAAGCGGCTTGTGGGACCCTGGCTAGGATGATGAGAGAGCTGCTCGAGGGTCACATCGCATGGTCTTAATATTTCACCTCACTCTGCGAGGCTGCTGAGCGATTTGACAGACAGGGTGGAACAATGTCCTGCAGGAATGAACAGAGGAGAGAGGCCTCAGATGTGTCTGAGTGACACTGGATCTGTCGCCAGGGGGTCGCACAGAGTTCATCTCTGCTTTTATTGCCTGTTCTCTATGCATGACTGACGCCAAGGGCAACAGACTTGGGATTGGGGAAGTGACCGCAAAGCACCCACGAATAAATACAAAACTTGTCATGGTGGCTAGTGATGTTGAATGGCAATGAAGTATAGCTTGTCTGATATTATTTGACTTTGAAATGAAGATGGCAGAAGTCCATCTGAAAACATACAAACAAAAGTTAATAATACAAAATAAAGCAGAAATAAAGCAGAAATTCAAAATGCAGGTTAGCCTCTGTCTAGTGCTGCCCTCCTGAGAGTTATTGTAATACATTATGCATTGTTCTGAACATTGATTTGGTAAAAGTTTATCAATGAACATGCTCATGCGCTGTCCATGCAAGGTTAATTATGTGCACACCCAAACACATTTGACATTTTGTCATACTGCTATGAAAATCAATGGCTGAGCTAACAGCTTCTTCCTATGAGCCATCACACACATCAGATAATTGGCATTATGGACCCATATGCTCTTGACACATGCAAAAATAAATGAAGATGTAGCTGATGCTATGGGTATAGTTATGGCAGACACGATTCTCCATTAAGCAGTCTAAGTCAAGGTCACTTATTCTCAATAAGGTCACATTAATCACTGGTCAATCTGTCCATAGGTTTCTTGGCATGCCATCAGGTACATCTCCCGTAGTCTTGAAAAGGTTGGCTAGTCATTTTCAGTGGTGGAAAAAGTACTCAAATGTTTTACTTAAGTAAAAGTGTAAATACTGCAATGTAGCTGTACTCCATTACAGGTAGAAGTCCTGTATTAAAAATGTACTCAAGTAAAAGTACAAAAGTATCGACATTCGGCATAAAATGTACTTAAAGTACTTAATGGCCCAGTTCACAAGTTCAAAATGTATACAAAAAAAAAATCTACAAGATCGGCTAGTTTCAAATGGCCAAAATTTATATAGGGTTGAAGTGGTTAATGTATGATTTCTAATCAAAATTTTAATCTCCAAAGTAACTATTGTACCTGTAACTAAAGTTTTCAAATAATTGTAGTGGAGTAAAAGTGGAGAAAATGTTGTCTCTGAGATGTAGTGGAGTAGAAGTAAAAGTATTGGAAATTGGAAATACTCAAGTAAAGTACAAGTACAGTACTTGAGTAAATGTACTTGGTTACTTTACACCACTGGTCATTTTCCTCAAGGTTATGCGGTGCTATGTTGTGGTCCTATTCAAACAACCCCCACAATCAATCAATCAATCAATCAATCAATCAATCAAACAAAAAGCTCAAATAAACCCACAAATAGTTCTGTGTCCCTTTCATAAATCACTTTAGCAGTTACTAGTATTACTAGTACTACTGTACAGAAATCCACATGCAGAGAACTCCTCAGTGTTGATCTGTTTTGTTGTGCAGGTTTGCTGCTTTAGCTGCTCTTGGCGTGTAGTAGCCTACTGCTTCAGTGAGTGCCGTGCAACTAAAATAGTTGAATGTTACAGTATTTACAGTAGTACAACATCTTTGCTGCTATGCAATACAACATTTTTGTACTGTATGTATGTTGACCTTCACCAACTGATATTAAATTGATCTCTGCCCTGATCACGATGTTTTGCTATTGATTGGATTTTTCGTTCAACCATGGGTGATGTGGCATATGGCACAGCTAAAGTCGAGACTTTTTCAACTTAGAAGGCCCCTAAAACCCAGACTCTCAAAAACACACTGCAGGAGGAGACACAAGACTGCCACCAAAAGCCAAAAGCATTCTAAACAATAGAGACAGGCTCGATCAAGATCTAACCCTGGCAAGTTTTACACATTGAGCTTCACAGAAGCACATTATCTGCACATTGTCATTGTAAAATAATAACTGTGTGGATCCCAGTGGATTACATGGGAATTCCAAATCCTTATTCCAAACTAAGGTCGGCAAATCTTTAAGCAAACCCAAGCTAGAGGATTTACTTGAAGCTACAATTAACAGAAATAAATAAAGAATAGCTTCACATCCACAGGCTGGTTGTAGCCACACTTGAGCTAATGAGTGTGCGCTCACTTGTGTCTGGGGAGTTTAACACTTCCCTCATTTTAATATAAATGATTATTTTTGTGCCCAAGGGACTTCTCTACGCAGAACTACTCTGTTTCAATGGCACACCAAGAAATGCTCATTAAAAGCATGGAATATCCAAGCTGCATAGATGATGCACGTCTACCTTCATCCATCTTTTTGACGTTACAGAGAAAGACCTATGTCCTTGCTGTACTATAAACCTAGGTGTACTATCTGTGTATAATCCCTTCATTCACACTAATTCTCATTTCCCTTTTGATTGATATTCTCTTCTACAAGTTTGTGAATAACATTTACCATTCACAGTTGGCTAAGATTTCTGTAGCATTCACAGTTAGTCAGTTGAAGTCAGTCAAAATTCTTGTGTGAACAAGTAGAGGTAAAAATAAAAAAACATGCTAGCAATAATTTTATAAGAATTTGTGTCAGTTCTTTTCCCACAAAAGTTTAGATTTTGGCTTGATTCATTTCTTGCAGAAGGCAGTGCTGCGATGTTAGGCTGCCTCGCTACTCCCTTCGTCTGTAGCACGTACACTCCAAAGGATTAGGCTCAAGGAGCCAGCCTCCATCTAAACACCTGTATTAGCCAGCTGGGTTGTGTTGACAGACAGATATAGAGGGAGAAAGGACAAGATGGAAAGACACAGAGAGCCAATTCTATCATAGTGCCCCATATTCCTAAAAGCTGCTTGTAACAGAAGGGCCTGTGAAATTGCAGCTGCTCAGTGCATCTCGCTGCAGGTCCTCACATTTTTGGCCCTTTTGTTAGATTCTTCACTTTCTTCTGCCAAATAAAACTAAGACATCTACAGTGCCAATTAAGCATACAGATTAAAACAATTATATAATAATTGTAACGAGCTAATAAACTAATAAACACAAAAGTTTATTTCTAGTGTTTATGCTCTAAGAGAGGGAGGGAGAGAGAGAGAGAGGCTGATGCTTCGAAATAGACAATATTCACACGGCGGCCTTGGCATTTTGCATTGAAAAAGTAGGCTGGCAACGGGGTGGCATTTCGTTAACTTAATGGCAAGATTGGCGCCATGTGAATATGGTGAATTACTATTCATTTTAAAGGAAAAAGAAAACAAGAATTGTGAAATGCACAATCCATTTGAGATCATGTTAATTACCTCACGAGTGTGTGTTTAAAGATACCGTAGGTGGGAAATACATGCAGTTAGCCAGTTACACTCGAAAGAGGTCCTTAATTAAGTTTATGATTCATGCCAGATAGTAGGTCCACTGACAAGGTCTGTCTAATTACAGTAGTTGTCCCTCTGGGCCCAATCACCACTGGAACCTGTCTTTGAGGTAACGGTATAGCTTAAGGAAGTCATGTCATACAACAGTAATTCTGTTGGATAAAAAGTCGAAGGAATGTGCTACCCATCACTGTTAGAAAGCAGTGATATGAGGTTTTCCATTAATGCAATGGTGCATTCCTACAAAAGCGCAATCTGAAGCCACTACAACAAGCATACTGTATCTGATTGAGTTATCCAAGCACATTGCCTGCAGATTCACAGTGTTTTAGAATGGCAAGCCTATGGTAGATTTATGTGGGAAAACAACTTTCGAACACTCCGAGAATGGATAGATTACAAAACTATGCGACACCTAATTTAATTTGCAATGAGAAGATATCCAGTTGTTCTGAACACTCAGTTTTCATATTTGTATCTGTTCTTCCTGTCTATCATCAGTTTCAGAGCTGCAGGCTGAAAGGCATATAGTATTGAACCAGGAGTAAGTAACTCTCACTCCATTAAGCCCCGGTGGATTGATCCAACTCACTAAATAATGCAGGCATTGAAAAAGACAAATGATTGATCAATAGCCGATGTTCTCCCTTATCGTTACCTGTACACAGGAGTGAATTGACGAAAAGCTCCTCCCATGTTCCAGCTATATGAAGGAAAGTATTCTGGAAAATGTAATTGGTCATGCACCAGGCCAGTAAGACAGTGGCCAATAGAGGGAATTCACATTACAGTTACATACAGCAAGAAGTCAATAATTGATTTATGGAAGCGACCAGGTTTTCTGCTAGAATGACCCCTCCCATGTGGAGGATCCAGCAGCATTCCTCATCATGGCATTTATCCAATAACTCTCTGCTTCCATCGTTGCAGTCTGATGAACTTCTATAGCCAAATTGCTCAGCAGCCTGAGATTTGTACCGATCTTCAGGAATGGCTCTGTTTGTTAGAAAAGGCCCACGTATAGCCCGGGCCCCCTCCATCATCTGCTGCTCACTAGATGCGTACTGTACAGTATGTGGTGGTGAGTTTGCAGCTGTCCGAATGGTTGGTGTCCACAGATGGTTGGGACTTAATGTCGGGTCCTAATGACATAGCTGCCCTTTCCAAGGTGACAGATTTTATTTTATTTTTGCTGTGGAAAGCTAGGGAGTCTAAGGTCACATTCATACCAGAGAGCTTTGCTGCGATTAAAACGAATCCTGCTGCGCATTTTCAGAAAGTGCACTTCGTTTGGCAGGTGTGAAGGCTCATTCGAATCGTAATGCGTATCAAAGAACCGCATTATACTCCGAGCAAAAAGGGGGGTTTCGCTTCCCTTCCAATCGCACTTGATTACGATTCGGTGCAGGTGTGAATGCAATCCGCAGTAAATAAAGGAAATGAAGCAAACAATGTGGCGGGTGAGGAGCTGAACACAGTTGAAGACGGAGAAGGCATATTTTACGCAGCGCAAAGATGTCCCGTTACCGTGGATAGACGTGGTCGAATGAGGAGACTGAAGCCCTGATCGAAATGAGGACGAGTACATTAATCAATTGCTTAAGAAAACACATAAACACTGCAGTGCAGTGTAATAGTATTATAGCCTACAGAATATTCTGTCTGTCTGTGCGTGCCGTAAACATGGAGTGCTGTCACTGTGTGGGGACTAGTAGGGAGTAGGAACTTTCATCTCGATAAACTTGTAAACATTTTGCGCTGCTGTCTGTTATATCAGTGCGGCTCAGCGCTGTGCCTCCATGCCCAAAAGAACAGTGCGTGGCTGCGTGCGTAGTATAGTGAGAGAGCGAGAGAGTGGGGGGGGGGGGTCCAGTCCCACGACACATGCACGTTATGAGTATAATTTTATCACCATAGATAATTATTATTATTATTATTATCATTTCACTGTGTAGGCTAGTTTATGAGTGGAACACATTGATAAAGGTCCCCCCTGCTGCGTTTCCAATTGCTGCGGATCATGACAGTGTGAAGGCAAACAGCAGCAAATGAAATATGCAAGAATCCCATTTCTCCGCCCATACGCATCCGAGTCTACCGAAGTATTAGGTGAGAATGTGACCTAAAGCACATACACCACAGAGGAGAAATCTCTTTTTTGTGTGTATTCACAGTGTTGTTGTTTTCTTTTCTTTTTATATCTTCAGAGTTTTGTTTTGCATTAGGACAGTGTAGTGAGACAGGAAATGGCTAGAAAGATGGAAACGACATGCAAGAAAAAGGAGCTGTGTTTGAACTCAGGTCCTTGTGACTCACAAGTAGCATATGGTCATTGCGGTAACTCGCTGTGCAACTAGGCACCTCCACATGTTGTTTGTTTCATACTTTAGTATTGTAGTTATTTACCTACTCTGTACTGAAATACCAACATGCAAGCATGTAGATTGAATCTAATTCTGACTGAAATCGTTTTTTGAGATTGTGTTTAACTTGTGTTTAAGAAATCACAATGTGGGAGAGTGCGGTAAGATGAGCCATTCTTTTGCAGTTTCCATTACTGTGGCCAGAAAATACAACTTTCAAAACAATAATTTAATACATGCTATTCATCATAGAATAAGTCAAAATGAAAGAAAAACATTTATTTTATCCGTCTTCATAAACTAAATTTAAGTAATTATTCACGTAGGCTACAGTATATATTTTAAGATATATTGTATTATAATTGATTTAATATAGGCTCAATTTACTTCAAACCAAGTTACTAATCTAAACCTAGACCATACATGGGCAACTGGCGGCCCGTGGGCCACATGCGGCCCCCACCATCACTTAATGCGGCCCACAGGTTAATATCAGAATACTGACAAATTATTGATTTTGGCTGTTACAATTCCAAACATGCAAACATGAGCCACTTTAATTACTTCAGTCTAAATATGTAGCTTAATGACTAGTATTAAAGTGTTGTAGATCAGCTATCTTTGCTACGACAGTATGCAATGTGGCCCTCTGGAGTCTGGAGTGAGTGTGGAACTATAGAGGCCCTCAGTCTCCATCATCAATGTTGCCCATCCCTGCTATAGACACAGACTTAAATACATTGTAGAAGAAAGAAGTTGTTAGCAGGACAGAGCAAATATCACCTCTGATCTATAATCTCAAGTTGCAACTAGCATAAACACTACCTGATCAACCTTACTTACATCTACTCCCCTCAGACACATGAATAATTACTGTATGAGAGTTCAATAAAATCACTTTAGTTTGCAAAAAGCACCATTTTGGCTCTATTTTTACAAACTACATGATCCAAAACATGACATGGCTGCTGTGAATGTTCCTTGGTACTGCAAATTGTTTTTCGATTCCTTGAAACGTACAGTAGGGTTGTCCAAAGGCTCACCTACCCCATTCTCCCTACTCTACAACAGCAGTAAACCATCTGCATCTTCTTATCATATTGCATGAGCTCAGCAGATCCAGATGAAGCAGATGTCACAACAACCTAAGAGCAACATCAGAATCAGATAGCATCTGACCAACGTTTTTCTGTTTTGAAGCAGCACCTGTTAAGAACTACACAGAAAGAATGGTTAGCTAAATGGCCTGAAATTAACATGGACTCAAGTCCACATTAATTTCAGGCCAGAAGCATTTAAAAATGAGTGTGGTGTGTCTGTAAAATTGTCTCACTGTTTGTGTGTTAAGAATAAACACATCATAACTAAGCATAAAACAAGTATAAACAAGAAATTAAAACAGCAAGATCTCCCTCCACTAATAAATTGAAATATATATTATATAATTAGTATCAAAGCCCTTTGACCTTTGACAAATAAAATTAAACTGAAATGGAAATCAGTTCTGATGGTTACAAAAACTGTTTCAAACTGTAATAAAGCTTAGATGCTCTGTGTAAGTGAAATTTAATTACAATCCTCCTCTGTGGTACCTTGTGTTCCAGCTACAGCAGATTTTAATTAGTTTTATTCTCTTCACTGTGGACAGATTATAAGCACAGGCGCCTGGAGGCACAGCCCATGAGGTTAAAAACACAGGCCTTAAAACAAGGTGTTTATTAATTACTGTGCAAAAGACTTCTACTTGCTTGAAGAAGTATACTGTAACTGCACATGTGGTGTGTCAAGGGTGTCAACCTCAGAGGACTCTATGACACCATTATGCCAAAACTAAGAATTCTTGTTCTTTGTTAAGGGTTCTCCAGCAGGAAGGTGGGCCATCTTTCATATTGATTATTGAAATATTATGATTAGGGGTGTAACGATACTTTTTAACAGCGATACGATACGTATCACGATACATGGTTGACAATACGATACATGGACGATATTGGTTCATTATGGCGATCCAATCCGATACGATTCAATGATTTGAAATCAATACAGTAACTATTTAAAATACATTGACATTATTTTAAACTAAGTAATTAATCCCCTCTTTTTCTTTTATCTTCTAAAAATTGCTAAATACCATGCACAAAAATGTAGTATTGATACAATCGATTATTTGCATAGCAAAACGATTCGATACCAATTATTTGCATCGCAAAACGATACGATACAAAATCAATGTTGCTGTTTTCATTTTGATATACTTCGATTCATGAAATTAAAATAGATTTTTCAATGCAGTTACTATTATCGTTACACCCCTAATTATGATACAATGACAAAGCACATTAGGTTGTATTAAACGGATGGATGGTGGCCCTAGGTGGCTCAGAGGACTTCTGGGGCTCATTCCTTGTGCTCAAAATGGGCCTCATTGATTATGTGAAATGATCTTGCTTTGTGAGCAGATCATTGCAAGTAGAGTCACAAAGTTACAGTATGTGTCCTCTGTGGTCATTTTTCTGTCTACATGAGACTTGCTTATGGGAATAGTCCACAAGACCTGTCTGTGAGACCTGTAGGTCAGGTGCATGCAGGCTTTAACCACACTACTACAGTGCATATGCCCTGATGCTGAATGCAGCCGAGTGTCATCTTTGTCACATTTCATCATTCTTCACAGTCTGTGTTTTCTAAACACAATAAATAAATATGTTTAATTCCACAGTGCAATTCAGTTTTACTTGGAATGGTAGCGTTTTAGCTTTGATAGAGTATATAATTTACATGCATGTGGTGCTAGAGAGTTCCAACGTCCCACTGTACAGTATTGCCTGAAGGGACATGGTAGCGGTTGCTATATCAGCAAAGCCACAGTGAGACAGAGAAGGGGGAGGTGAGAGACGCATGATGCGACAAATGTGTATTGACAGTTGTGGCAGAAATCATCTCCATCCTTGGCTGTTGCCCTGTTTCTAAACTCATCCTCGTGGTAAGCAGAATTTTAATTTCCAGACATGTAGGTTGTGAAAAAGGTTTTGAGGGGGGAGCTAAATGTTTTCATAATAATCCCAAATCGTATGCCACTGGGAGATGTGGCAAAATAAGCTGCTTTAATTCTGTCTTGCTATAGCAAACAAGATGCACCTGCACCTGAGACAAATACTGTATAATGGAGAAGAGTCTGGCTCATATTTTAACAGTTATTTGGCAGCCTGCAATCTATACAGACGTCATCTTGCTGGACATGTGTCTGCCCAACATAATGAATTGCACTCTGTTCCATCTCAGTGAGCTACTGTAGGCACAGTGATGTATTAGTCAAGTACAAGTATAGCATGCAGGGCTAGACTGGGTCAAAAATTCAGCATTGACATTTGTTCCGAGACCACCAGATAGCAGATACTCTACCGAAATAAATAGTAGTGGAGTAAAAAGTGTAATATTGACCTTATCAGATTGTAGTAATAAGTAATAAGTAGTAAATATACATAAAGATATGTACATAAAATACATGTAAATCTCTAAAGTAAAGTAAACCTACCTCAACATTATACTTTACAGTACTTCAGTAATGTGCTTACAGTAATTATTTTTCCACCACTGGCTTGCATGGCCTTTGTAGTTTAGTCTTACCATACTTCTCTGTGCTCATCACTTCTCTTTCACATCCTGCCCAGTAAATTGTCCCTTTCTAAAGAAAGAAAAAGAAAACTCCAGCGAGAGCCGTCTGATCTAGTTTCCCTCCTCGCAGCTGTGTACTATTCTCTTACATCATTACTCAAAATTGACAACCACCACACTTCACAGTGCTATGTACCACTGGTGGAAAGTAACTAATTACATTTACTCAAGTACTGTACTTAAGTGCAATTTTGGAGTAGTTTTACTTTACTTGAGTACCGGTATTTCCAAATTTCAATACCTTTACTTTTACTCCACTACAACTATTTGAACATTAGTTACTATTTGAATTAGAGATGTCCCGATACTGTATCGGTATTGGGAAAAGTATCGGATCGGCCCTTATTTGTCATATCGGATCATAACGGTATCGGTGAATATGCCAGTCTAACCACCGATCCGACACAGGGGTAAGGGGTTGACAGGTTAATACAATGTTGGATGTTTGCTTTGGAGCTGTGGAAGTGCATATTTGAGTGAGGAGTCTGCTATAAACACAACACGAGATATATAGCTAGACAGCTATAAACACAACATGAGATCACGACACTGGTATCGGTATTCGGTATCGGTATCGGCTAACACAGAAATGTACATATCGGGATCGGATCGGAAGTGAAAAAAGTGTATCGTGACATCCCTAATTTGAATTATTATTTAAAAACATACATTAACCACTTCAGCCCTATTTAAATGTAGGCTATTTGAAAATAGCCTATCAACAAGTCCACAGAATAGGGACACTATAGGGTTCAATGGTTAGTACTCAGAGAGTGTTCTGCAGAAGGAAGAAGGCGCAGTAAATGATAAATAACGGCATAACCTCTCCTTTCATCGGCCCCTCCAGTGAAACGGAGCTGGGCAGCCTCGGCTATTGAGAACAGCACCAGGCTAATTGTTAAACATGTTCCTGTCAATCATCCGTGTCCCAAATGGCAACTCCCTCAAGCTGACACCACATTGAGCTTGAGCGTGGGCCGTAGAATCGTCTTAGAGGAATAATTGCCCTCCGTCAGGCAGGGGCCCCATCTCCATTCCATTAGTAGCTGTACATGAATGGGTTGAACGTTGCAGCCAGGCTGTTAACTATGGATCTATTCAAGCTTGTGACCGTGCTGAATGACCCCCTTTTTTGGGACGCTGTGTGCCTAATTTCCTACACACATGATTCTAAGGCCGAACAGGACAGAAGGTAATTTGCATTCGTGGTCATGGGTACTGTGTTCACAGGCATATTCGCTCAGTGAAATGCCATAAACAAATGAAAGAGATAAATATTCCATAGTGTAAATGCCAGAGGCTTGATGGGAAGTAATTGTGTGATTGTGCCAGAGCATAAATCCAAGCAATATTATACTATATCAAATAGGTTTGTTTCTGACTTCATTCATATATAGTTGCGGATGGATAAATCTCTACAGTATATAAGCCACCTCTAACTCACCTCTGTGATTTGTTAGGCACACATACTATACAGCAAAAGCAAACCTCTTGAATAAGAAAACACTGAGTAACCTTGAGTGTGAGCAATCGAGGTGGAGAGAGCTGCATGCATTCCCTCTAGTGATGACTCACAACAATGTAGTAATGCAAGAACAAGCTCTAGATAAAGACACTAGAGGCTAGATGATGCTTACTAATGGCAGAAAAATGAACTTGCTTTTGATGAGGTTGGTGTGGGGAGTGGTACTGGGGGGTGTATGTGGGTGCTACTCCAGTCCATTTGGAATCACGGGAGAGCTCTGAAATGGCCATCAACAACTATAACTGTCGTGTGCGCCAATAAAGCAGTGTGTGCAACTGAGATCAATTCTCTAGTTGCAGCCACTGCCGTCACCTCAACTGCTGTTTCGAAAAGGTGCTGTGACACGTCTCTGAGATTTCGTTCAGAGCCATCTCCAGATCTGATTAAATGGATGTGGGGACACCATTAAATGAAGCAGTGGCGATCTCTCAAGCATTTCTCATTCCTATAAGCCCAAGGAGAGTGTGTGTGTGTGTGTGTGTGTGTGTGGGGGGGGGGGGGGGGGGTTAGATTCAGATAAGTTCTGCTCGGCTGGAGAGAAACATTTTCTGAATTTAAACACTTACTGATTCTTCAGACAGCCCCTCCGCTCACGCGAAGCGTTAAATTCAACTCTAACGCTGGCAAAAAGAGATTTACATTTTCTTTATAAAGGCTTTAGAGCCTTTGGGTTGGATGAAGATTTGCATTAAGGCAGCTTTGCCCCACCACCCCTAACCCCACCATCATACACACTCTCTTTTCCTCCACTCCCATCTAAGACTTTCTGACTTTTAGAAGTTTAATAATGGCTTCTGTTGACGCCCCTGGGTTTTGTATCTTAAGCCGCATCTGCCTCAGGGTACAAAACATAAGGAAGGTTCATCATAAGCTGTTACAAACTCTGAATATAGATTTAATTTCAAGTTGTTTTCCATTACTACTGTGTGTTCATCTGAATATTACCCTACCCAAATATTAGATTCTGTTGGTTTCTTTATGGTTTGAAACGGCATCTGGAGCCCTCCAGCGTGTGGAGGAATGTATTTTTAAGAAACCCGCATCTATTCTCCCAGCAATTCTCTCAGCCATTTAATTTTCTGCTTATGGTGGTCTATTTGAACTTGGAGAAAAAAAGGAAAGCCTTTATTTTACCTGGATCCTAAAGGGGTTTGAATGCAGTTTTGCTGATGCAGCATGCATCTCGACTGGTTGACTCAGAACAGATGTACTTGAAGTTGACCTACCTAACTGAATAGATAAAAAATAAAATATAGTTGCAAGCAGCAATGAACAGGGTCCAAGCACAGAAATAGATTATAGATATGGGAGGAATATGAAGAGGAAGCGGATGAAGATAATGACCATGAAGTAATAAGGGTGGGGGGGGGGGTTATGTGGTTGTTTACAGTGAGATTTTAATTCACAACCCTACGCACTTTGCATTTATCGCAATATTATGTAATTAATTCATGGTTTTGAATGCCTGTGCAAGCTCTTTGGTGGTCTTCATCTTCAGAATTATATTCTGCCACTAAATTATAATTAAGATCACCATTGCAATCACTGGCCCAGGAAGATTGCTTTTGATTCTCAGATAACAACAAAGAATTGAACATGAACATATGCATGGGTCGATGTCCGGTATGCCCAGTTTGGTGTATATGAGCTTAAACCAGTTTGATTGTATGTGTACCGACTGAAACGGAAATCGTCATCATGAGACATGCTGGCAAGTTATAAATAGTGTACAACAAAAAACCTGTGCCAACGATGTCGCATTTCCTTATTAGGGAAGCTAAATCCATCTTGTATTGCATTAGTAATAAGCAATATGAAAGCGTGATTAACATTATTATGTTTGTGCACCAGTCTTCACCATCAAGCAGTGTGGACTGACATGGAAACACCTGGGAAAGAAGGCCCAGGATAGAGGACTCTGGTAGAGCAATAAAAGTAAGCAAGCAAGCACGGGTCTTCATTGGGAATCAACGTCACCTCGATGCACATTGGAGACATCCTGTAGGTGACTCGGTGGTAGTGTGTTGTTTGCAGTAGAGACACTCACATTTAGTACAACAACATCTTGTGGCTGCTATACTGTAGTTGAACACAAATACAAAACAATCTAATATCCTGCAAAAATAATGATTGACCAGAAACACAGGGAGATCAGATTTCACTGTCGTTTTCACAAAAAAAATGTTGTTTACAAAGCATGACACAGCAGCCGGCTGTTTTAATCATCATTTATCTGACCCAGTGTATGTGTTGAAACAAGAGGAGACCTGGCAGAGACTAATTTAGTGACAACGAAACTGCGCCATTGTGGAAGAAAAAACATCTCCTCTCTGTGCCCTGAGCACAGTTTCCAACAGTACCATATAAGACTTTGGTTATACTGCGACTTACTCCTCTCTGTGCCCTGAGCACAGTTTCCAACAGTACCGTATAAGACTTTGGTTATACTGGGCAGTTGCCAGGTTGTAATGTCTGTGTGTGAAGTAGAGAGCAGCTGAAAAATATCATTCATGCTCAGTGAAACTCCCCGTGATAAATAAAGTTTAAGAATGGGGAGGGGGAAAAGAATGAGGTATAATCGCAAACCTTAGCAGACAAGTCGAGGTGCAAAGTGGTATTATTATATGTTGGCTTACTTCAAACTTCCATCCATACAGAAAACACATCACCTCAACTGTGTGAGGAAAATAAAAAACCTGCGTCTCCACAGTGTCCAGGACCATGGACAGCTCCTCAGCGCTCAGCCAATTTTACACCACAGTTAAAACACAACACCAACAAAGCAACAGCAATAACAAATTAGGGAAATGGATTTTGCCAGTGCGTAATTACTGTATCAACTAACAATTTGAAAAAGCAGTCCTTACCCGCATGCCGAGCTCAATGTTCTCCCCACCATACACCTCCATTCCAGGGTCCAGCAGGCCAATCTCTCCAAAGTATTCACGGTCAACAACAAAGGAGCACCCAATCATAGCCGGCGTTCTGGATAAGAAGAGACAGAAATAGGGTTGGGGGAGGGTTAGAGTAACAAATGGAGAGATATCAGAGTAAGAGACAGAGAGAAAGAGGGGGTTGGGGAGAAACACATGGAGGTGGAGGTGTTGAAATCTTGGGTGAGGTGAAAGAAGCATATAGATCATTGGGACCGGTCAAAAAGAGAAAAGTCGGAGTGATGGAAAATGATATGGGCAGATGGAGACCAAGAGGCAGAGAGAAAGAAGTAGACAGAGGGGGAGTAAAGAGAGAGGGGTAGAGGAATGGAGAATGGAGAGCTTCTGAAGGCTATTCCCACATGGTACCACTGATCTTTTAGAAGCCCATGAACGGATAATCTTGTTCATCATCGTTAACAAAAGAAAAAACCCCGGCAAAATGCAAGACAGAGAACATTTACTGCATATACAAGATGGTTAGCACATTGGGTTAGGCCTTACAAAATATTTGATTCAGAACAATATTAGAAGGCTTTTCAGAATCAGCTGTAGTCGGAATCTCACACACACATTTCTGGGATTTACAGCACATACAGGCAGGTTTTATAAGAAACCCAGTGTGATGGTTCTTTTGAAGTATTACATGAAAATTATATATTATTCGGCACGACATGGCAAGCGTAGGTTTCAATAATACATTTTTGTAAGGTACAGTATGTGTCATATATGCCCGCTTGAGGAATGCATAATGGTACACTGAGTGCCCACATACAGTATATTGTAGTATAGTGTTTAAAACCCACATGTGGGCCAAGAATCAAACCAAAAACCAGCTGCATCTCCCCCGTGCTATCTCCCTCTTGAAATAAATAGAATGGATATAAAAAAGGCTCCTAAGAGACCAGGCACTGAACGAAAAGTGCTCTGAAATAATGTCATGGATCTGTTTTGAGCGGTGCCTCCACTCCATTACGCAGCTATGCGTGTCCTTATACATATGTGTGTGTCTGTCTCGGTGTCCGAGCACGGAAAGCTTCAACAAGGTAACTCTGGGCGTGTTCCTGGGGGTCTGGATGTTCCAGGGACCCCCACACGGTAACTCTGTCATTTCTCAACCGTTTCGGACTCGGCTCGCCGGAACCGGGCCGCCCCCCTGGGCGCGCATTCCTGTGTGTCTAGATGTTGCAGGGATCCCCCCGGGACCCCCACATGGTACAGTATAAGTTTCTTCTTTGGTCAATTTCACCGTGGGCCGGTTCTTACTTCAACTGCAGTGTGTAAAGTACTGTGGGTCAAAGATCCATAAACATTACATTCATACTGCAGTGAGCTGCAATGGTGAGCTGAATTAAAAGGTTCAGGTTCAGAGGCTGTACAGTTTCCGTACCAGACCGTGGTGCAGTACGTGAGGATGCTCTCGATGGCACAGCGGTAGAAATTCCCCAGGATCTGAGGAGATAGGTCTACTTTCCTCAGTCTCCTCAGAAAGAAGAGACGCTGGTGGGCCTTCTTGACCAGAGACGCAGTGTTGAGGGTCCAGGAGAGGTCCTCAGAGATGTGGACCCCCAGGAATCTGAAGCTTGGGACCCGTTCGACCTCCGCTCCGTTGATGTGAATCGGAGCGTGAGTGACAGCCCTAGTCCTCCTGAAATCCACTATGAGCTCCTTGGTCTTCTTGGTGTTCAACGCCAGCTAAAGTGGGGACCTCCATTATGGGTCATTGACTCTGTATTAAAAGGAGAGCAGTGTGCCTATACTGTATGTGGGGACAAAGAGAGTGTGTGTGTGTGTGTGTGTGTGTGTGTGTGTGTGTGTGTGTTCTGTTTGGATGTATGGGCTGTCAAGGCCAGAAAGTAGTGTTTTGCCACTCGGTAGGCGTTCCCGCATAACTTCCGGGTATAATGATGATGTCACGTGCAATCGCGCATGACCTCTATAATTGTAGAGCAATTGTCCTTTCTGGCTATGATATGTGTTCTGTAAGGCTATAGTCTGGAACTAGCCAATCAGGCTCCAGTCCTTATCTGGCCTATGGGATACTGTAGTGGTACTAACCAACTGCAAAATATGCCGGCACAAATCAATGGTAGATTAACACTGAAATTTATATTCATAAACATACAAAAATTCCCCCGAGTCTCCCACCAGTCAATTGTTGGCTGAAGAATACGACAAAAAAACTGTCTTAAGTCAGTACTTAGCCCGTTGTCATGCAGAGGTTAGGCTTTTCAGACAGGGATCGTCACCACGCACGCCTACATTCTCGCTTTACTTTACTTTATTTGGACGGGACAGAGCATATTAATGAACAGTACATATAAATGTAGCGTAAATACACTTTTCGGATTTAGCATGATGCTAATTTACATCCGTAGTCCCCACATTCTCGCTTGGGCACGCACGCACGCACGCACACACACACACACACACACACACACACACACACACACACACACACACACACACACACACACACACACACACACACACACACACACACACACACACACACACACACACACACACACACACACACACACACACACACACACACACACACACACACACACACACACACACACAGCTCTGAGAGTATACTGGCATAGTCTGCCACCTTTCAGATACAGTAACTGTGTACATCTCATCCTATGACATTCCTTTTCAGTTCCATGTACAATTGAATGTCAGCTTGTGTATAGTCATAATGTCAATGGCATTACAGAGCTTACTTGTAATGTCACTTGAACTGTGGGGCAGCAAGAATCCGACACTTAACATTTCAAAAGTGTAAAGGAAAGGGAAGGCGCGCGTGCCATGTTGTACATTGTACAGGTATGTTTCATGGTCAACAAAATACTTGATGTGATCCTATAGGAACCCTTATTCCCTCAAGAATGTCTGTTCCATGGACCGGTAATATCTCACACTCTTGTGCCGGCCATTCTGGCTGACCAGGGAATTCACGGCTTATGTTGTAAGCTGTGTACATCCATTCCTGCCACAAGCCCTGCACAAACAACGAGAGGAGACGAAGCAGAGGGGGGAAAGAGCCTGTTATGATCTCTGCAGAGCAATCACGGCAGTCCAACGGGACTACAGCAGGAAGATTAAGACACTGATAAGCGATAATGACCCCCATAATACGTGGCAGGGACGACACACAATATCGGGCATGAAAGGAAAACCTGTCTGTGCAGCTAACACGCGGCCTGCCTACAGCTTTTACCCCCCTTTGGAGGTTAACACCAACCTCCCGGAGGGAGTCCCCACCACTGCCGACATGACTGGTCATCATCACTGAGGTTGACTTGCACAGACACCATCCGCCATACTGTATAGCAGTATGGCGGACGGCTATATTTCTGTCACAGACGCACACACACGGACAAACACATGGAACAGCCTCAATGCAGTTTTCAACCCCTACAGTATATTACTGCAAGAGCTAATTCAACTACCTCAAGACGTCACAGCTAATGATGGTATCATCAATTTTAATTATAGTTCAGAGAAGGCATTGTGCCTTCTATATACTCAACATAACTATACTGTATATAGATTCCCCCCCACATAGTGTACTGCAAATTAAATGTTTGCTGCCTGATAAGTGTACAGGACATTGGTTTATGCAGCCTTGTTTGTGACTTGATAACAGGAGGCCCTTTGAGTAACTTTCCTGTTGTCCTCTCCTCACCACTCTATTAACACATCCCCTTCCTTGCTTGTATTGCATGTTTTCAAACAAACCCTTTAATAAGTACTATTTCCTGCATGCTGTAATTATGTTAAAGGACAACTTTAGTTTTTTTCAACCAAGGTTCATGTTTAGGTTGTTATTAGAGAAATAAAAGATTAGTATTACTTTCTTTTTTTTCCATTTGCTGCTTTCTTTCGTTTTAGCGATTGTACCCCAGAAAATTACATCTGGTCACAAAAGATCACAGGATCTACTGAAGGGGGAGGTGACAAACTGACATTGAGCCTACAACACAGTATGGCATCTCCCTATTATAGTACCTCCTTCACAGACCCTCACCCTTAGCCTACAGGGTCTGGGTCTCACCCTCCGTTTGGTTCCATTTGTACACTCTCAGAATTACAGACCTGTAATGGGCCCATTTGGAACCCCCTCAAGGAACCCTGAGGGTCCCTGGATCACACCTTTGAGAGACACTGCTTTAAATAAATACATATCTAATAGAGAGCATATTTGATGAAATTTAGGAGGATAACTTTTTTGTCATAGAGATCATTTGGACATTTTCAATTCAAACAGAACAGAATAAAAATAAAAATAAACTACACATTTGCTAGGGCAGCGCACATAGTTCCCGCAACAGCAGTAAGGTAGTAGGAAAGCGAATGAGGAACAAACACTCCTTAAGGGTGTTTGTAGCATACTGGTGCTAAAAATGACAATAAACTGTCAAGCTCATGATGCCACAATATATACTGTATATATACAGTTATACACTGCAGCCACTTGCCAGAGAACAGATCAAGAATGTTTCTGTGATGATGCGTAATAATACAACAAAGCTGAAGCCCAACAGGCCAACTTGGTTCTAATGCAGCCATCCAGTCAGTCCACTGATTAGAGGGCGGAGATGGTGTGGGAGGCAACGCCCATCCTGCTATGGTTAAAGACTGAATTTAGCATGACATGTGAAGTCTCTCTTTATTTATTTTTCACCTGTGTTTATCTACTTCTTTCTTAAGTCGGTGGTCTGTATACATATTTAGGAACATCTTGAGGAGGGGGGGCTTGATTCAATAAAAACACTGTTATGCAACTTCTTATACCCTTTCGCTGGCTGCATCCAGGCAACCAGAAAAGGCTTTTGAATGGAGCACAACAACACAGGACTTTGGTTGCTGATGGCCAGAAAGCTTGGGGAAACAAGTGGAGAAATGATTTCCAATAGCAATCCACAAAGCCGACACACTTCACTTGGCCCTTGAGGCATTCTGTCCATCTGCAGCAAAGTGTCAATACTGAGACAGAACAGAAAACAGCAGCGCAATGTCTGCAACCGCTCTCTTATCATTTGCCTCCATCTCAGCCAAGGGATTGATATTCAAGAAAACATCCAGACTTTCGTAGTACTTCAATAGTACGATAGGGAAAGGTGTATGATAATATCAGGCTACTTTCCTCCAAATGATTACAACTGATCTGATTATTTATTCACAATAATAATTATTGATTTAAAAATGCTGGGCAACGTACAGTGATGATAAGTTGTATTTAATTTTACCTCACCTTCAGTCCAATAGTCAACAAACTATTTACATAAGTTTAAGCTCCAAAGACTTTGGAATTGTAAACTGACCCAGTCTGCTTTTAAGAACCCTATCTAGACGACATGCCCTCTGGCTGGAACATGCATGCGTGCATGCTCTCCCCTTTTTATCTTTTTTTTTGCAGTTTGCATCGCCCTGCCCAGCATTATAGTTTTCTGCCATAGTCTATTGAACATCTCTCGAGTGTGTGAATGCCCAAGGGAAACAGACATTCCTATGAATGAAGTGAAGTACACCCCCTGGACATGATGCTAGTATGTTGCAGTGAATCACCCCCGATCCAACCCTGCAGTGCCAAGCAGGGAGGCTTTATAGTCTTCGGTATGACTCGACCGGGAATTGAACCCCGATCTCCCAATTTCAGTGCGGATACTGAGCTGGTTCTTCCTACTGTAGGTAAAGCAGGATAAATAAGAGGAGATGATTGACATGCAAAATCCCTCAACAGCAACACCCGCAGGCATATCGATTTTTTATTCATTGCAGCTGAAAAGGCCTAAGAACACAGAGAGAAACAAACCTGCAATGACTCACTGGAGTGGATTTATCAGTTAAAACCTTTTAATACACGTTTGAATAACCATGGTAAAGACTTAAATTGTTTTATAAAACCAGCATGTCATGAAACCTTTAAGAATGTATACAATACTTTTGATCACTTTACTGTACAGGAACGTGTTAACTGTACCTGATGAGTGATGACAAACACACACACACACACACACACACACACACACACACACACACACACACACACACACACACACACACACACACACACACACACACACACACACACACACAGCCGGGATGGCACCCATCGAACAAACAAACATCGAATTTGTTGCGTTTAAGCATGGATGGATATACTGGCTGTTGAGGAGAACCTTTGACATTGTGATTATGCCGCTATATTGCTAAATCTCTGGGCCAGTCTGTATCATTCTGTGCAGACAGAGAGCAATGAGCAGACAAGTGAAGTGCCACAGCCGCCTGATTGAAAAACCCAACAATGTGTGAAATTTCAATCACAGGCTAATATTGTTTAATGCTCAAGTAAAACGCTCCATAAGCTCAAATAGTAACCTCTGGTCCCTCTCGTACCGTACGTGTTCCCTTCTTCATGAATAATATATAGGATCTTTGCAATGGCCTTCATACTGTAAGTGTTGCCCTGACCTTGCCCCAGCCAAACCTACGTCTATATCTCAAATGGAACACTGGATATCTACAAGAATTTGGATAAAACTACTCAAACTGCTGAATATTTTCAAATCCAATAATAATTGACATGCTGGCCTATATGCCCATTTATGCTATTAGTTTTTTGTTTGTTTTACAGAAACAATAATAAATCATGAAGAATCAATATGATGACATAACACGAGCCAGTGCTTCTGTCCATGCTGTTGTGTGAAGGAACACGTTGCTAGAAATGTACCACATAATTATCCTAATAACATGGCTATAGCATACCTCATGTGTGCTACCATCAAACAATGAATATTGTGTGTGTGTGTGTGTGTGTGTGTGTGTGTGTGTGTGTGTGTGTGTGTCAATACGCATGTACAGTACTGTATGTACAGTATAATGTGTTTGTACTGAGCTGCTTCTGCATATGTCTTATCTTCACACACCCTCATCCATTATGGATGGCCCAATCAATGATGAATGCATGTTTGGGACCGATGCCGATCACGATTTTGATCTTCAAGCAAGTAAATATTAAATATTTGTGTGGCCTTTCGACCACAAGATAATGGGTTCTATGCCAGGCGCAGCCTGCAACTCAGTGCATGAGTAGTACGACTGGTCCTCCAAATCATGCAATATACTGGGAGCTGAGGTGTTGCACTCCACCTCTGCAGTCCATCTCCCAGGGGTCTATAGGGGTCTATAGGGGTCTATAGCGTATAGTGAAACGGGGATAGACTCCCACACTGGTGGATACCGACAATAAGCCTCTCCGACGTGTGATTATGAATCCCACCAACATACAGTATATATAGACCCACCTTGCCATGTGTCTGATTGATCCCGGTCAGGCATAGTTTTAACCCATTCTGGGCGCTAAACCCTTTTGGTGTTTTAACTAAGCATTGTGTTATACTTTAGCTATTGAAAAATAGCAGATCTACAAGCTCATAGCGCTCATGTAGGTCTGCTATTTTTGAAAAATCGTAAAAATGCGGCACAAATCTTTGAATATATATTCTTTCGGAGCGAAAGCTTTTTTAAATTTAACCCCTATTCAAACATTTAAAAAAATAGCCAATCTGCTAAAGCTAAACGTTCAAACTTTTCAAAACAGCGACGCCAGGTTGAAAGTGGTTACAAATTGGGACAAGTCATCTGCATGATTGCACATACTGATGTCATCATAATGATACACAGCAGTTGCCCTGCTCAGTTCTCTCTCATCCGCTATCTCTCTCCTGCAACTCACCTGATAGGTGCTGTCTCGTCGCCCTTGTCCAGCCACTCCTGCGGAGGGATGATGTACATGCACCACAGACCCCAGTTGTAGCCATGGGCTGCGTTGGCGTACTGCTGCACCTCAAACGTGTTGTACTTGATGTTGTCGATGGCGGGGAGGATGATGCGGGTGTGGTCCTCCTTCACCCTGGTCAGAATGGGCTCTGCCCTATACAGACACGAGAAAAAGGGCATGGAGACAAGGAGTTAAAACATTTGCTTGCCTGCGCGTAAGGCATGTGTGACTTCCATCAAGTTCAGGTACAGCATATAGAGCAGTAGTTCTCTAACCTTTTCATATCAAGTACCTAATTATTATGCATTTTATCGTGGACCACCATCTGAACATATTTTGTCCCAAACAAGATTTCTGTTAGAAAAATAGTTAATGTCAAGACTTCTTTGACAATAGCAGATGTACAAGCTCACAACGCATTGTGAGGTTGTATAGATGCAGCAGAATACAGGAAATTACATCTATGTTCAAAAGTTTCTGGTTCCTAGTTCCTATCAGCATCCCATTTTCCAAAAGTACCAAAAGCTGACACTTGTGCAGCGGCTGAGCTGTGGCAAGTCCCAGCTAAATGCACGTTTGTTTAAATCTTTGCAGGATACAACAATTCAGCAAAAATATACAATATTACATACTCCTCAAACCATTAAGTTGAACACCTCAAGATTGTCCACTGTTCTGTAATAGGCATGCTCAACCAAGAGAAAGATAGAGAGAGAGAGAGAGAGAGAGAGAGAGAGAGAGAGAGAGAGAGAGAGAGAGAGAGAGAGAGAGAGAGAGAGAGAGAGAGAGAGAGAGAGAGAGAGAGAGAGAGAGAGAATTAGTAATTATTAATAATACTTAATTAACCTCCATCAAGGTTGAGGTCTGGAAATCTATCAAAAAAAAGTCAAGGATTTGAGTTACTGAATAAAGTAATCATAATCTTTACGATGGTATGTGTCCAGTCTATTCCCATTGGAGCTTTGTCCAAATAGTTTACAGAGATGAGAGGCAGACAGAGGAGAATGGCTCTGCTGGGATTCCATCAAAGGGCAGCTAACAGTACAGTACATGTGGGTCTGGAGGCAGTGGACTTCAGCTTCACAACTCACTGTTATTTGTATGCATAATGTTTCTGGGGTGGACAGTTTCAGGCTATAATTTAGGCCATGTGCGTCTATTTTAGACCTACTGATCCAGAATGCACAACACATGCACTTGCTCTCCAACCTATCAAAAAATTCTCCCCAATCCAATCCACTTTATTTATATAGCACGTTTCAAAACTCAGGGTTTCCAAAGTGCTGTACAGGAGAAATAAAATCAAATACACTATAGCTACAACACAGAACAAACTACAGCAAGAATACAAAGTACAAACAGTGAAACAACTGAGACACATCACTGAAAAGTACAAAACACAGCAGCGTCAGACAGTGAAATAAAACATTAACATGGACCGAAGAAACTCAAATAAAACATTAACATGGACCGAAGAAACTCAAATAAAACATTAACATGGACCGAAGAAACTCAAATAAAACATTAACATGGACCGAAGAAACTCAAGCGGGATTAAAAGCCAAAGTATAAAGGTGGGTCTTAAGGCGAGATTTAAAAGTCTCGATGGAAGGGGCCAATTTGACGTGGGAGGGGAGTTCCATAATTTGGGGGCTACAACAGAGAAGGCTCGGTCGCCTCTGGTCTTTAAGCGGGTCTTCTTAGTGAGCCTGAGATTTAGCTGGCCCTCAGATTGGTTTAAAAACAAATAACATTTTAAAATCAACTCTAAAACGGACAGGGAGCCAGTGAAGGGAGGCCAAAACATGTGTGATATACAGTACTCACGCCTGCGACTTCCAGACGTGCAGCAGAGTTTTGGACTAGCTGGAGTCGAGCAAGTGAGGCTTGATTTAAACCAACATAAAGTGCATTACAGTAGTCCAAACGTGTAGAAATAAAGGCATGGATAACCCGCTCAAAATCGCTAAAGGATAGCACTTGATTTTTGCAAGCAGCCTTAGGTGATAAAAACTTGAACTAACCACCGCATTAACCTGTTTATCAAGTTTAAGGGCGTTATCTAATTTGACGCCAAGGTTAGAGACCACAGGTTTGACATAAGGCTGCATGGAACCTTGGTCAGTGGGAACGATACCAGGACCACTAGGTCCAAACACTATAACCTCAGTTTTACTTTCGTTGACACTTAGAAAGTTTAGAGCCATCCACGCCTTGATGTCACTTAGACAATCAAGCAGGTGTCAGGGAGCCGTTTCTGTCCTTTTTAAGGGGCATATACAGTAGATTTGCGAATCATCCGCATAAAGGTGATAAGAAATACCATGCTTCTTAAAATGGGAAGGAGATATAGGGAGAAGAGAATTGTCCCAAGGATCGAGCCCTGGGGGAATCCAGAGGACAGGGTGGTGGAGGACGATACAAAGTCACCAAATTGAACAGAGAAGCATCTCTCCGATAAATAGGATGAGAACCAGGCTAAAGCGGTATCTCTGACACCAACACAAAGCTCTAAACGAGAAATAAGATTATGGTGATCAAGAGTGTCAAATGCAGAGCTTAGATCAAGGAGCAGCAGAATCACAGAATCACTAGTCAGTGGTCAATAGAATGTAATTGAAAACCCTCAACAATGCTGACTCCGTGCTATGAAACGCTTTAAACTCAGATTGAAAAACGTCAAAAATGCAATTTAGCTGCAAAAAATTAGCACACTTCTGTGCTCATTCCAAAAACAGCAACCAAAACAGCAACCAAAACACTGCAGGTGATGACTGAAAATCAACCCAGGGCATGGCATTCCCAGTCCTTTGCAACCCTTTCTGCACACTTTGATCAGGACATCTGTCCCTGCCTTCCCTACAACACCCTGAACAATGCTCCAAGCAACCTATTGTAGATTATTTTTCCTCCAGGCTGCCAAGCTGTGGAATGACCTCCCTCGTCATATCGCACAAGCTTGTTCCCTTTTATTATTCCCCAGCCTAGGGGAACCTTCAAAGGATGACCCAAGGATAACCAACATGCTGGTTAACAGTCCAAAGATGATTTATTACTTATATGCTAGAAGCTGTCATCTCCAGGCCAATCAGCAACCAGGTCACCTCCTACTCAATCACAGTCCACCATTCATGACACAATAAAACTGGAACCCATCATACACACAGTTCACCAATCACACAACCTACTTGAAATCAGACAAAAGACAATTAACAGCCACAAATGTAAACATACGTCCTCAGGGTTGTAACACTTTGTTGCTCTAGCTGTGTACAAGCCACACAAAGAGGGACACAGTCACTGTGACAATATTGTCAGTACCCAGGAGTTATTTTTCTGTGATTGAGGAACCGTTTGACTTATACCCCCTTCACCAGCATGCACGTGTGCACACACACACACACACACACACACACACACACACACACACACACACACACACACACACACACACACACACACACACACACACACACACACACACACACACACACACACACACACACACACACACACACACACACACACACACACACCCCTCCCATATCCAAACGATCAGAGATCTCTGCCTACTGCCTACGTCTGGTGACATCTAAATTCGATGGATGGAAACAATTCAGAGATTAAACTAGAAAAAGGCACAGGTCTCCAGGATAGGAGCACAGTTTCACTGCAATCGGATGCTGTGCACATCATATGTGTTCGATAAAATCTGAAGGAGAAATATCAAAAACATTGATTTACATAAGTCGGCCTCTTGGTGGCGCTATAAAAAGCAGATGTATTTTACAAGCCAAAGGTTTTTCCTTGGCCTCTAGGGAGTGTGCATACAAAGTTTTACTGTACACAGATCAGTGCAGTTAGAGGTAAAAACACGAATAGGCCAGTTATAGTGCCACCATTAGGCTGATTTGAGAAATTTCATGGCATTTCTTCCTCTGCCTAGTGGGAATGTGCGTGCAAAATGTCACAGAAATCACACAATGTGTTCATAATTTGCATCATTTCGTTCAAACGGAGCAGTCCTGTAAAATTTGGAAGCCAATCTTAGCCAATCAGGATGGATTATGAAAAATCTGAAAGACCCGTTTCGTGTAATGGCTAGTAGAAGTCATGCAAAGACTTGAGGATTGGTTTTCAAAGAAGTGGGAATAGGTTTGGCAGCAGCCATTCTCACTGCTGTTCTAGCCTATACTGAATTTAGATCACCAGCCATATCAGTCAGGCGAAGGTCTCTGATCGTCTGGCTACTCACTCACGCACCTTCCTCCTCTGAAGAAAGACAGCATATCCACCCATCTTCTTTGCTCATGCTTCCTCTTCCAGCTTTCCCTCTTTCACAGATCACTCCAGATTCACTGTGATATTGGCCGGGGGAAACAAGTATAATTATGTGTCTGACCCTTGTAAGTTGTACTCTTGTAAGTTGTACTTGCAATTGGTTGCTTGTAATGTTGGAAATCTATAGGAAATGATGGTTACTCTCTACAGCAAGTCGCTCTGGATACAATTTAAAAAAAATCATGTAAGCGTAAATGTCTGAAGGGCACACTTACATCGTGCTGAATTCAAATTGCTTAGGGAAAAAATGGAAGCTGCATTTGCGTGTTTTATGTGATAAATCTATACCCACACTCCATCTTCTCTGTATCATATTCGCCTACTTTCAACCACCACTGTATCTCTCTGCCCACTGCCTTCTCTGCTCTCTTCCTCTTCCTCCTACTTTCTTCCTCGTAAAGACTGGGCCATTTATCTTCTAAAAGCAAAATTATTCCTTATCACACTATAAAGGTAGGGGACAGGGGTTACAGAGGGAATGGGTCCAAATGGAACTGTAAGTAGCAATGCCAGTAAAATATGGCCCTGAGAAGCAGTACTTTAGAAAAAATATAATTTAATAACAGCAGGAGTGCTTAGTAAAAGTACATCACCATCACTGTTCTTAAAGATTGGCAGATGAAAGACCCTGTCTCCTCTTTACCTCGTTGGTATAATAGCTATTAGCTATGATAAAATAAATTACTTCATCTGAGATTGATTTACACTGTCATCTGCCATTCATTTATGACATTGCAAAGGGGCCAAAATATATAATTTTGATGACAAATTCTGTGGCAAATTTTTTAATGTTAACCTTTTTAGCAATTAGTCATGCAATTATTTTCATTACAATTGTTTAGTTTCTTAGTTCAGTTTTAGTAATTTGACTCAGAACATTCAGTCATCTATCTATGACACAGTATAAATGCACCATGTCTATGACATGGCCCCTTCCATGTATGTCTGTACGTACATACGGCTGTAATGCACGTAACTCGAGAACCGCGTTAGCCCCACCTACTTCAAAGTCGACACACACAAGGAGTGCAGTGCCCGGTATCGAGTTGGTCGGTCCCACGGTGTCCAGAACCACCACAAAAGGCCTTTGTCCGGGCTCTGGACAGGGCCCATGCTTCAAATATGGAGCTGGCCTGTTCTGACTTCACAACACTCCATATTTGGGCATGCCTGACATTTAGAACTCCATAGGAATAAAGAGACACAGAGAGACAGATACAGAAATCTCCATATACATGGGCCTAAAAGGGATACAGACAAATGGGTGGAACGGGTATAGCCGGGTGGTGCTTCCATCATTATCGACTCGGTGCTCTACAGCCGGGCACCGGTCTAGTTTGATTACATTGACAAACACATAGTGAAAACTTTTTTCTCACGCACAATTCATTCTGGAACACAAAATATAATTTATTCTACACATAATATCAAACATATCCCTGACAATACAAACCATTTTGCACTAATTAATTTGCATTGTGAGATTATGGGAATGAATTAGTTTGAATTTATTCTCCCAATGCTATTCCATAGTGTTAAACAGCTCTCTGAAATTGCACCAGTATCGCAATGAAACTTCTCAGTTGGCAATGGCTGTCAGTCATTCTTGTTAATGGAACAGCAAGTGGATCCCACAGCATCCCTTCAGTGTGCTGTATGGGAGCATTACGGATATAATGTTACTTAAGAATGACCAAAAGTGTGGATAAAACAGTGACTGTGTTAAAGCACTGCGCAACACACACGTCTTATGCTAGCAGCAATACTTCGAAAATGATTCCTTATTTCTGAAGACATCACCCCAATGTGTCTGTTGACAACAAGGCACAAGGAGGAGCCTTTATCTCCCCACCGTGTAGATTCTGATAGGGCAAACTACATAGCTAGAATGGTGGGATTTTATGGAAAGATATGCAGCTTTATGTTGTCATGGATGATGCAGGATTTCTTCAGCATATGATAAAAGTACTTGAGCCGTGTGCTATAATACAGTAATACAGACACTCACACTTCAGCAACACAGTAATTAAGAGGTAGGCTAAATACTGTAGCTGTTACTACAGAATAGATAGAAGGACCTTCATATACAGTACGTCAGGTGTATAATAACACTATGTGTATAGTGTATACACAAAACCAACGATGAACCGATAAATGCCTCTATACATCGACTAGCAAAAACAACCCAAATTATGAATAACTAATGGATTATACACCGAAATGAAACCCTTTCAATTGCTCTCAATACTAGGAAAAAAGGGCAGGGTACAACACTTTTGTTGTTGTTTTTCTTTTCTTTTTTCTTCGGCCCAAAATATTGTGTTTATTGTCAAGATTTGTCACGATCCAAGTTGGCTTTGTCCGAGGCTTACAGATCTTTAAATTAATACTTTTTGAAAAGTCTATGGGAAAAATGCATGGGACATTCTTTTTCGGGCCTGTCGTCATCATGAAAGTGGGCGGGACTGCGACACTCTATACCACCCCTGCTTCTCTGATTCTCCGGCTGATCTCCTTCTACATTATGGCAGCAGGTCTTGCCAAGTTGCCATCTCTCTCTCATTTTGAAAAACATGAAAGACGTATTCTTTTTCATGTCCCCTACTTTCAAAATACCATACACGAGTATGCATTGTGTTTTATGCAAATTTCCAATTTGGGACAAATAAAGCCTTAAATCTGAACTATTATTGTTTTCATAATACCATAGAGGAAATACCTTTCTGTAATTATAGATACAAACTGGTACACTAGGAATGAAGCAGTACCTTTGGCAGAACTGAATTTCACATAATAACCACAATAAAGAATTCTGCAGGGATATTAGGACTTATGATGATTAAAGTTTCTTTATTAGGAAAAAGACCCCTTGAGATGTACCATCTCGTTTTCGAGGGGCTCCCACTTATGCTAAGCATCGGCCGATTGTTAGTGTGGCAAATTATTGTCGCTGATATTTGATAGTTCCTCTGTTGATCTACTTTTATGACATGCATCGGTTCCCTTGTGCGTCTAGTTTAGTGCCTGCAGGGAACTCCATGCTTTTTGTAATTAAGTTATTTTATTAAACTTATTTTTTATGCATTTACTGTAATTAAATATCTGTACAAAATATGATCTATCAGATCACTCAGATTCTAAACCCTATGATTCAACCCCTTTATGCAATGTACTTTATGCCTAATTAATAAATATACATAAGAAATTATAAAGAAAATGGAGAAAACAGAAAATTTCACTAGCTCCCTTTAAATCAGAAGAGCTGGCATAGCAACCAATGAATCATAGGTCGCTTAATCTTAAGATATCGGGGTGCGTACGCTTTTCCGACATGTCAATAGTCCGACGTGCGGGAAACGACTGGATTAATGTTGAGCAGGGGTTCTCAACCTTTTTGGCTGGGGACCCCCGCAAATGCTTTGGCCTGAAAAGGTTGGGAACCACTGGTCTAGAAGAGCAGTGTAACTGTCGGGGAGGTGGCTCTGTATTGTTTACGATAGTCAGTGTGAGGGGCCAAGCAGTCAAAGAATAAGGTAACACAGGTTTTCAAACTCAAGGTTTGTTTAATTTAAAAGAGTAACTAATTATTACAAAAACCAAACAAGTTATATAGGGCCTAAGAGGTCAGCAGATGAATGAGAATGAAATGAAAATAACGTGTAACACAACAGGAAGTGAACTCAACTAACAGACGTCCTACAATGACACATGCAGGAGACGTATAGTGGTGGACCAAACCAATAAATGCACACAGGGGAGGACAGCACTCTGAATTTAGTTAAATCAACCACACATTTCCTAATCCCCCCATCAATCAAGCCTCTTGGTATGGTTATCTGCATAAAGATGGATCCACCCTCAACACCATCTTTTGCCCTTCCAGGAACAAAGAGCAAAGCATTAGTCAGTGCATATTCTCAATAAACATTCACTATCCTAAGTGGTTGTGTTTTGTGTATTAATATTACTGCAAATGCCAATACTAGAAGGGTAGAATGAATGCAAATGTGAGTGTGAGTTTGAAGAGTCTTATCTGATTCATTGGTTGGTTGATTGATTGATTGATTGATTGATTGAATACTTTATTGGCAGAAGTGTAAACGGTAGTACAGTAAGACACTTAGTCCAAATGGATATCACTGAAAAAAGTCCTTTCGGTCCTGGGTATTCAATTCATAATCATGACATGAAACATAAACACAAAATATATTGTAATATGTAACTGTAATATACGTACAGGTTGGGGGAAAAAAGGAGGGGGTTATAATAAAGAGATGGGAGTCACTTGACTAAGCAATCATTATCTCCCTTTGGCCTGACCTCAATGTGAGGCTGTGCACAGCCCTCAGTCACTCACTCATACATGTATTTAATACAATCTGTTACTGGCCAAACTTTAACAAATTTAGTAACATCAGTAACATCAGCGTCTTGTTGCAGTCAGTTGATTCTTCATTTCAATACAAGTCAAACCGCCGGGAAAATTTGGTTTATTTTGGAACACAGTTCTTATTTGACGCAATATTTAAAAAAATATCTATGGGAGTTCAGAACGGGGGAAAAAAAACACGACCCAGGTAGGATGTGTAAAATAATTTGTCAGACTTCAGTGCTCTATAGGAAGAGGAGCATGGTGCGGGAGACTTCCATTTCAAACGCCATGGCTGAAACCTTTTTGAAACTGTGAGCCTGATCAGATCTCAGTAAAATGTTTATTAGCCCAAAGGCTATCAGAATCATAGACTGGATCAGAATGCACAATGGTGCATCCCCCCCTGGGGATGTTTTGCATAACATATGAGGGGGGAGGGGGGGGGGGGGGGGAGTAAAAGTGTGTGTGTGCAAGACAAAGTGAATATACTGTAGGTTATTCCTGTAACTATTGATGTATGTTTTATTGCACACTAGTTTACTCTTTGCTGCTGTTAACACCCTGGTTTTGGATTAATATGTTATCCTATTCTATCGTGTCTTGAAATATGAACTCCTTCTATCTCACTGAATATCATGTTTAATGGCATGTATCTTAGGATGGCTTTAAATCAAGCTGAGCACACACTTCCCCTACCTTTAAACAAACACATGGTCATCTCATAGAAGCACATCATACAGTACGCCAAGATAAACATCCCTGTGATCTCAGCGCCTGTGTACTCCATTCAACATGGTGTCTGAGGACGCTTTGCTATCTGCCCTACCTTTGTCCTCTACCTTCAGAGTGCTCAGCTGCACATCGCCTTTGAGATTACAACTTCAATTTTTATTTACTTACCCCCTCTAGAATAATGGAATTACCTTGTGACTCATCTTGAATTGGGGAAAGCTTCTCAAACATAGAAACTATCAAATAATGGAATCTAGCTGCATTCACAACCATGCCCTGAGACCATCAGGCCCCCAGAGTGATGAAAATAGATCCTCTTTAGTAATTCTTTCGTTTCACTGGATTCGCCGTGAACTATGTGAACTGTCCGTCGCACAACGCAGAAGGGTGGAGATTTCATTTTGACATGCTATGCTGTAGCTTCCATTTATGAGCTTCAATGATACACGTGTCAACATGATGCCACATGTGTGCCTCTGCGACCAAAATGCTATGGGATGTACAGCGCACGAGCATACAGGCAGCGCCATACTCACATACTGTATAGGAGCGTGTGAGAGACAAGCCTTTGTGGAACAGCTAAGCCTCCATCGCCTATAGCCATTTTCAAGCGCATTAATGACTTTACAGATCATCCAGTCAGCTATGCATTCTGCCTTCTTTGACTATACTGTATCGGCAAGACCTTATACAGGAGCAATGAGCATACTGGTATGTTAGAATTGCCCAATCCCCAACCGCCACAATAAAAAAAGAATGCAAAGATGGTAGAGGTACGGAATAATAATAATTGATATTCTGTATATTATTATACCGGATACCACTTCCACTATATGGTGTCAGGCCTTTTTGAAGTTGACTACCTCTGTGATGTAGAGGCATGAAAAAGGTTTATCCTGTGTCGAGCTAAGATTTCATACTACTTTGTGTGATACCACTGTAAAGGCACCATAAATATGTGTCATCGTTTTTCACTGTTTTTGGAAACATGCCTGGGTTCTGTGTGCTCTGTGAAGCACACACTCACTGTGTAAGCTGTTGCATCCTCCCCCGCTTTCCTAGACGGATGGAAACCATACTAGAGCTACAGCCAGTCAACCGCAGTGAGCTAGAGTTTCACTTTAGCTAAAAAATATAGATATTTCCCAGCTCTCGAGGACAGAAGGAAATCTCCTTGATGCAGAGTTTAAAACTCTGCATCAAGGGGGCTGTGGCTCAGGAGGTAAAGCAGGTCGTCCAATGATCCCTGGGTCGGCAGTTCGAATCCCGGCTCCTCCTGTCCACATGTCGAAGTGTCCTTGGGCAAGACACTGAACCCTACATTGCCTCCAATGAGTTGGTTGGTGAGCTTGCCACCATTGGTGTGTGAATGTGCGCTTTGAGCACTTGGAAAAGCACTATAAAAATGCAATTCATTAAAACAATAGCACAGTTGACATCGGCCAGGATAAATATAGATAGCACAGATACACTCAATACACTCAACATCCAAAGATTCAAAAACGGATTAAGAATAAAAACGATAATCCTTAATGATTGAGAGGAACTTTTTTTTTTCTTTCTTTCTCTTTCTTTTTCTCTTTCTTTCTTTCTTTCTTTCTTTCTTTCTTTCTTTCTTTCTTTCTTTCTTTCTTTCTATTCTATTCTATTCTATGACTCACTCTAAATCAAAGCCAAAGTTCAATAGGTCACAAAGTAGCTGAGCAATTTGCCCACCATTCAAGTCATCAAGGAGCCGCTCTCTGAACCACGTATTTCATTATAAGCCTCGCCGTGACGAGAGAAGCTCTCTTATCTGCAGCACACACTCAGTGGGTAGTCGCTTCTGGCTAAACCGCTAATCAGTAATCATGAATAAAGCGGCAGATTGCAATAGGCCTACAGCAGAATTTAGGGAAGAAGAAAAAAACGAAACAATATAAATGTATTTGCATTTATCTAGCTCCCCATCCATGCACCTGTGAACAGTTGGTCTCTCATTACAATCACTGCCATTCGTTTAATGCTATTCATTTCAACCAACAGAGAAAGAGTGTGACAATGAGAGAGAGAGAGAGAGAGAGAAAGAGAGAGAGAGAGAGAACAGCTAAAATGGACGAGCACATGTCACAGCCATCGATGTGTGTGTGCGTGTGCGTGTGCGTGTGCGTGTGTGTGTGTGTGTGTGTGTGTGTGTGTGTGTGTGTGCGCATGCACACATGTGTGTCTGTGTGGGTGGCGGAGGAGATAAATTGCACACATTTACTTGATGCAATATCACATTAACCATAAGCAATGATCTCATATCCTCGTATTAAGGCAAAGCCGATCTTGGAAATGAGACTCCACTGTCACTCCACTGCTGCACTGCTCGTTACCCCCTCATGAACTAAAATGGTTGTGGAATTTGCTGCATTGCACACCAGAAAAGTTACCATAATAGGGATTCACGTGAAAAAAATCCTATTATCAAGTATTTATTAGGCTGTATAGAATGGGGAGTTCTGGCCAAGCATGATTAGGACTGGTCCAAATTGACTGGCCAGCCATGCTCAAATCATGAAAATGCTTAATTGCCGAACACTGACTCAGACTTGATGGTCGGATTGGCGGTGTGGCTAAACACGCACACACCGACGCACGCATGTTAACATGTAGACCTATTTGACAGTGCATAAACATAATTGCCATGACATTAACGAGCGTCAACGACACACACACACACACATATGATAGAATATGATTAAGGATTACTGTCATTATGGTAATCTCACACTTCATATCGCACACACAATACCTGTAACTTTCATTAGCCCTAAAAAAAGGGTTCCACAAGGGGGTGCCCTTCGGGCCGCATTTGGCCCACGGGCCGCCAGTTGAATATAGTCCTGCTGCTGTAGTATATCGCACGCACACACGCACAAGCACGCACGCACACGCGCACACACACACACACACACACACACACACACACACACACACACACACACACACACACACACACACACACACACACACACACACACACACACACACACACACACACACACACACACACACACACACACACACACACACACACACACACACACACACACACACAGTATGGTGCAGGCCTATAGTGCCGAAATACACTTATGATTGATGGTCTTTAGGGTTTCATTGGACATCCTTTTCCTGTCACAACAACTCACTGTCTCTCTCCCTCTGCCTCGTGTCTCTCTCTCTCACCCTCAATTGAAGGCATGCACATGTATCTTTGTGTGTTGGAGCGCGTACCCATGTGCATCTACTATTGCTCACTCCTTCATAATTGTGCTATGGCGGTAGGTCTACTGTGATGCATGAACAAAAATATATAACAGTTGTTACTGACGGATTGGAAGAATTCAGGGAGTGTCTTCCTTTTCCTACTGGAAACGCATACTCAAAATGTTTGGCGCTGATAGGTCTGATTCAGCTCTGGACTCGCATGAGTGAGTGCACGCACACACGTACGCACATACGCACACACAAACACACAAACACACACACTCACTGATAGGGCTGAAACATAATCTCTCACCCCACCTTTGGATGCCAGAGATAAACAATACGATAGAAGGCAAATAATTCATAAACAATCTATCAAATATCAATGACTGAGTATTCAACTCAGTCAAAGACTTAAGGGAGAATTCCGGACCAACAGCCTTTTCTTATCTTAATCTGATGTTATATCCAAGAACGAGTGGTACAGGTAAAAAAGGACATAACTCCCTCCTGAGCCCACCGCAGATTTTCTTTTCCTGTCTTTTTTTAATGACATCTGTCTTTCATAATGACTAGATACGCTCCATTGTTTTGTCCTTTTTCTGCCGTAAAATGGTTATCTGCCATTAAAACCCAATCGTTTTTGGATATTATAACATCAGATTAAGGTAAGAAAAGAGTTGGTCCGGAATCCTCCTTTAACCCTAATTTATTCATTTGTGCCCAAAAATAAAAATACAATTTATAAGAAAGACATATGTGATACATAAGCTCATGGGTTAAAATCTGTTTTGCAACCTGAGTATAATTTCAGAGCCGTTCTTATACTATCACTTTGATGCCGTTACACATTGACATTACTATATAATCAAGCCAAAATGTTTTTTAAATAATCTTTAAAATAGGAGTATATGGCCTCATGCATAATGTGCTGCAGAACCATGCACTCAGCAACGAAAGTATCTTATTACATTGTTACAACATTGTGAGCCAGGCCTCTCCCTAGCTTAATTTGTGATAGTGTGTGGGTTTCCTATTACTTACTGTACATAACTGCATATCTGTATCTTTGTATAACACCTTAACAACTGACAGTGCTTCACTGCTTGGACACCGAATTATGCGAGAAGTGGGAGCCTCTCATAGAAAACTGAAGCAGTTGTAAAGTGCACTGTACACTAACAGTATGATGAAATTATGTCTGTATTAACTGCAATGCAAATCAACAATTCCACTGCAAATGCAACAAACGACCGTAGGAATATAGCGACTGCAACACACACAGTAAAATCATCAGGAGAAAATTCACAAAGGCATTGCACAGCTTTTGCGCCCACTAAACCTACAGTACGCAAAAATATAGAAACTGTGTCATTCTAAAAGAAACCGCAAAATGTGAAATGCAACACTAATTACGCTGTGTCTCTGTGCTCCAGTGCTATTTGCACATACCGTATTTAAATTTGCTAATAATTAGCCACACATTCGGCACAACATCAGCCTATTTCTAGGAAAATGAGCCTCACTGCAAAACAATTTCCAATTCACAAACAACAGCGCTAATAGCCACATGCAGTGGAAGTTATTAGGTCACCACCAACTACCACTAGAGAGGTAGTGATAACTGAAGCAAATTCATAAGGGTTGTTTCACCCAAACTTTCACAAAATGAAGCAAAACTGCACTCTTCATGGGCATGTTTCTAACCGCATGTCATTAGAACAACATCTTTTGTGAATCGGATCTTTAGATGGGGAGATTTATATGCAATTCATGATGCTATTAGCGAGCACAATCCATTATTTGTGTATTTGCATTTTGCACCTCAGTGTTAATATGAGAGTGTACACTTTCATAATGATGTTAAATAATACGTTTGGGGATCTTACTGTACTCACCCACGCACACGGCCGCACGCACGCACGCACGGATGCACACGGATGCACGCACGCACATTTACAAAACGTATCAAGTTATTAAATATGCCATTTATTTTGTCATATCTACTGTGCAACTTTTGTTGAGCCTAATAGCCATTGGCCCGGTTTCCCAAAGGACACATGGTGTAAGAGGTATGTTGTACCACATGCTCAGATGCCCTCTAGGCCGCACACAGAAGCCTGTGAACATAGACATTCCGTGCATAGAAGTGCCACGCAAAGGTAGGCCTCAGGTCTACCATTCTGAAATTTAATTTAATAACATTTCGACTGCTGACAGTAGGCTCTCTTAAAAATATACATAAATATAATATATATATATAAATATATATATATACACACACACACACACACACACACACACACACACACACACACACACACACATACATAAATATAATTATATATATATATATGTATATATATATATATATATATATATATATATATATATATATATATATTTATTTTTTTAAGTAAAGAGAGCCTAATTTCAGCTGTCCAACAGTCCAAATATTATTAAATTCAGCCTGCAATTAAATACACCATACCTCTTACACCATGTGTCCTTTGGGAAACCGGGCCATTGTTTGTTTGTTTGATTGATTGATTGATTGATTGATTGATTGGCCTTTGCAGTCTTGTTTCCATTTAGGCCATTAACTGCGATCAAGTCCGTGTGGTCTTGTTTCCATTTAGACCTCATGCTGAAATGTCATCACAATTGTATTTCTGTGACAATTAATCATCAAATAAAATGTCACAATTGTGACATTTTACTTTTGGTACTTTAAGCACATTTTGATGCCGATACTATATACTCGAGTCGTAACAGAGTATTTCTATATTGCAGTATTGGTACTTATCTAAGTAAAACATGCAAGTAGGTTTTTTCCACTGCGGACTGTGTGTACAAGGTCATTCAGAATGGCTCAGGACCATGAAGAGCCTGAGGCCTCATCCATCTCACTTATCACTGCATGTGCCATACAGTGAATAATCATATAATGATAAATAGGTTGACTTCCTCACTGTAACAAAGGGACGTGGTAGGTAGATACCACTAGTGAATCTATTTCAATAAGGGCAGCCATAGTGTTGGGACAGTTGTATATTACGAAAGGGCAACATGATGCATTTTATATCTGTAGATTCTGCAAACACAGGAGCTGCCCCATACTGTACGTGCATGCATACAGATAATGTACTGTATGTGCGCGCGCACACACACACACACACACACACACACACACACACACACACACACACACACACACACACACACACACACACACACACACACACACACACACACACACACACACACACACACACACACACACACACACACGTGCGTGCAAGCATGCAGGCACGCACACACCTGTTAATATAGTACATGTAGACAACAACAAAGGGACTACTGTATTTTATCATCCATTGTCACAGGCTTTTACTGAGATAGAAACCCATCTCTACAAAATGAAATCCTTGGTGTTAATTAGATTTTGTGAAATTAAAACAAAAGTAGAGAAGCAAAACAGGGGCTCAGCTTCTATTCAGGTGAAGCAATAATGTGAAGCAACAACAAGCAAAATGTAATCTATCATGTTGTCAAAGGGGTATGCGGGGTGGTATGTTTGTGTACATGTGTGAGTGATGCATGTACCGCATGACTGCAGCAGATGTGCACCGACTACCAAACATACCTTGACATGTAACGAAAGGTCTGCCTGAATGTGTATGTGTGTGCTTGTGTATGTGCGAGTGTGTTTTGGTGGGCATAAGTTGGCAAAAGGAGGATGTATTCATCCAAATTTGAGGCAACAGGGGTGCACTCGCGCATGTGTGTGTGTGTGTGTGTGTGTGTGTGTGTGTGTGTGTGTGTGTGTGTGTGTGTGTGTGTGTGTGCATGGCAGAGAGGCAAAGATGTACTTCCGTTTTCTGAACAAAGAGCAGATGGGGGAACAGATGAGGGAACCATCGGGGTATCAATTACCATCAGCAGCACCAGTGCATGATGCACCAGCACATGATGCTTGGGCCAATAATGCAATCCTCTCTCGGTGTCGCTGCCTGTTTGCTGCCTGGCTTTGCTTGATACTGTTGTTTCCACTGAGCCTATCACATACCCCACAGCACAGACAGGCGAGGATCAAGGAACATGGCGCATACAAGCCCTTTAACAAAGAGTGTCAAAGTTCATGGTCTTGTGACTGACCTGCTCGGCTGCACAGCGGACACCAGGTTTGAACTTGGCCGTGTGCCCGTTTGGCTAATATAAGGCCCCAAAAGGTCACGGTTAACAGTGATTTTAGAAGCTGTTTGATTTGCTTTCTCCTTGCTCTCCCTGCCCTCCCCCCTCTTCTTTTTATTTTTCTCTTCCTGAAAACAACAAAGATGATGGAGCTTGCACAAAACCTAATTTCAACCATGTGCACTTCTTTACACCTGTAAATGTGATGTGAAACCACAGTCTAGGCTATGTTCAAGTCAGTGATGTTAGAAACATTGCAACTTTTAATTAATCAATATTGAGCAATTGCATGGCATTTTTCTAAATCAAAATGAAAAAAAAAAAATGAAAAAAAAGACGTTTGGCACGATAATACTGTAACTGATCTAATGTGGTCTCAGGTGTGTGTTTAACAGTTTACAATGGCTTTGAACACAGCTCAAATCAAGGACCAGAACTATCTGTTTTATAATTGACATTTTGTTGGCATTTGTGCTGGCATGTGTACGCCTGGCATTCCTGTATTCATGTACTGTACTATAGCCTACATTTAAAAATATATATATTCTCATCACATATGTTATAAAGCGCTGAAATCTTTGGCAAAATCATTTTGGCAATCCCTTCCTCCGCTTCATACACATAGCAGTAAACAATTTATAAGCCAACAAACGTTTAACTAAGACGCCCCCATTGCACGTACACACCACACCACGCACGAACAATGCACAACCCCATCTGCCTTCCACTGCCAGGCAGCTTCCAGCTCCATCTTCAAATGCAGACAGGATTTGGGTGACAGGCTCAAATTAGGTGCCAATTACACGCATTTGAGCAACTTGTTTTGGTGGCAACACCTAAGTGGCAGCCCAGACATTGGGCTGAGACCCCCAGAAGTAATTTCATAACGTGCCAGAAAGCCTGAAAGCCAGGAATCACAGAGGAAAAACAATGTAATAAAAGCATGTTTGTTTCTCCCCCTTCCCCAGTCTCGCACTTTCTCTCTGTCTAATTATTTCCCACACATAAGACACAATGTTCTTCTGTCTCAGTGGTCTACACGTATAGGCCTATTGCTGGACAGGACGTGCCATTAAACAAGATGTCTTTTCGCCCAGTCCGACCCATTGGCCCTTATTCACAGATTAGAAAGGGAGGTGTAGAGGGTGATCGAGGGGGAGAGAGCTTATTAGCTTGTTCATAATAGGGGTCATTCTATTGAAAAGTGCTGCCTCAGGTAGAATTTACCAGGGAATATATTCACCACCAGGCCTGGCACTACATCAAAACGCTTAGGCAAGACAACACAGTGCATATTTCACAGTTATTCATTAATGATGACATGCACTGCGTTTGAAAACATGAAAATCCCCACAGTCAACAGCGAAGGTAAGGAGTGGTTGTGGAAAAAAAGGTGAAACCCAGTGTTGTAAAACACACGACCTTTCTCTTACCAGACGGCGTTGAATTCGACGTGCGCATCAAAGAAACCCACGACGGGGGCAGTGGCCGCGTTCCAGCCGTGAATCCGTGCTCGAATCAGACCCTCTCTCTTGCTGTTCCTCACAATCTTCACCAGGCCTGGGTAGCGCTTGTTCACATACTGGTCCAGATTAAACTTCAGCTCAACTGTAATGCAGAAAACAATACAATAGAATAAAATAAAAGTGAATTTCATCTCCACTGCAAAAATGAGAAATGAAAGAGACGCTCTTTAATATTGCGAGCAATTGAGAGGTTCTATCATTTTGAAACACTCAATAGAATTAACAGATTTTTTACACTGGGGGAGGGGTACAGAGCAGTGATCAAGGGGTTTATTGTCATTCCATACAAGTACAGAACGAAATGATGCTTGCGGTGTAGACTTCTGCATCAGAGCCCTGGCTTGCCCTGACTTTGGCTTTGAAGCAGACATCAGTCAGTGGGGGAAAAAAAATGCAGCACAATCCCTGTGCCAGCGACATAGAAAAACCTGTCATTGGAAGGATCATCTGTCAATAGATTGTGTGTGTGACTGTGTGTGTGCTTGCGTGCGTGCGTGCATGCGTGCGTGACCGAGGGTCTTTACTCTTTACTCTTCTTAGCTATAACAGCTCAGAGGAGGAAATGTTTGGCATCAATGGCATGACACCGCCATTGGGCAACCAGTGAGTCATGAGAGGGCGGCCTCTGTCAGTCCAATGCCTGATTTATGCTCGTTGTGCATCGTGTCACACATCGAAAACAGACAATCTACAAGCTCGACTTGCAGATCGGCACGTGGCAGCTTATGTAGATCTGCTTCATTGTCGCGCAACTACTGTAGCATTGCCTCAATTATACATGGTTCTTCATTGTGTCGTGTACCAAAAATAGTAGATCTGCAAACTCACAACACGCCACACTGCAACACATTGGGAGCTTGTAGATCTGCTATGTTTGGTGTGTAACAACCGTTTAAATCTCTTAAAAAGCAGATGTAGGCCTATCTCTGCTGTGGGTATGCTGACAGGATAGGTGTAGTTGCTGTGATGCCTGCATGTTATGAAAGCAATATCAGAAGAATTGTAGCCACATAATTAACCGAAATGTATTTAGGAATCAAAATAAATTTGCATATCCCTCTGACCAAAAAGCCCTGTGGCTACTGAAATATGATGAAAGCCAAGAGTGCAGCAATTGCTGGGCTTTGCTGAGAAACCGTAAAAATAAGGACACTCTTTGATATTCAGCAAACAAATAGTTGGCAGTACTACTGCCAAATCTACTGCCGCAGTAGAGTTACAGACCACGAAGGATATTAATTACTAACTACAATGCCCCATACCCCCCCCCCCCCCCCCCAAAAAAAAAAAAAAAAAACACGCACGCACGCACACACACACACACACACACACACACACACACACACACACACACACACACAATTAACAATCAAATGGAAGATTATGGATGCCTTGTGAAACTGGCATCCATGAAACTGGCAGGATTCATGCACGGGGGAGCGGAGAGAGAGGGGGGGGGGGGGAGAGAGAGAGAGAGAGAGAGAGAGAGAGGGGTGGGGGTGACCTGCAATATTTTGACCTTGTGAAATTCACAAATTAAATCCCCAGTTGCATTTAAATGCCCTAAGGCAAGACACTGTGTGAATCCCTACTTTGCTGTGAGTAATTCACCATACAAATCTGACAGAAACAATGTGTAGGAAGCCATGTGTGCAAGAGGAATATGCACATTTACACAGTTCTGTATAAACCATAATGAAGCAAATAACGATGATAATCTTTGTCGTTGTGATAATGATATGTTTAAACAGGTCGGAAACCCATTGAATCAATAAATCACACAGACGAGTCGACTGACACTGGAGAATGTGTCGGTTGACTCGAAGCGAATAATGGTATGCGCATGCAATACTCATAGAAAACTAAATTGAGTTAATTGTTTAAATCTAAATGCCTGACATTCCATCATCACCATGAGTAAACAAAATAGTCTCAAAATATCTAGCAAAAGCTATCCTCTAAATCGCAATGCCATAAATGAGAGATTGGTAATCGTCTGTATAAGTGCTAAGACCTTGACGATGAAGAGATAATTCGCTGTCATGACAGGTCAGGGAGGGTGCTTATATAAAGGGGAGGTCTAACACACTTATAATTGCAGCAACATTCAGCCTACAAAAACACACCGTCAATTGAAACGAACACGCTAATGACATAAGGATGTAAGGTTTCTTTGGCAACAGTGCAGAGATTGTTAGATGCAATCATTTTTTAGGAGACCTTAAGCATGATATATACTGAACGATGGTGCCCACCTGCAGCAAAAATAGCAGATGTACAAGCTCACAACTCACGCTGCATTTGTACAGTAACAGTAACAGAAACATGTTTTAGCAATCATTATAATGTATCATAACATCTTCCCAATGATATGGTAATAGGGGAAATCCTACACATACTGTAGAGTTTTTAATAAGATTTTAATATACAATCTTTACAGTAATTCAGCTCCATTTGAAATTAATATTACAAGCTGGGATCTCTGCTGGGCTTCGGTTTATACCCTGTTTTCATTATGTGAACCATTAGGTTATCAAGTTGATAGCGGTATTTGCAAGAATCGAATTCTGCAAGGCTCATTAAGCCCTCCCCTTTTTGCTTGCTAATACTGGAACAACAATGAACAGGCAGTTATCCTGTGTGATATAGAGAGCTACGTAAAGCTTATCAACAGGGAGCGTGAATCTAACTCAACGCCGGCAGAGACGATCTAATAAATAAACCCCTTAGCCACCAATAAATATCACAGGCTCCCCCGGAAAAGGATATGTGTCATGGGGACAAGGCAAACATGATTCCAACAGTGTGATTCATTATGCCTGAGAGGGAGCTCGGCTAGTTCCTTCAAGTCATATCGTGGAGCCCTTGTTTAAACAAGAGGGGACAGGTGAGAAGCGTCCGGAAAAGGTCAAGCAATCCAGCAGCCTGCATGTTAATAATTGTCTAATGTCAGAGCAAAGATATAAGCTCCCTCAGCAACAAACTCACACATCTGCACGCATTAACATCAGCCAATACAATGAGTAAGGGTATAGAATGCCACACTTTTTAGTTCTAAAACGTGTTCAGAATGATTTTATTTATTTCCCATAGAGGTTAACATAAATAATGGAAAATAATTAATCTATGGTTAGCATTACCCCATTGGAAAAAAATGAATGGAAAAAAATGAATGAAAAAAACACAGCTCTTCTGCTGTTTGATTTTCTTCGCATAGCTCGAAGTGGATTTTAACCATACTTTCACAACGTGGCACGTGAGCATGTAGAGCAGCTATTATTGAAAAATCACACCTGTGTGAAGTGAGGGGCGCTAATATATTAAAGTCTAACTCATGTTGCTATGATTAGGTGATGTAATGGTGATGTAAAACAAACGGTGACAGAACAAACATTAAATTATCTTTATTGTTAATGGCATTTAATGTTTGTGTTAGGGACAAGATGATGTAAATTTTCTCTTCATTGTCAATGGCGTTTTTAAAACAAACATTGAACTAAAAACAAACATTAAACCTATATAGGAGGGGCTAGCACCCCTCAAAAATCACACCCCTGTGAAGTGAGGTGTGCTCTTATCATCGTACATCATCATTCATCATCTCATACTGGCCAATCAGAATGCCTGTTGTTTGTTGCAACACATTTACTCATTTCATTGTCAATTGAAAATTGAGAGACGTGTGGGGACAAGTTTGGCGGACGTTAATTTGACCACATTTGTCCTTTCATTGTCAATGGCAATTATTGAGACGTGTGGGGTAAAAAGCTGCCCTCAAAAATCACACCTTTGTGAAGTGAGGGGCGCTCTTACCATCATACGTCATCGTACATCATCTCATTCTCAACCAATGTCACATCCCCCACCCGATCACGCCTGCCAATCACACTTTGAGACAGTCCTCACTCTCATCTTCAATGTTTGTGTTTACATACTTTTGTCTTCACTGTTTGTGTTTACACGAACACTCAAAGCTGGACATAGGAGGGGCTAGTGCCACTCAAAAATCTTGAATAGAGCTTAAGTGGTTAATACCTGAGAATTATTTGCTTCACAGGGTGTTTGGTATGCAAATCTAATGCTGGTGAAAGTGCATATAAGTGAGCTAGTCGTTAATCATCGGGCTAATTTGGTGATAATATCATTTGGGGTTTCACGATTCATGGCTAACACCTGGAACACACTGGAAGCATCAGCGTTGCTGCAATTTATCGTATGACTAAGTACGTATGGCTCAAGTAGTTAATGCTAAGTAAAATAGAATGAGAAAAATATAGCTGCAAGCAGCGATAAGGCGGGACCAAGAAAGAAGACAATACGCAACAAGAACAATATGCACAAATAAGACTGACAAGCGTAGTTGTCAGGACCCGGATTTGAACACACAACCTTGTGGTCCGAAGGCAAGAGCTCTACTGACTTACTTGTCAAAGTGACAGATCTGTTCCTCATGAGTCAAGGAACATGTGGAAACAAGTGCCACCACTTTTGGCCAAACGAGGCATGAGTTATGCCTGTTCAAAGGATTCATTAAAAAAAAATTGCCATAGCGCCCCCCTTTGACCTATTGGAGTAAGACTGCTTTCAGTGCTATTTGGCATGACCCTCTACCATACTGTACAGTTGCAAAAGCATATGATGCTGCATGTATGTATTAGGGACAAAAGAAGAATTTTCACAAACCAGCAATTTTCATTGGCTCATAAAAACTTCAGTTTTCGTGCATTTTGATCAAAGATCCTGGGAGGAGATAAATTTATTTTTGAACTGTTTTTCATATAATTCAAAATGGCGGGTGATCTAAAGGTCAGAGATCAAAAGTCAGAACAAGAAAGTTGTTCGGCATGAGGAGACACATACTGTATGTGTATCAAAGTGTCATTGCCAACGGTCAAACGGTTCATGAGCTATGCACGTTCAAAGTTTGCATTTTCAATTGAGTGCTATAGCACCACCATTTGGCCAATGGTCATGGGCTTCGCATAGTCACTGTTTGGCATGGGCCAGATTACCGCGGCTGAACCCTTGACAGTCAAATGGGCCAATGAAGTAAACAGTAATATAGTGACACCACACTATCAGCCCCTCCCCCTTTATCATACAACTACAGCTGTGGGTGCGGCTTCAGTTCAGGTGGATCACCACCCATCACCACCCACCAGGCAAACCAGGCATACTTAATGAACTGGTGGGCGTGTCCACATAAAAGCATGATTTTAACAAATACTGTACACTTTTTGGAAAAAGTTCTTCCCCCTTATATTGTAATAATACCTGATGATCATGTTTTAGGGTGGAAAAAATGGTGGCACTCATGCTAAGTAAATAAAATTGAGCAAACAATGCATACTGTAGATTTGGTTCAGGTCGCCTTAAAAAATAATGATGAAACGATTACGATTACAAATCACGATTACAAATTTAAGTTGACAATTAATTATCACACAAATAATTGCGATTAACGATTTAATTGTGAACTTTGGAAAATATGAATACAAATTTAATTTCAGTTTTTTTGTTCAGCCTTTATGCTTTTTAATTAGAAATTGCACAGGTCAGGCAGATATGACAAATAACTTAAATATACAAAGAAATGACTGACGTTTAATAATGTTATATACTTAAAAACATAACAAAATAGCGGAAATAGCTGATCTACAAGCTAACAACACATCACGAAGTGGTGCTTTGTAAGCTTGTAGAGCTGCTTTTTTATTTGGGCATTTTTCAACATGGAAACAATTATGGAAAATAATTGATGATGACACTGTAGCCCCCCATGTACTCTCACGTCCCATTAATCATAATTTTTCACCTCTTTATAACAACCTTGGATGGGAGGAGACCTGCCAGTGAGCGGGTTGGAGCAACATTATTAGGGGAGGCGTTCAGCTGCCATTTTCGCCTGCTCATTGGTTTTAAATGGCTGCCAATTTAAGAGCCTCAAAGGGGAGAGTGGTTGGTGGGCCAATGTTGACTCTTGCTCAGTCCTCTTTCAGTATGTTATTTATGCACTCTTTGTCTACTGGCAGCCTGAGGGAGGCAGGGGCCAGTGCTCCATGCCAAGTAATGGAGGGGCCAAGTGTTATCTGGAATCTTGCTCATACTGTAGTCCCATGCCTCTCCAAACAGTCAGGCTGTTTGGACGAGGATGCTAGCTAGCATTGTCAGCAGCCATGGGCCCTGCAGGTGTGGAGGCAAACTCAAACCGTCTTTGCCTACATCACCAGGGAGACTGTTGTAGGCAGGCACCAGTAGGGCAAAGGACAAGAAGAAGAATCTCCTCTTCCCTTTGTCTTTTTTCCCCCAGCTATTTTTACATTAAGAGCATGCCCCTAGGGGCTCTCTATCCTTTCACTTCCCTCTCTTAGCTCTCTCTCAACAGTTAATGCACACACACACACACACACACACACACACACACACACACACACACACACACACACACACACACACACACACACACACACACACACACACACACACACACACACACACACACACACACACACACACACACACACACACACACACACACACACACACACACACACACACACACACACACACACTCGCTCAAACCACAATACTGTACTACCTAGGTGGATCAAGGCTTCATAGATACTGACTTTATTGGCCGCTTTGGAAATCTGCCAAACGCATGTGAAGCTGTGTATGTTGCCGTTCATGAAAAACTACATTATGATTGAATAGAGAGAACCAGCAAAAGGTTGCTGGTTCAAATCAATGTACAGATATGCCATTTCAACACAAGTTTATGTAGCTTTTAGCGTAGGTTCAATAAGGAAGATCTTAACCAACGCTTAATTTCATTCGGCCTTTCAGCACTATCATGGCTCATCATTATCTGTTCTCAAATCCTAGCACTTTGCAGCAGCCAATCAGGTGATTTGACTCTGCCTTTAAATATCTCTGCCTCTGACACTTTGCCATTCTCTTTTCAGTCTGCAACAAGCAACCCACCTCAGTCCATGCCCAACTCCACCTTGCCATCTAGTGTTGAGAAGGAAGGAGGTTCATCTGCTCAGCTGCCACCACCCCGTCTAGACTTCAATGCTCCAATGGGGGGGTTCTCTCTATTAAAAGCTAATCTTATTCAATAAATGCAATTGGAGTCTAATTGGCAAAATAATGCTCTGCCATAATTTTGCCATTGCCATTGCCGTTTTCGATTTTGCTAAACTGCTGCCAAATCTCTCCTTGCTAAACTGCTGCCAAAATATTTCCAATAAACATTAGCTTATTCCATATTGGTGTGTTCTCTCCTTTATTGAACAGGCTTCCCTGTACTATTCCTGATGTTTTTTTCTGGAAATACATGTTTTCCCAAAGTTTAGCTTTGTTTAGCTGTTTAGCTTTGCTAATTCTTCTCTTTTGTCCCTTTTCGACACTACTTTTCATTGTAAAAAAATAATTTGAATAGCTTTTACATAACAGCCAGAAGCTGATATGGGGGAGATAGTGGGGGAGTGTGTAAATTGTTTGTGGGTTTTTGGCAATTTCTTTGTGGTCCTTTTTTGGCCTATTCACGGTCGCCTACTAAAAATCATATTGTGGTGGTTGGTCCTGATTGTGTGGTTGTGTGGTGGCCCGCCACACAATAATGCATATAGGGGAAACAGTGCATAACAACACCTTTGCAAATGCTCTCCTTGTGCACTGGCAATGTTCTGACAATTTACCAACAATCCACTGTCTTGTGACGTGTGAAATTCTCAAATGGCACATCTTTAGCAAATAATGCTACAGTATGCACTCCCTAAATGCACACACGCACAAGGCACACACACATCTGGATTCAGAGATAAGAACTTTTAGAATTATATTTGTGCCAATCAGCTTCAATTCAGCATTTGTTTTAAAAACGTAAAGGTTCTTGACGTTATTTGAGAGCATATCTATTTACACGTACCTCGACAGTGGGTGCAGGGCCAATAAGGCAATTATGGAAGGAGGTAATAACGTTTCGAACTTCACAATCGAAACGTTGTCGATTCAATAAAGTAATTCTTTACCAAAAGAATGGGCTCTTGACGTTATTTGAACATACTGTACCAATATGATAGCGTAATGGTATAAAATTTACAAATATTTTGCTCGAAACTAAAAGCATCCTACTGCTCTCTGTAACTTGTTTAATTCAGATAATCCTTCTTATTTATTTATTTTATTTATTTTATTTATTTTATTTATTTTATTTATTTTATTTATTTTATTTATTTTATTTATTTTATTTATTTTATTTATTTTATTTATTTTATTTATTTTAATCCATGAAGACTTTGCAACCCATTTTTTCAACCAGTGTCAAATTATGTAATTTAATCCTGGGCACTACACTTCCTCTGCCAACATGGGGGGACAGCGGACTGACCTCATGCTTCCTTCTATGCATGAGGAGTCCAAGGTGATTATTTTCATATGACAGGGGAGTTTCCCTGGCCGGACGTAGCGCGTGGAAGGAACATGTTATTCCAACAAGTTCCTTTCCCCTCCATCAGGCGCCCTGGCTGGCCAGGGGGAGGCAGTTTATAGAGATTACTGCATGTTTTTCTTGAGGTTACCTACCCTAGGGGACACGGGGAGAACATGCAAACTCCACACAGAAAGGCCCTTTCGCCAAACCCGCCTCGGGTATTGGCACTGATGACACAGAGGAGAGCACGCCACCAGCACCCACAGCGTCCCCAGCGGGAATCGAACCCAGGACCTTCTAGCTGTGAGGCGACAGCACTACTGACTGTGCCACCGTGCCCCCCAGATAATCCTTCTAACATCATATGCAATACAAACAGGTTATCAGAACACTACTCCAGCAGTCCTTACAGTATTTGTTGGAAGTTCGTTTGTCCTGTGCAGAAAAAAACACTCCCATTTGGCACAAAAGTAAAAACTGCCATAGCCACTAGCCCAAATGTGCCCGATGTGATGCCGGCCGGTTATGGCCGTTTTTAGCCCAAGGAGTGTTTTTCATGCAAAACTAATGCTTGGAATGGATTCATTCCTGAAAACCCCCTAGATTGACATGTCACATGCTACTTAAAGCATAATTAAATTTTGATCATTTTGCTATACTGTAGGTTGTCAAAGTATCAGTTTTGTCTGACAGCAATGATATGTATTCCAATTATGAATTGAAGATGTCTCTTACCACTGTCACTATTGTCATCCACCAGGATGATCTCCTTGAGGAGGTGGGCAGGAGTGTGGTTGACCACACTGTGAACAGAGCGAAGGATGACTGACAGGGCCTCGTTCACAAAGATGAAGACCACAGAGATCTGCGGCAGGTCCTCCGGATACGTCAACTGTTTACATCTGTGAGGATTGAGATTAAGAAATGAATATTATAGGCACTTTAACTACATATACAGTACTTCAATGACTGGGGCTCCCCCAAAACACTGTATGGTCCCCTACTTTTTCCCCTCCAAACAAAATTGTGATGTTCTCGGAAAATAGCTGATCTGTGAGCTTGTAGATCTGTCATTGTCGCTGAATGTTTGCTTATTTTTGCTGAATGTTGGCCTATTTATGATACACCCAGAATAGGGTCACTAGGGTTTATTTGGTTAGGGACAGCAGTACAGTAGATCAGTACCTTGTTCCTTCAGTTAGGAAAAAAACCCAATACCACTTAGGGCAATGAGGCATATGGTTGAAATGAAAAGCAGGCAATAATATCTGCAGTGGGGAAGTCGTTTTGCAGACACTGCCTTACTGCAGCAAGTTGTGTGAACACATCTTACATTACTCTGGAAAAAAATTGAAAAAAATTGACGAGGACATCCCCAAAATTAAGCCAATTTATGAAAGTGAAATCATTAAAAATATGAAAATATGAGAGAACAAAATAATTTGCATTTATACACGATGAGAGAAGGGCACATAAATCACACATGAAAAAATAAATGGTATTCCAGCTCAATGTGGGTAGCTTTTGAATTTTTGATTTAATGTGTCCAACATCATTTTGTTTCACGGAAACAAAGCCCTCAGGGCAAAAGCACGTACAGCACTCTCCTAAGATTTAGTTTGAAGACCCACTTCCATTTCATAAATAAGCAATAGCTCCGAGTCCTTTTTCTTCTTCTTCTTTCTCCCCAATTTAGTCATTGCCAATTCTCCCATAGGCCATAGTCCCTGTCACTGCCAACACATGCTGCACTATATTGGTTTTTGGGAGGGTGTAGAGACAACCACGTCTCCTCTGATATACATGGAGTTGGCTTATTTTCACCTTACAGTGTACAGTAGTTTCACCAGGAGGAACATGCTATCCCTCCCAATTCTGCTCCCTTGCTGAACATGCAACCCAACCAACCTGTATCAGGTGCTATAGTGCAGCGAGAGAGGTCACCCTCTCCTGCCAGATTCTCACCCGCAAAAGTAGCCAATTGTGTTTGTTGTGTTTTGTTGAGTGCCCAGTGTAGCGTGGCCAGGACAGATATGAACACAGATGGATTTTGTTCATAACCTATGAACACAGGCAAGGTACACAAACCCCCCCCATGTTCTCAGGGACACTGCTTGGTGTGCTGAGAATGAGTTTGGGTTCCACCAACCTAAACAAGGGAGGGGGGCTGAACCAGGACCCCTACGTAATACGAGTTTTATTGCCCATTGGAATGCAGGATGCTGATAGCATTTGCAGGACACAAAGTGGAGACACTTAATATCAGAGTAAACTTCTCTGATACTCTCCAGTGGAAAGCGAACAATTTGAATAAAACTGCTCATGTATTATGCCTTTGAACCACGCATATATATATTTGTATACTATGTATTGGGGTTCAACAATATATATATATTGTGTTGAATTAAGGTGATGTGTGTCTGTAAATAATTATATTCTGACTTCTAATTGACATACGACTGTACTGTTTGATATCTCCACATGTGTAAATTCATGCTGATTCCAAATATTCAGTCAGATGTGTTAACAGGAGTTCCCTAAGACTGTTTAATGCAGAAGTAGTACTTTGGGCTTTAAGCAGAGGGGCAGTGCCACCCCTGACAGCTCACACACATCCTGCAGTTCCTTGCATGACAAGGACCACTAGTCTCCGCCTCTTCGATATAAGATGGCTGTCCAAGCAGCCACCTCTCTCTCTTCCGGGCTCTCTACCTCAACTACTGGCGAAGGAGTAGGGAAGGTAGACACATGTCCCTTCCCCCCCCACAGCTCTCCTTCACTGACCAGGCCCTGGGTGACTTCTGTCCCCACACCAGAGGAGCCATTCTGGGTAGACTCAGTGCCACAGCGGCCGGTTCCCAGAGACCGTGAGGCAACCCAGAACTGAACTGACTACAGCCCCTCTCTACACGCCTCTCAACACCGCAGCGAGGATAAGACACCTCAAGTCTTCTCTACCGCTCAAATCTCCAAGAGGGTCAGTGTAAGCCAAGCGTCACCAAGAACGCACAGCAATTTAGTCATTGCCAATTCTCCCATAGGCCATAGTCCCTGTCACTGCCAACACATGCTGCACTATATTGGTTTTTGGGAGGGTGTAGAGACAACCACGTCTCCTCTGATATACATGGAGTTGGCTTATTTTCACCTTACAGTGAGTAGTTTCACCAGGAGGAACATGCTATCCCTCCCAATTCTGCTCCCTTGCTGAACATGCAACCCAACCAACCTGTATCAGGTGCTATAGTGCAGCGAGAGAGGTCACCCTCTCCTGCCAGATTCTCACCCGCAAAAGTAGCCAATTGTGTTTGTTGTGTTTTGTTGAGTGCCCAGCGAGGAACCATGGAGGAATCAAACACCAATGTCCACCATAGTGGGAAGGAGCTTTACCCCTGGCCTGCACTAACCGGATGCCCCAGCTCCCAGCCTTGGCTGCACTGTGACTCTTGGAAGATGGGAGAACTGTGTGTCACACCAGTGACACCACATACAGTATGTGACATACTGTACTGTACGTACGTACACTTTAAGTAGTAGGTATCAAAGAGTAAAAATGGTAAATGGTGCATTTATATAGCGCTTTTATCCAAAGTGCTTTACATACATTCACCCATTCACACACATTCAGCAACCTGCTCATCAGGAGCAATTATGGTCCAGTGTCTTGCTCAAGGACACTTCGACACTAACTCTGGAGTAGAATGCTAAATTTCTCATTGAGGCATATGTTTTAAAATTACACCATCAGTTCTCTTTTTGTAAATCACAAGCTTTCTTCTGAAAAGCTCAGTACATGTACAGTACATGAATTTATCTTGGGGACACTGTTATGGGGGTATATTGATATGCATGGTTGAGTGGGGATAGTACTTCACATTGCAGAGAGTTCAGAGAGTATAATCAATCTTTGCATAAACTATGTGGAGATTATGTATTATGATATGATCAGTATGCATTTAGAGGGCTCTGATCAGGGATCTTGAAGCTCATACTCAACAGATTAATTACATGAAGATTGAAGTTAAATGTGATAAATAAACGCACACGCATGCACGCATGCACGCGCGCGCACACACACACACACACACACACACACACACACACACACACACACACACACACACACACACACACACACTATAGTAGCATTAGACATGCAAGCTACGATAGCTAAAGTATAGGAGCCTATAGGGCTCATTTAATATACATAAATATTATTTCACTTGAGGCGTTATTCCAAAGCGAATACCATAGTTCTGTCCTAACCCAAAAATGTGTTGATTTTGCCACAAAAATCAAAAGCACCAAAAATGTACAGTATGTGCAGAAGTAGCTCTGTTTGGAACCTCAAAGTATGCTTTAGCTCCGAGATGAGGTTCCGTGGCAGGATATCCATACACAGGTCGAAATGGGGTTGAGCCGTCGAGAAAAATAAAACACAGCTCCTCAGGTCAAACTAAGCAGAGAACTGAGTGAGAAAAGCATGCAAGCTGAACATAATCACGATTATTACTGGGGCAGCCAATGAGCCAATCAACCTTGCTGTGTCAATGAGTCCTTGCATTGCTGAGTCAATTAACGTTTTTAGTATACCGGTAGTTTCCAAAAAGTAAAGATATCAGAACCGAGATACATTTACATTTACCGAGATACATTTACATTTTAAGTCAGGGGTGAAACAACCGCCAGCGAGTACCATGTTTTCCCAATGTAATCTTACGGAAGCAGTACTGCGCATGCAGGCGGGGTTGACTGGACTACATTTTATTTAAGCCTGATTTAAGCAGTTGTTCACCCCTCACTTAAAATGTTACGTTCCTGTGTGAAGTTTATCAACTGTATCTCGGTTCTGATAACTTTACTTTTTGGAAACGATACTGCGAAAAGGGTTTTCGAAACTGTTTGTGGACTGCTCGATCCCATTTCGACCTGTGCAGGGATATCCTGCCACGGAACCTCATCTCGGAGCTAAAAGCGTAGATATTGAGGTTCCAAATGGACCTAGTGCCTTTCAGAAATGAGACCCCTAGAGCTTATGGTTAAATGACTGTCTGAGAGACGAGGATGTCAGAGGCAGACGAGCTGTGTAGAGGAAAAATCTCTTCTCTTTGTCGTAGTCTCCCTTCACAATCCAGGAAGCCAGCAGGAGAAATCTGCTCCCAAGCGGAAAACAGACTGTAACCACTGATTAGACTGTTCCGTTTCTCTCTACCTCTGCCTCGCTCACTCTGTTTGCCTCTCTCTGGCTCAGTGGCTCTCTACCTTTACTCTCTTTCTCTATAACTCTAATTTGCTAATGGCCTCTCTACCACTCTCATTCACATTCTGCTTCTCTACCTCTCTCTACCCCTACTCTCTCTCTCTCTCTCTCTCTCTCTCTCTCTCTCTCTCTCTCTCTCTCTCTCTCTCGCCACTGTAGGCTCTCATCGTCTGCCATTCACTTAAAATATTGTATCTGCCTTCTCTCTCTCTCTCTCTCTCTATCTCTCTCTCTCTCTCTGTTCTGTTGTGTCACACTTTCTCCTCATGCCAGAATGTCATGGTAACTGCTTTGTTGATTGGAAGGCAATTTTATGATGCCATTTTCAATGACCCAGTTAATGAAAAAAATCACACACACGACCACAGAAATGAATAAATATACGTTCTTACTCTCTCTCTCTCTCTCTCTCTCCCCATCCCACGCACACAAATATGCACACTCATGCATGAGCATGCATGTAATCATAAACACAGGCACATGTGATCATGTAAATGATTTCTGTTGATATTAATAGCCTACCTAATCTCCCTATCGTTGGGAATTCTCATGTTCAGTCATGTACCATTATTTTGTTTTAGTTTCTATTTTTTTTTCCAAGAGGCATATTGTAGCTTTGAAGTTGAAGAACATTATGGCCTTGGATGTAGAGAACCGCCTGGCTGATTACCATGGTAACCATGAACACACATGTTCAATGTTCCACACCATGCTAATTTGCTATGACTAACACTTCCGCACATACACACTACGTCTCTGCATATTTTCACCTCATCTTATTCAGTGTTTTGCCATGAATTACAATGAAGCAATTATACTGTATATTTAGTTATTTACAATTTCTGTGATACTTTAGTAGTGTTTCATTACCACTTTTCCGAATTCATCCAATGCTATCTACAAAGTGGATTATACTTTATTGCATTCAATAATTTATTATTTAATGATTCTCTGATTTATTATTTAATGGTTCTGATTCTTCTGATCTTCATCTAGGCTACTCTAAACTGTTGCCTCTTTGAATGCTCTGCTATTAAGAATTTGAAAGGTTGAGTGTTTTATGAAACCGTGCACGTATTCGCCTCCATCTGCAACAGAGAGAATAGACCATGGTGGCTACTGCCCCACTGGTGGCGCTTAGGATAGAGGCGGGAGATGTAGGATAGGATAAGGGACTATTATAATGGCTACTACTGCATGACTGCGCTCAACATGCCAGCATGAACAAGAGGCATATGCTTGCAAATGGTTCCCAGACAAATACAGAGCTGTCAGTCCCATTCAATCTTCCCAATGTAAAGTGAGTGGTGAGGTCAAAGTAACAAGTATGCAGGTCTCTCTCTATCTCTCTGTCTATGAGCCATCTGGGAGGAGCTGGCCTGGCACCATGCTCTGAGTGTGTGTAGTGGCCTGGTGCCCTGCATGGTGGAGCAAGATATGAGCTTGTGTCTGCAGCATCCAAAGACATGAGTGGAGACAGGGGGGCGGGGGACAGGAGGTGGTACATGACAGCCTCACAGCAGATGGATCCCAGTGTGGCGCTAATGTTACATCCTTCCATCTCAACCCCCCGGAGGCTTAGGTGGTTCAGATGGGAGTTGTAGTGTGTGTGGTGCGTGTGCGTGTGTGTGTATTTGTGTTCATGCCTGTGTGTTTGTGTGCATGTGTGTGCGTGAGCTGGGGTTGACATTAAGGGAAATTTGGCACTGGCCCTCTGGGAACATTTAAAGCATTATTTCTACTGGCCCAAGTGGGCAAGTGCAAAGTCTGTTCTGCTTAAATAGTACTTCGGGCCATCAGGCTATTTATATTGTTGATCCCTGTCATGCATGCATGCATGTGTGTTGTGTTTGTAATTATATAATGTGTGGCCCATGTAAGCAGGTTTTCATCTTCAAACAATGAGACGTGGTAAGAGAAAATGTTACAATTATGAAAGAATAAAAGAAGAGAATGATTCAACTATAGCGAAATGGACAACAAACTGTCTTACAATGCAACCTGTTACAATAAATGTTATTGGCAAAATTACATATTACATATTACAAGATATTCTGTCTGCTTGCCATTGCAGTTCCTTGTTGACATGTGCTGATCAAATGGTAAATCTGTCGAAATTATCATCCAATTTTCAATAATCAAGAATCTACATTGCCCTCATTATCCAACCTCGGACAACATTCTTTGGTCCATGGTCAATCAGGTCTGTGTTGGTTCAGATTTCATTACCTCGGGTCCCAGGTCTGTTTATCTACCCCAGTGGATCTGAGAAGACCCGTACTCAGTGCTGAATAGGAGAGAAAAGCACTTGCGTGATAGTGATAGGCCTAATGGAGATCTGGTTCGCCAGAACCGCCAATCCCAGCCACCCTGCAGCTTCCAGGGTGCCTGGTCATAAACTCACCTCCAAATGGCTACCAATTAGACAAGCTGATCAACATGTCGCTTCAGATAGTAATCTATATTCATATCGAGTACAGATTAAATATGAAAGGTTTCACTGTGTGTCATAGACATTATGACAGTTATTTCCCTCTGCAGCTTCCTCTGGTCCTGGCGACTGCTAGACTGGTGGAGTTATGTGCTCTGTGGAGCACCACTTTCTACAAGTCTGTTTCCATAAGCTGTTTGTAGTCAAGTTCCTCTTGAGCACAAGTGTAGCCTACCTACATTACATAATAGAAATACATAAATCTGACCTAGAGTTCATGAAAGAACTGTTGAACCACAGTACTTGTACAGTGCATACTGGAGAATACTGTTCAGGTCTGTCTATTGAGCCCATTGCCACTTTTCTGTATACATGAGAGTAGACACACAAGTGTTTTGATTGATACCCCTTTCACTGTATCACTTCAATCCCTTCCCATGTCTCCCTGCCTCTCCCTCAGCAACGTTCCTTTGTTCCCGCTCATGGCATTTTCTATTGCCTCTCTCAATCAGGCTTGCCAGCTCTATAAATACGATGACAAATCTGGCAGCAAGTACTGAGGAGGGGGGATTGTTCCCCCTCTTTTTGTGGGCGCTGCAGCTTTCCCATTGTGGCTATACGACAAGTGTGCTGCAAAAGAATGATGTATGTTTCGCTCCCGTTTGGTTATAAGTTGCGTCCACAAGCCCATGTTTAATGAATATTACCATAGTAATGTCTTGTGAGAATCAGAGAGCGGGCACTTGGCAGCCCTCTCATCGCTCCTAGTTGAGCTGTGGTTCTCCAGCCCCCGGATTTCAGTGTCGAGATCGTAAAGTGATATTGCTGTTCCATTGCCCTAGTTACTGGATCCAATTTGGGACATCGCTCAACCTTAAATTTGTACCTGTCTGCGGGAGCGTGGTGGAACCTTGTAAGACCGTAACAGGATGAGCGATCGGCTCATCTGTTTGTAATGGGACTGAGCTCACCGGCCAGTGCTCATAATTTGACCTGGAACAAGCTTTGACAGAAACAGAGCGCTAGATTAAGACATATCCCCATCACACCTCCTCCTTCTCCTGCTGCTCCTCCTCCTTTCCGTGGCCGGTCTGCTATAAAGCCCAACCATTCCCATCCGCCTTTCTCCCCACTCTACTGGGCACTGTTACTCACTGAAATTTCACATTAACCTCCTATAACCTGCATGGCTACAAGAAAGACCGAAGCTACTTTCGAATCGGGGAAAGCGCTCCTCTCAGAAAGATAATCGTTTGGCTTGTCATTTTTGCGGCTCCCCGTCCAGAGTGATAAATGCAGATGTCGGAAAAGAGCAACAATTTGTGGCAAGAGGGAGAGAGAAGGGGATTGAAAGAGAGATACTTTTGTTTATAAATGTCCTGCTTCTCCGCCCCATTGTGACCTTGTCGATCCCATTTCGGGTGTATCAGAGGCTTAGGAAATGAGGTAGGCCTACTTCTCAGGTCCAACACATGCACTCCTCATATTTGGTTAACGCACTTCAACAGATAGACAAATACCATCCACCCCACCCCACCCCTCTGGGAAGCACATCATCCTTTATGCTTCAATAGATTTGGGGGTTCAAACACAATTTTGACAAAATACAAATCACAAACACGCTGCACTGGGTGACAACATCTATGGTGTTGATATTAGGCTACATAAGTGGAAATAAAAAGTAAGCCATAAGCTCAGGCGAGGAAAATGTATTTAATCAAACCAATACATGTTGATGGCATTCCTCCACCTACTTTGATCCAATGCCTCCTTTAACAGAGCAGTGTAGAGCAATGAGTGAATTAAGGGACATGGGATGAGACATAAAGAGGTCAAGAGCTGGATTTGAGCCACCAGGACACAAATTACACCATTTTCATTGAGCCATTTGTCACTCTTCTCCAGGGTGACTTACAGCAAGTGTGCAGGCATGGCTTCAGTCAGTGTCTTGCTCAAGCCATATATCTGATGGACAAACATCAGATATCACTGAGGTGTCAGTGCCGCAGATGGGACCTGCTATCCTCATGACCAGAGTGTCTTGGGTGAGCCATGGTCATGTTAACCCAGCCTCAGTCAGATTATTATCCTCCATATATCAGGTAAGAAGGTCAACCACTGGAAGTTACTGGTGAGGCAGCAGGCAGTGAATGCGGGGATAATAGGTTTATATATAGAACCTCAAACGGTCTCTTGACAAATCCAAACCGCAGCAAAAGCTGATAGCAACTGTAATTAGTATGATTAGGTTCCACAGTAATGTGCAGTGGAGGGGGAAGCCCTCCACTGCAAGGAAGGGGGGGGGCATGCAATCAATATCTTATCTAGTGACTGAGAGAGGAGAGAGAGAGAGAGAGAGAGAGAGAGAGAGAGGCACTCATTCATCAATCTAACATAGAAACCAACGCAGATCCAACCACAGGAATCATCTCACAACAGAGCTCACGTGTGATTTATGACAATTTAAAATATCGCCCCCTTAAATATTCTCATTCCAGAGACCTAGGCCCTCAAGTTTAGGACATTATAAGCGGAATAAGGCCAAGAAGAGAAACTTCTCTGACTTGGAGATATGTATTTTAATGTCACAACTTAAGGCCAATTGAACCAACTAAAATGTGTCATTACAAGAGGTTACAATAAATTACTGCAGTCAACAACAGCAGAGACAGAGTAAACTACTAGCTATCAACAACTTTTCTAAAACCACCAAATAAACCATGACAAAGCCTAGCCATAATGTCCTGTGTGTTGTTTATTATTATTATTATTATGACTGGTATTATTATTACTGGTATTAATATTACTATTATTAATATTGACAATAATATTAGTATTAATATTAATATTAATATTTGTTATAATCATGATCGTCCATGTCTGTGTACTTGAACGTGAGACACAGTGTACTTGATATGTATTGTGTACTGCCTGAACTGTAGCATACTTTATAGTTAGGCTACGAGAGACATCTCGGTGACAGCAAGGTCAGCCTTGCTGCAGTAGGCACGTTATTATGTCTGATATCTTGTTCAGATCATGGTCATTATGATCCAACACTATATATGTTCCTGTTTGTGTAATAAACTTTGTGAACCTTTAGCGTGATACTGTCTCGTGTCGCGTTATTGTTCTCCCGGGCCCGCCGCCACAGTCGCCGTACCGAAGGAATACTTCAACCGGATTATCACACACCACCCAGCCTGAACACACTACCTGTCTGTCAAACCAGACGAGGGTCCAGTACTTAGAGTTGACAACAATATTAATATTAATAATAATATTATTAATATTGATAATCTGATCCAGATCATTAATCTCAATGCGGAGTCCCTCAGAAATGTCATAAATGCTGAACATTCAGTGTTATTGTGTTGAATTTGGATGATAACAACACCTTGAAGCTGGTCTTAGTGCAAAGATAGCAGTGCGCCCTGACTGCATCACACCATACCTCATTTAGGACCAGAACACCATGAGCACTAAATATGCGCAGGATCATTTGGTATTTAGACAACATCAGCGCTGGGTGTACTGTAAAGATGACAACTGGATGGCTTGGGACATAGCAATGACAGCACCGCATTGCGCCAGGGCAGAAAGTAGGGCCCCAAAAGAGAAGATCTTCCATCATGGCAGCGAGGCCTTGCCTGCCCTACGGTCATCAAAGACCTCTCTGTTCAATGACTCACACATTTAAATTAAAAGCCCATTAGACTGCACCTCTACAGTACGTTGCAACTGCCTACAAATTACAGAACCTCCCATTGTACTGAATACGGCATTGTAATCTACTGTATCATCTAACTGTGTGTATCAGGTAATATTTTTCAGACCTGTAAGTTCTTGAGAAAAACACTTCGCTGCTATTTTACTCTCTGAAAGTCACTCTGCATAAGACCATCACACTAAAATTCTAGATAGAAGAAATGTATTTCCTGAATCAGAATGACAATTTTGATCCATCCATCCACAGTATCCACAGTAACATAACATGTGACAGATATGGGTTAGGTTAAGATGTTTATACTGTAATGTCCAGTTACAGGATGGTGTCACAAACTGCTGTCATCTCTTATTCTCTGACTTACCGGTAGTCAGTGGGAAAAGTGTGTGCAAGTTCTCAATGAAAATATTAAATTACATACTTTTTATGCAAATACAAATAAAATGCACAGGTCAAATTGTACAGAGGCTATTTGTACAGACTATTTTCTACAGAAAATGTTGGACGCAGAGAGAGCTAAAATGTAGCACTGGGAGAGGAGGGCTCCAGTGCATCTTTATCATGGAAATGCATGGCAGAAAGGCGCTGGAAAATCAAACGGTTTATGTGGAGCGTGGACACAAATCTACTCATATAGAGATAGAAAAAGAGACTCTCTAGTTTCTCTTTGAGGTGTATTATATATTTGTGTTCCATGACAAATGTTCCTGAATCCTGCCATAAAGTTTGTTCCTATAGTAAGATGTTTTTATTTATATATTTACTGTCAGAAATTACTTCCATGTTCTGTTTACATACGCACACCTCAGCATGCGTGTGCCTGGTTATGGGAGCGTAAACAATTCAGTTTGTGGAACAGAGGCGACACACACAGACACAGACACAGACACAGACACACACACACACACACACACACACACACACACACACACACACACACACACACACACACACACACACACACACACACACACACACACACACACACACACACACACACACACACACACACACACACACACACACACACACACACACACACACACACACACACACATGGCATACTATGTGGTCACAGCCCTGTGAAATAAGTGCCAAATGTGTCCACAGAAACATTAGTTCAACACTAGTTTCATTCAAACCTACTGTATATTAGATGCAAACCTGCTGACACATGCGCATCTCCTTCTTTATATATTTAAAGAGAGATTGGGCAATCCTCCGCAATTGTCTTTTATATACATTATTTCTTTAATTAGGTAGCCAGCTTGAGCGATTTTAACCACAGATGGAGAAATGCTCGAATGCACGATTCAATCCGAAGGCAGTTTAAGAGTTGATTTTGTAGGCCTACAAGCAGAGGGTCTCTCAACCCCTCGACCATCAAAGGGCACACTGGGTACTGCCTTTTCCTTTAACAGCTTCCATTTCCTGTTGAATTAGTCAATTGAATAAAGGGTCATTAAGGCTAACCCCACCCCTCCTTCATGCACGTCCGTTCCAGTAGCAGTGCCTTGGCTCTGAGCTGACATTATTAATTAGTAGTGCTTCTTTTTACTCTCTTCCTTCCTCCTCCCTTGTCTCTGTACAAAAAAATAACATTTCCCACATTTCAAAAAAGGCAACAGCAGAGAACAAAGTGATGTGGGATGAAATTAACCTGTTACCCACCACCGAAAACCTGTACAGAAACCCTCTCTCTCCCTGCCCATCAATGTTACCTCTGCTTGGCTTTCTCTGCCTTTCAGCATTATTCTCTTTACACCTTGATTTAAGCACCACTGGCAGCCCGATTAGCCCCCTACGCCCTGACTCCTACAGCACTCCTCCCCCAAGTCACTGTATCACAGTGAGTCCTAAATATAAAATGTATTTAAAAAGACCATTACGATTCTTTGTGGGAATCCATTGGGTTGTCTCTTATAAAAAGGAAAACGATTTCCAGGACCCTTTTGTTTTTCCCATTACATTATGAGCTTGTGCTCTGTGACTATCGCTGTCACCTTGGCAGTCCGGGACTGACAGTCATTTCATGACAGGATTATGCGTGTCTGAAGCAATTTCTTTTTTTGTGCAGCTCCGAGGCACCCTAGATATAGACTTCCCTCTGGATGAGGAGGCGAGGCACACTGAGATATAGGCACACTTCCCTCTGGCCTTTTGCACTGAGTTGGACTGACGGAAGAAAGGCAACAGAAGAGGCAAATGGAATAACCCCACACTCACATTGGCAGCGACAACAAGTGGCAAAGCGTCATTCATTTCCAATAGCAGCTAGCCTACACTGAGTGATATGGACGGCTGAGACGCCTGGCGACAACGTGAAAATGAGCAGCGATATTATTAAACAATAATGGAAGTTATTTGAGTCAAGAATCAAGAAGGTTTATTTCTCACAGTCACTATTCACATTTTGTGAGATCCTCAATGTTATTATTATTATCATTAATAATAATAATAATAATAATAATAATAATAATAATGAAAACTATAAGATGGGATAATAAAATATGAAGAGGCCTTCATAATATCCCCATTGAAGCATATTTAGATATTATTTACAGAATAAAACTGGGGACCACATAATGTACTGTAAACAGCGAGTTAACCAGCTGTAGTTTGAGCCTGCATTTCACAATTGGTGTGTGAATGTGGGAAGTGAGGACGCTGGCATCGACTGTTCGCCGTTTCACCTCCCAATGTATGACACAAATGAATGAACCATTGTAAAGCGCTTTGAGCACTTGGAAAAGTCCTATAAAAATGCCATTCATTATTCATTAAAGTGGTGAAAAGCTAAGATGACACAAATGTGTTCCAGTCCTTAATGGTTAAAGAGAAGAGCTTCACATAGAGAAAACGGCAATATAGTGAACCTACTTCTTGGGCCTGTAGTCTGGGATGCTTCGGTCGAGGGAAATTCGATCGCTGAGCTGGGCGTTGTAGCCGTACTCCTCGTATTTCCCCTCAGCGTCGTTCAGACTGTCCTCGCCCAGAGTGGCTGCCGCTCCGCCCTGGCCCAAACCCCCAGGACCCTCCACCAGCCCCATTGGCTTAGCAAGGCCTGCCAAAAAAACAGAAAGATAAATCAATCCAACGGCTGTACGCATGCGGCACACAGACAGGCAGAAAACATATAGTCAAATGCACACATGCCACACAGTGAGCCATATATGCATGGGTGTGTACACACACACACACACACACACACACACACACACACACACACACACACACACACACACACACACACACACACACACACACACACACACACACACACACACACACACACACACACACACACACACACACACACACACACACACACACACACACACACACACACAGAGACAGGTGAGAAGCCAGTGCTTGGAGAGTGTCAGCTGATTGGCATTCATGGGCTGTGTAAGGGAGAGTGTATGGCAGCTCTGAGACCTAGTGGGACTCCTCTGTAGGGCATCATTACACTGTCTGTCAACGAAAGAGCAGCAAAACAGCCACCCCAAACCTCCTGACATTGCTTGCCATTTTACAGCACAACAGCAAGACAGAAGCGTGCGTGTGTGCGTGCGTGCGTGCGTCTGTGTGTGCGTCTGTGTGTGTGTGCGTGCGTGCGTGTACGCAACATGCATGCATGTGTGGATGAATATGCCATTGTTGATTTTCTGAATCTATACTATAGGCCTACTGTCTAAGGTCAATTACGCAATATCAAGCCTAAAATTCCTGTGTGAAATTTCCCTTTAAAGAGCACTTTCCTATTTATTTTTTACCACACAACAACAATCAATCAACCACACATAGGCAGGTGCCTTCACTGCCTTTGTGTGTTGTGCTGTAGCTTTGCTTTGAGTGACATGCAGTCAAATGTCAGCCATCCCTGTCTTGTTCAAGAAGACCCGGGAGATTTGTTCATAAATAGGCCACTGCTTTTGGTCTACTCTAGTCTGTCCAAAAATATGCTCAAAAGAATAGGAACACAGTCAGCATGCAGTGGCAATAATTTTTTTAGGTTTTGCCTGTCTGAACCGCATTGAAGAAGACAAAATATGTTGAGTGCAAACAAATTACAATTTTTATGTAATGTATGTTACACACTTCAATGACGGAATGAGTGGAGTCCATATAATTTAAACACAAATCTCTTTTAAACAAATATAAAATAGTATATTACAGTGAGTTGCAATTAATTAATTCTTCACAAAACAGAGGGGCCTTTGCAGCAGTCACTATAGCTTTAGCTGCTAAACTGCTACGCTCAACTGCTAAGCAAGACATTACTACACCAAAACAACCATTGTGGAGACAAACAGACAATGTTTCCATCATCAAAATAAATACCCCCTGATAATTTACTACTTCAAGTGCCTACTGTAAGTTAACCCACTTTATGATATCTCACCTGCAACAAGTCAGTTAAAACACGTAAACAATGTATTAAAAGTAGAGAATGTCTCTATCCAGCTTGCCTCACGCATTCACAGTACAGGATGTATTGGCTACAGATTTTGTCCAAAACTTCTACAAAGCTTGCACTTTCAAGAAGGTATAGCCACCAGCTCACATTGTCATGTACTTTGAAGAGGACCCTAGAGTCTGCCATTAATGGCATTAATGTCACAGACTTAACTTACCATCGCTGCTCTTATTAAAAAGGCGTATGTCAGTAATGTGATTCCGAACAGACTCTCATGCCGTTTAGCATGACAATGATGACATTTTCAAAAAGGCAAAGATGATTATGTCAGAAGTGAAATCTCAAAGGACATGCTGTTTTCAGTCATAATATCGAAGGCATTATGCCATGACGGACAATGGGGATGTCTTGGCTGGTCTCATGTTGCTGTTAGCCGGGGAGCCACAGGCCCAAAATTGGACAGGACCTGTGCACGATGTCATGCCGTACTTTTTATTTGTGTTTTTTCTATTCCTGTTTCTGTTTCCTGCTCTGCCATTTTTGTATACCACACCATACTGTAGACTCAACATGTCAAACTAGGGGGTTTTCATGATTCTGAATCCATTCCAAGTATTAGTTTTGCATGAAAAACACTACTTGGCCTAAATTCGGCCATAGCCACTTGCCAAAATGTGACCAAATGTGCTGACCTCATCACTTTTGTGCGTTTTTCGTGTTTTTCGTGCAAAACTAATGCTTTGAATGGATTAAGAATCATAAAAACCCCTTAGCTTGACATGTCACAATTGTCACATGCTACTTGAAGACTCCACAATATAAAACTGATCATGACAAACGTACACTGCACAGCTGCTTCCATTAATTGATGGTCAAGCTCCTTGGAGGTGTGGCTATGTGTAGCATCATATACCCTTATCTGTGTTGCCTAATTCTATTGTAATTGTTTTGTGATTTATTTGATTTAGTTGGCTTGAGACAGCCACAAGACAACACCAAGGGAGAGCTGCCAGGGTCTTCAGGGAAGGCATAGCCTGTTTTCAGTGTCTTTAGTTCTTGGTTTGTTGTTTTTGTCTTTGTTAGTTATCAAGTGTTTATTTCTTACTTTTGGTTTTTGAAAGTGTATTGTGGCCAGTATTATTTTTGCAGTATTTTGTTTTGCCTCAGACCCGGGCTGTGACAATTATCCGTCATATGGGCTGTTCAGTTTTGGAGGTAAATACTGTATATACAACAAAATATCTACATTCTTGGACTTCATCTATTCTTGGAGCCTTGACCGCTCGGCAACGATGTGCTTTCCTTTTTTCTTTTCTTGCCTATACTCTATGATATACATAATGATATGACGCCACATTTGACATTTCAGCCCAATAACAGACCCATTGACTTAGATTATAAAATTTCAAAAAATATAAAACATAGGCCCATTTGAAAAACATGGAGGTACTTCTGTGGCCTGCTGGTAGTGTGCACAATAAAGTTTGTGCTGATTGGGACAGCAGTTTGCATGATTAGGTGAAACAGGCAGACACACACACACACACACACACACACACACACACACACACACACACACACACACACACACACACACACACACACACACACACATACTATGGCGCTTATTCACACACACACACACACACACACACACACACACACACACACACACACACACACACACACACACACACACACACACACACACACACACACACACTGACAGATAAGATAGGTTGCAGTAGAAGCTCATAAAAATATGAATTGAACTACCATTTTGTGTCATTTATACAGAGATGGACACAGACAGTAAGTAAACTGGTGGTTTTAATTCTATCCATTTAAAGGTTTCCTGTTTTTCATGTGCCTTTGCACTTTTTCTAGATAGATAGAAAATCTGTGAGGAAGACAGTGTATAGCAATGACTAGCAAAATATAGCAAAAACAAATCACCTTGTTAGGATGGCCACAAATCCTAGGGTTCTACTGTAGATTTGTAATTGGTTGAATGGCTCCAAACTGCAACCTCCCACTAGAGGGATGGATTTGGCTCTGCCTACCCTACCCCTTGGCCCTTGCACGAGCTAACTGGTTTATGTGGTGGCATTTAGTGAGGCGCATGGGCGGCGTTCAAGTCACGGACGGCCATCTGCCACCTTCCAGTAGGCACTTTTGCCACACATTGACCGTCAGAGACATGCTCTTTAGCAAGTCATCACATCCATTTCATTGTTGTCAGTCTGTATCTGTGTGAACGTACAGTAAAGTCTATATCCGTCCATCCGTCTCTTTGTGTGTGCTGCTGTGTAAGCCGGTGACGGTGTCCCTATTTGTGTGTTTTAGATACTCTCTGGGAGTTAAGCCCTGCCAATTTTTCTGGTCACCATGTTTGTTGTTGTTGGGTTTTTTTTTACCTTTTATCTCCTGCCTCCTCCCCTCTATGCTTCTTTCTTTTTCCACCGGCTGCTTAGAAAAATCAAGATGAGCACTTGTACATAAGCTTTGAGATGTGTTGAAGGGTCTAGATTTTGACCCAAGCTGCAGCTAATCCATGCATTTATATTACTGCATATGCTTTGTAGTTTATCCAGAGTTTTAATGATGCATTTAATTTATTTTTACAAATAGTTGTGTACATTTCGAATATGAATACCAACAAACCACTGAATTATAAATGTAGCTAATCAGAAGAAGAAGAAGAAGAAGAAGAATGGTACAAACAGAACTCTATTCAGTGCAGCTCATTAGGTAGACTGAATACAAGCTGTGCTCTTCATCATGGGTTGGGACAATTAGTAATCACACAAAACAAAAGCCTATCTGGAATACCTGCTGTGTTTACAATTAAACAATCCTTATTCTAGGAAGGTATCATTCACCCTACTGCAGTACAGTATCTTTCATATCTGGAAATGGCACATTAACAAAACATCTTTATTATGAGCCAATTACAGGACATCTGCTTCCCCTTCTATTGTAAACACTGGATTCCCTAATATACAGTGAACGCAGAAAAGGGGATGATGATAAAGAACAAAAAGAAAATGCCTCTGTAGCCCTGGCAACATATAGTCTGCACCCACAGCTATACATATTCCATAGACTATGTATGGGCCCCCACCTTGCTTTTCAGCATATTTACTAGGTCTTAACAGGTTCTCGATTCTATGGCCAGAAAAGAAAAACAAGAGTCCATATACAATCAATGTGACTGTGACCTACAGTAGCCACGTGATTTGGTGACGTATCCAATCTCAATGGCCAAGCCCTCCACATGACCTAATATAAGCGACGTGATTTTGTTAAAGACCTTAATCTGGAACACAGTCGTGAAGGTCAATTTGTCTCGCCAAAAATACCTCAAGCAAAGCATACAGAAGGAGAAGGGTTAATAGTGCACATGTGCACCGCCTTGTCCTGATGGTCTGTCTGCATGCGCACCATTAGGCTACAGTCCCTTGCAGAATTGATTTGCCTCCATCCCGTTCACTTTCATTCTCTTCCTCTCTTTTGTGGAAATCAACTTTGGTGAACTATGACGGATGTTGCCTTGGCAGGCGATAGTCAATCCTGCATGTGCGTTCGTGTTCTGTATGTGTGACTGTACCCTAAATTATTCATCACCCCAGTCTCTATTAATTGACCCTATCCCTAACTACCACAGCCCCATTATCAGCCAAGGCGCATTGAACCACTGCAGATCTGTGACAGAATGACATAGGCACCACCACCAAAGACCAATCTGGATTTTTTTGTATTGTGTACAAATCCATAAGTTCTCCCTAGAACTGGCCACTCAAAAATCCATTTGGCCACGTTATTTTGACCCAATGCATTAAGTCCATAAAGGACTTAAATAATGGAGCAACCATCTGAAAGTGTCTTATTTTCTGAGATAGAGCCTCAAACTCAATTGGTGAATGATTTAAGAGCAAGAGTAGATTTGTACGAACAAAGTGATATCTAAATATTGATGATAATGGAAAGGTCGAGTAGTATGCTCGAGAAGAGGAAAATAACACATTTTAGAGAGCTTTTCAAGGCAAAAACAAATATCGCTAAAAGATTGCTGACAGACAAGAGCTGCAGAATGCTTTATTTGCCAATCTTGACGAATATTGGGATGTCAACAGTTCATTTTGTTAATAAATGATTATCCCGATGATGTACTACAAAGCCATACAAGAGCAGAATCAGAATCCGTTTTATTTGCCACATTACAGTCTTACAGGTGTAAAGCACTGGGTGAAAAGCTTTTTGGCAGACTATTCTAATCAGAAGGTCGCAGAATGCAGATAGTAGCATAATAATTTAAAAAAAAAAGAATCCTCAATGTTGTGATTTTGCACGACAAATTGGCAACAGGCACTTTCTCAGTGCAATGTATGCATAATATAGCTCAGATCATTAATTATTTTTATAACCTCAATGCTGAGTCTCTCAGCAATGTCATCTGCCATGCTGAATGTGAGAGTTATTTTGAAATAGAATCTCAAGCATTGTATGGTGTACAGGTATACGCACATTGTGAATGTAGGTGTGCATCTTAATTGGGATAATACGCTCTCTAAACAGTGTGGGTGTGAAAATGACAATGTGTTGGTTGTAAACTATAATGACACTTGTACTAGGCTTATGCCATTTTGCCCAGTGTGTGAGATACAGTAGGACCATTTGTTTTTCTATGATGTGTGACTCGATTTGAGTATTCTGCTCAGCCACAGAACACTTTGTTCAGGAATCTGAGTTGGGAATATCTGTTACGTGAAATTACAGTTATGCAGCTGCACTTGGATTTGGATATTTCAATTTTAAATTGCACAAAACACATGGCCAACCTTCAAAGGATGTCCTAATCACATACTAAGACCTTTCCCCAAGTCTGCAGGCCTATGTAATCATACCAGCAACGTGAGATATCCATCTCAACCCTGCAACCTTCTCTGGCATTTCATTATGGGAAAGAACCAAATGCAGATTGTCAGGTGAGCCGGCAAATGCATTACTGCGATTACCTAAAGGCTGAGCACAATTGATTCTCATCTGTTTCTGAAACTGTTTTGTCGACCACTGGCTCATCTACATACCATTATTTGAATAGATTTCATTTCATCAGCGCTCCATCCATCCCTCGCTATAGCCGCAGCACAATCTGCTGTGGTGTGCTGGCACGCACGCACGCACACACACACACACACACACACACACACACACACACACACACACACACACACACACACACACACACACACACACACACACACACACACACACACACACACAGAGAATCAAGAGTGTTTTGATTGTAAGAAATGCTGAAGAGATGTATGAAGACATATTCCTCATCAACAGCCCTGTGGGTTTGGCATGCAAACATAGATGGTTTCTTTAACATCATTGGGCATTATAGATAAGAGGCCTATCTGGAGCTGCAGCTGGGCCTGTGAGGCTGCTGTCTCCTCAGCAGGAGGGGGCCAGGACTCTCATTACATATATCAAAATAGGTTGTTACTATAGTCTTATACTGTTTATTGCACAAAATATTTCTAAAATATAAGGACAAACAGCTGGCCTAAAGCCTAATTTATGTTGACACATAACGCTTCTCAATTGAACATCAATAATATTCGGTGAGCGTTGTGCATCAATAATTCATGTTTGGCCTTAATGTTGCACTGATGATGGTGAGGCATTTCTATCGAACAGATGAGCCATTTTGGGTTCGGATATAGGCACACTAAGCTCACTGCCGACCCAGGCCTGCAAGCCAGGTACACGGAGGAGGTTAGGAGGCGCTTTGGGCAGCTGGACAAGGGAGCTGAGCCCAGCAGCGAATATGAGAGATTTGTTGTTGTGAATGAGGAGGCGACCAGGCTGTGCGTGCCAATGCTGGACAAAGCCAGAGTGTCCATGCGGTCCAGACACCCGGAGGTTGTAGCTGCACGCAGCAGGGTGGAGGAAGCACGGCTCAACTTTGAGCGCGAACCAACCGTGGAGAGACGTGTTGTACTGAATGAAGCCAAGCAGTTTCTCTTCAGTACATACGACACGATAAAAGGAGTGGAACTGATGGAGAGCGTACAGAGAGTGCAGGCAGCGCATGGTGAACGGCAATATGGGGAGGCCTGGAAAGTCATCAATGAGATGACTGGGCGGAAAAGAGCTAAGGAGGGACAGGTGGAGGGACGCAGCCCAGAGGACAGGGTGACTACCTGGTTCGGCCACTTCCAGGGGCTCCTGGGTACAGCAGAGGATGGAGTTGAGGAGGATGTGCCGGAAATCCTCCAGGGCCTGGACATCGAGGATGGTCCCTTTACGTCCAGTGAGCTTTCCAAGGCGAAATCCACAGTGAGGGAGGGCAAGAGTGCTGGGCCAGATGGCATACCCCCAGAGGTCCTAAAGAACTGTGACCTTGATGACCTCACCCTGGAGTTTTGCAACCTGTCACTAATGAACAACAAACAGCCTGAAATATGGTCTCTGTCCAACATCATTCCAGTGCCTAAAGCTGGGGACCTCTCAAAGCCAGACAACTACAGAGGCATCAGCCTGACTTGTATCACTGCAAAGATTTACAACAGAATGATACTAAACAGGATACGGCATGCCATCGACCCTCTCCTGAGAGAGAACCAAAATGGCTTCAGAGAGAGGAGAACTACCGTAGCACAGATCTTGGCACTGAGGAGAATGATTGAGGAGGTGAGGAAGGACAACTTGACTGCTGTACTCTGCTTCATCGACTTCAAAAAGGCGTTTGACTCGATTCACAGAGGCACAATGGTGAAGATCCTTAAGGCCTACGGTGTCCCTCCCAACTTGCTCCGGGCAATAGAGTCCATGTATGCAAAAACAAGGGCCAAGGTGGTGACCCCAGATGGTAACAGTGAGGAGTTTGATATCCGGGCCGGGGTAATGCAGGGGGATACCCTAGCCCCTTTCCTCTTCATCATAGTCCTGGACTATGCGCTCAGGAAAGCTATCAGTGGACGAGAGCAGGATCTTGGCTTCACCCTAACCCCAAGGAGGTCAAGACGACATCCCAAGGTAGTCCTGACAGATCTGGACTATGCGGATGACATCGGCCTGCTCTCCGACAGCGTGGAACAAGCTCAGGAACTCCTGAACAGTGTGGAGCTGGAGTGTGCCAAAGTTGGCCTTAGGCTAAATGCCAAGAAAACTGAGGTTATCACCTACAACATCTCACCGGAACATCCACCTCTCACAACAGCAGGAGGCACGGTGCTGAAGGAAGTCAAGGACTTCAAGTACCTGGGCTCATGGGTCAACTCAACCGAGCAAGATCTGAAAGTGAGGAAGGCACTTGCATGGAGGTCCCTAAATGGCATGAACAGTGTTTGGAACTCCAATCTCCCCCGACAAATCAAACTCAGCTTCTTCTACGCAACAGTGGAGTCTGTTCTCCTATACGGCAGTGAATGCTGGACCCTGAAGCCAACCCTGGAGAAGTCCCTTGACGGGTGCTACACCAGAATGCTGCGTGCAGTACTTAACATCAGCAAGACTGTACATGTCACTAACATGACTCTGTATGAGGGACTACCGAGGGTGAGCCAGAAAATAGCAGCCAGGAGAATGAGACTAGCAGGACACTGCCAAAGACATCAAGAACTGCCAGCCAGCAAACTGGTGCTCTGGGAACCAACACACGGCCATCGATCACGAGGACGCCCCGTGCTAACATACGTGGATATACTCAAGAGCGATGCAGGAGTGCAAAGTACCAACGAACTGGCCGGATGTATGGAGAACCGAGATGACTGGAAACGACGATGGAGGGCTCGTCTGAGGACGACCTAGAGAAGCTCACTGCCAATGCAAACTAATAAGCGAGTGCGCTCCCGGTGCGTTTTAATTTGGTAGTTTGTTAACGATAACAACTTTGACCTTATAGGAACCATAAACATATGATAATAGTCCCACTGTCTGATGTACTGTCTCTGCCTAGTGTCAATGGTTAAATTAAAACCACATGAACAGGGCCAGTCAGAGAAACTGTAAAGTAACACTATTTCCTTCATGGGATAGTGAAATGTTTATTTTGAGTCTGCACCAATTACAAATTCATTTTACATGCGATCTGCATCTAAATAGCTCATCTGAAAATGTAACAAGTCCAGGCAAGCCTAGATAAGTTGGACCCCAATAAATGCCAGTGGGGATAGTAAATATAAATAAAACTTTATTTAAATAGCACCTTTCATGACATAAATTCAGCAGGGTGCGGTGGTGTGAATTTTATTTGAAATGACAGGAAGCAGCGATACTGTGTTGAATGAATGTAACAGGGTAGCAACAACATAGCAACCATTTCCTCTATTAAAACTTAATATTAACACACATTTAAACTAACTAGCCATTGTAGATTTAAAATTAATTAACACTAGGCCAGTGCCCATTGGGAATGATGCCCCATGGTATAGGCATGTCCCTATGCAATGCCTGTTGTACCCATTGTACCCTTTTGTCCCCATTGTCAGTGTACTTATATGCAGTACTTTATCATTATCTATAGTACTTGGAGGCCTGCAGTCTATGACGTCATATTGAAGTCTCAGGGTATCCATATGGGCAATTGGGAATAAAGGGGACACAGACAGAAGATAAAGATATCTGTATGATGGAGGCGTTTGAAAATTGTCTGGCACTCGAGACTATACTGTATTGACTATTTATTATAACATTGGCCTATAAATATGTACATTGTAAATGTCTAGCATTCAAAACCAGATACATTTTCTTGGGTGAGTTTCAGGGTGGACTTCTTCCACTCCAAAACTGCTCAACTGCATGATTTTAGAATGTTAGGGGTGGAGGAAGATTTAACACCAATTACCAAAATGTATGAAACATTGTTCATGAGAATGCCAAATTATAATAGAAGAGCTATTAGCATTTAGCATTATCTGTCGCCCTACCTTTAATAATATTATAATTCATAATAATACATTACTGTACAATTATAACACTAATTTGCATGTATAATTTTATTTTAATACAGTATTCAGCTATTCACAACTCACAATATTCACAATTCACAACTCCTATATGGTTAAATGGCCTTAATATTGTCTATACTTCTGACAGCTCTACAACACTGCTGAAGGTCAACATCCTGGCTTATTAATAAGCCTGTTAAAACAACAACCTTATCCACATGGCAGTGGAGAGTGAGACCCACTGATAACCCTTGTGTGTCATTCATTTCTGCAAAGAATGGGGTGCTGATAATAATCCTTACTGTTGTTTCTTTTTGGGAGTCATGTGACCATCCACCTGATGTCAAAACAACGTATACAGTATATTATTTATCAATTTGATTGTTTATTTTGTTTCCCGACTTTCCATGTCCTTCAAATCAAATTGGACTTCCCTATAAGTTCCCTGACATGCCATCTTTAGACAATAAACAACAAAACATTACTTATAACTTATAACTTGCGCTTTGCACACAAGTTGGTCATGAATGGCCTACTTGTGCGCGAGTTGAGCATGCAACTTATACTCAAATTGGTTACGTCCGTTTTTAGATAAACATACATAAGATTGGCCAAGCGACGCCACCAACATACGGACCCAATCCAATCGGTCAAGGGGCCACCGACATACGCAGCAAGCTGCCAACCTGCGCTCTGATTGGCTGAGTGACTCCACCAAAAATACACAATCCCTGATTGGATTGGCCGAGCGAGGCCACCAAAGACAATACACAATCCCTGATTGGCCGAGTGTGTCACCGACAATTCACAATCCCCTATTGGCCGAACGAGTCACGGACATATGCAGCCAAAAACAGAACTTGCACTCTGCTCGCGCAAGTAATTATCTTTTTTCCCCTTCATACACTTACATTTAAAGTGGTTGATGAATTCATAAATGTATCGTGTATTTTTTTAGGCCATTAAATACCGACGTCACACCACCAATCTGACTATGTCTGAGTTATAGTGTCGGGCCTTTGTCAGAGTACCCGCTGTACCCGTCTGTCTGTGACCCTTTTGTGCCCATATGGATCCATATATATTCCATCCATCTGACCCATATTGAGACCCCTGATATTGGAATGCCTATATATGGGCATATTGGTTGGAAGATTGTTTTGGGCAGTACACGCAAGAGGGGTGGTGCAGGTAGATTGCTTTGGGCAGTACAGGAAAGAGGAGTGGTTTTGAGCCTGTGCCTGCATAGTACTGTTAGTGTAAGCAGGACACCAACAGGAAGTATTTTTTATGAAGGCTGCTGACTAAGCTCCAGACATGATGCCAAATCTCAGGCACAATAACAAGATCACACAGGACTGGCCAAGAGTTATGTTTCCCTGCCATGTTGCCATGGAACTCTGGACTGAATGATGGATGGTTATTTTCTCATTGATGCCGATTTCACAATACATGAGACGAGGTTTAATAGGTTACAAAGGACACAAAGGACACAACAGCCTTGAAAGTAACCTGATCATGTAAACTTTACTTTTTTTCTTTTCTTTTTTATCCCACCATTTTTTCACTTCAATTATCTAATAAAATCCTGGGCACTATACACTCCCTCTGCCAACCCATGGGGAGAGCAACGGACTGACCTCATACTTCCTTCTATGAATGAGGAGTCCAAGCTGCTTCTTTTCGCCTGACAGGGGGGAGTTTCCCCGGTTGGACGTAGCACATGGAAAGGAACATCTTATGTCATGTCCCCTCCATCAGGCGCCCCAGCTGGCCAGGGGGAGTCAGTATAGACTATAGAGGATACAGGATTACTGGATTGTTTTTTGTGAGGGTACCCATAGGGGACACGGGGTGAACATGAGGGTACCCATAGGGGACACGGGGTGAACATGCAAACTCCACACAGACACCTTTTGCCAACCCAACCCACATGGTCACTGTTGACGTGGAGGAGACAACACACCCCCAGTATCCCCAGCGGAAACTTTCATTTTGAGTAAAAAAATGGAAAGAAGATTCCAAGTTGCTCACTGTGACAGAGGGAGAGTTAATGAGACTCAGAAAAATCATTATGAGATGTCTCGCTGTTTACCTCTCCTGGACTATTATCTTGTGTTGAATAGATTCTTTATTCACATAATTATCACCATTAGATAAGATTAGCTGGCATGGATTGAAGGTACGTATAAGAAAGATACTGTCATTGGGCCCTACTACAGTATTATGAAACGGTCTTATTTCACAATAACACCTTCTCATTTAAACACTAAAAAAACAGGCCGCTGTTACCTACAGTACTGGTTCTGTTTACGTCTTGATTTATCTGGATCAAGGAAATATTTTCTTAATCTAACTGATATTTAGTTTAGAGACTGGCAATATATGTACCTGGGTTTTTAATTAACGTTACTGTTATACTGTAAAAGTTTAACAAAAGGCATATAAATATTCCTTCCATTCCAGACAAAGCTCTCATACGCATTAACTTTGGCAAAGAAATCCCAGGTTATATTTTTACTGACAGTTTTTGGGCTTGTGGATCTTGCATCCCTGGGGAATTAATTAGGCCATGAGTCAGCTGAAGACAAGTCATATTTAACCTGATTTAAAGGGTGCTGCCATGCCGGGGAGGCCAACCCCTCCCCAATACTGTACGTTTCACAGACTAATAGCCACATAATAAATTCAAGTCTTTGTCATTGTGTTATATTGCTATTACATACTATATAGGACACGCTTTCAAAGTCTCATTGCGTCAGAGCAGTGTTAGATCAATGCAATATATATTTGCAATGCAATAATAGGCAAGTTGTGATTTTTCTTAGAGCAGAAATCAAGCCACCTCCAACTCAATCATTTGAACATATTAAAGAACATGATTATTTACTGTTTTAATTGTGCATTGATGTGTGGAGGTCACATGTGATGTGGAGGTCAATCCTGGCTGCTCTAAATTGGTAGCCAAATTGTTATTGTTATAATTACTTTTTCATTATTTGTATTTTATTTGCACATATTGTATTGTAACAGTTTTCATCCTGTTCTCATACACAATTGGATCTTTTTACACATGGATTTGCAGTATTGGATTATGGGGAGGTAATTTTAGAACATAATCATAATAGAATGATGTTCCTTCCACGTCCACGTCCAAGACAGTGTATATCCTTCTACTCACATGATGTATTACTGGTGATGGCTATGGCACTCAATACTCATCACTGTATCCTGTATGATAAGGTGGCAGAAAGGCTAATCATTTAATAAACACTGCAGCTATCTGTTTATCTATATAATAATGGCCATTTTTCATAAAGGCAATGCAGGATTCTTGGAAGTTTGGACCCTTTCTAACCATTTCATTTAAGTGCCACAATCTCTTGGAATGATATTCAACAACAGCAACAAATAAGGAAAAATAAAAAAGCTTTGCTTATCGTATGGACAATTTAAAACCATGATCAACATCCCTGACGTTTGCCATTATATTGTTTTGGGTTTCTATTATGTTTTATCGTCATCAGTGGAAATGAGGGCCCACAGTCAGTGAATAGCCTATTCCTGAGAATGATCAATGAACACGTAGCCTACAGCTCACTTTTCGCTAGACGTTATGTGCTATAGGGAGTTAAACTATATGTCATGTGGATGAAATGAATGATGTCATTCATTGTCAAGATGCAGGGAACCCATAATGATCTACCGTTCAGCTGATTGTAGACCACATCCTCCAGCCGCTCCAGCCGCTGTAGAATCGACTGTCTGTCGACCAAGTTGGAAACTTTGCCATTTCTGGCTCGCAGTCTCTGGTCAGAAATCCGACTTATCTGAATGAGTTCCTCTGAGCGGTCTTGAATTCTGCAGTAGACCGAGAACAAAATAATCCCCACAAAAACTAATATGTTGACGGTCAGCAAAGTTTTTATTTTGCGTGCCACAGCCATTAAATATAAGATGAAAAGGCTGACGCAGTCAAGCCAAATTGCTATCCATGCATGCAAGCCGGCTTCCTTTAGCCTATCACCTATACGTGTAGGCAGCGGTGAGAGGGTTTGTGATGCTGTGTGAACTTCAGGAGACCTCCAGTCCAGTGCTATCCTTTCAGCACCACGGACAGCTCAGCAGGCAGCGCACAGTTTACAAAAAGCATCACATACCGGAGGAGAGAGAGAGAGCCGCGGTGGAAGTTCAAGGTGGAAACGGATGTTGACGGACGCCGTGCTTTGTTCTCCTCCCCAAGATCATAAGCAACGCGGTAAGATGTGTTGACTGGCTTCGGAAAGATATGTTTCATGGGCTTCGAACGGCTGTTCAAAACAAGCCTCGTTTCCACTACATGTAGCCTCGAATTATGCCAGGGAAGGCATTCGCCCTCTTGAATTGCCAAACGGGGGAAAATTGGCAGTGGCAAAGCATCTCGTCTCTGCGGCGTGATAAGTCGCCGAAATCCCATGCAGTCCAGGTTATTTCTCGTCCATCCTAGCCTGCCTACTGCTGCGCCAGCCCGTTTTCTACCAAGTCTCCTCTTTTATCAGCCTCGCTCTGACATCTCCTTTCTCAAAGGCGTTGTACGTGGTGCTATACGACTGGTCCTGTTCCAGAATCCAGACAAATTATGCACATGACTTCAAATAAACAAGCGGCGGTTGTTATTGCTGCTGTCAGTTCACCACCATCGATCCGCAGTGTCGTCGTGTTAATTCGACGGGGCACGACGGGTTAGAAGTTGAGAGAGCGGAGGTTTGTCCTCAAATGCTGTCAAACGAATCCGATGCTCCCGCTCTTCTACACAGTGCACGAGCCAACTGCATGCTCTCTCGCGTGTTGTCTCTGTCTCTCATTCCGCCCTCTCCTCCTCTCCCATCTCTCGCGCGCTCCCTCTTTCAGGCTCTCGCGGAGGAAGACAGAGGGAATGGGAGAGAGGAGAAAGCCTTGCTGCGCTGTGACGTTTTTAAGAGGCAAATCATGAATATGCACGAGCTGTCTCGAGCGCAGAGGGATACAATAATCGTTGATAATGAAAATGGTATATGAGCTTCTTATACGCACGTTTTGAGCATAAAATAGTGCTGCATAAGTATATGTTTTCTAAATTTGACATTTATTTTACAATGCATAACCTAAGCAGATATATAACCCACATGACACAATTCACACAAAATATGTAGGCCTAGGCTAAATATTCCACACTCTTCATATTCTTTCTATTGTGATAGATATCCCAGCAACGGCAACTCAACACATACCGGTGTGTGTGTGTGTGTGTGTGTGTGTGTGTGTGTGTGTGTGTGTGTGTGTGTGTGTGTGTGTGTGTGTGTGTGTGTGTGTATAGCCTACATGCAGTGAACAACCTAATGCATTGGCTTTTTATTTGCATAATTATTGTTTTGCCCCTGGGAGGCAGGGGCCTGCCAACTTGCACAGTTGACTTCCAGACTGATTAGTAGGCTATAAACAACATCACACGAATGACTATATGCCTACTTTACCAGAATTTGACATTGCTCTGAATACATTTAGAAGCCCATCTAATACTATCTATAGACAAGGTTCCTATACTGAGAATCATTCATGTTCCAAAATGTGAGAAATATTCAGAGTAACATATTCAAATATATAGTATTGTGGCCTATTTGTGCCTATCTGCATGTACAGTATCTGTATCCATCAACAACAACAAAAAAGGAAAAAAAACGTGAAGTGAAAGAGTGAAGACAGTTATACGCTTGCACTATATATATATGCACTATATACACTCAAAACTGTAGCATTCAAACACACATCTTTTTGACACCTCTGACAGGCCTTTTGTCCAGCTACTTAAGAGCTGGAAAGCAGAGGGCAGGTAAGGACAGAGTTGATCCAGGCTGGATATGACAGTAGGTCAGCAGCCCATAAAGTGCTTTATTTGACAGCTCCACATACAACCCCCCACCCTCCGTCTCTCTCTATAGGATTTATTCTATGAAACGTCCATTGCTGATTTCAACAAGACTAAAACAGCTGGAAGTATTGGCAGACTAGAGGAAAGTTAATGGGGTCACCAAAGATATGTATAGGGTACCTCATGTAGTCTGATTCAATTTGTGCAAAGTTTATATTTTGGCCAGAGGGGGCACTGGAGAAAAGGTCACTGGGTTACTCAAATAGTTCTTCCTCCAGGGAGTATAAGAATGTGCTCAGCGATATTTTAGATTTGAGTTAACTTGTGTGCAAGTGGGGAAAATTGGCCTTAGGGTGGTGGTGCTAAGAAGAAAGGTCATGGGGTCACCAAAATGAGTATGATTCATTCTTGCTAAAGTTTAATGGCAAACTGCCAATTATAGTAAATTGGTTGGAGTGGGTTATCATTGGTATCAACTGAACACAGAGGGTGTCTATCCCCTAATTTCTCAATGTCTATGGCAATTCAGCCAGCTATTTATTTTTATATATTGTTTACGAGTAAAGTGGTGGACGGATGGATGAACATGCAGACAACCATTACGACCAACATCTCCATCTTCAAGACTATAGAGGGGCTAATAAAAGGGTTGTCATTTCCTCCTTCCAATAATATATACAGTAGGTGTACTATTCGCAGATATTCTTTAGTCCAGCAGCAGTGTTATTCGTGTGGAGAAAGAGCTGTGACGGTCTCTGAAAACATGCATTCTGTATACTGTACTTCCATATTCACCTCTGTCAAAACATACATAACTTGCTCACAAAAATACTCAAATACACCTCATAGTATCTGTGCGATCATGCTGAGTTTAGGAGACATGGTAGGACAAATTAGGTCTTCTGTCTGTTTGATTTGGCCTGTGGTGCCTGCAGCAGACATCCATGTGCATCTGTATCTCCTCTGCTCTCTGCTCTCTACAGCAAACAGTTAGGCCGTGTTTGGCTGTGTATGCAAGGGCTTAATTAGGTTTTCCTCATGCACATGGATCCATTTCCAAAAATACGCTGATTTGGTTTGAGTCATAAATAATTAAATAAAAAGAGGACTACAGGGAAATCACAATTCTAGCCACCTCAGTCACCATCACACCACCACTGGATTCATGCTGTCATTAGTCCCCTCCGCACGCATGCATGCACGCACACACACACACACACACACACACACACACACACACACAATCTCTCTTGCTCCGTCTCTCCATTGTGCGGCAAAATAATGTGTCCAATCGAAGATGACTCATTTCAAATCAAAGAACCCATACTGATGCATCATTGTAGGTGTCAGATGCATTGGATTTTGTATGCATCTGCAATGCATATCTAAACTAAAATGAAGTGGTTTACTTAATGTTTGTATTTCTGATTAAAGCATTTAATCAGTGAACTATAGAAATAAATAACCATGCGTGATCTATTTAAGCTCATTAAATCTCCAGCACAATATCCTTGCATAGCACTTCAGACATACAGTACTAGCTTAGAACAGCATCAATGCAATACAGATTATGTGTGATCCCAGCTTTGGATATCCCAGAGCGGATGTTGCGTTTTGTTTTATTCAGCACCCACAGTGCTCTTGCTCCTCTGCTATGGAAGTGTTTTAAATATATTAACCTGGGTGAGTGCCAGCCTGAACCTTACTCCTTCAGCAAGTGTCCATATCCATTTATATAAGCCTCTTAAAACTTTTGTTTGATTTAGTGGGAACACAAGGGCATGATGCAAACCATACGTTTTTCATTATTGACAATATATGTCATAGCATTCACCTCATACACCACAATTGGATTTGACACAAAAACACAACACAAAAATAAAGTATGAAGGATTAATATAACTGATCAAAGTAATATATCATGAAAACATTTAGTGCATGTAAGAAAAAGGCTTGTGGGAGAATTTAAAGGGTAACTATAATCATAACTCAAGGCAATTAGCTTTCTGCCTAACATGACTACAGGAGGAAAAAGGGGGACAGGCCATTGTTCCACCAAATTCTGTATGGTTCTTCCAGCAATCTGTCCAGCGTTTGAGAGAACTTGATTACAAGTGTAAACTCTGGCTTAATGAGAAAAGGCAAGAGGAAAGGCAACTGCATGGGTCACAAACTCAGTAGGGCCATACCGAGCATGAAGATGTAGCAAACCTCATGGCAATCCAAACAGTAGATTTCTAAATATCCTGGACTTCCTGCTGATAGCCAGACCCCAGGTATAGTGTGGAACCTCCACTCTGACTCTTAGCAGTGGTGCCTCCCAATAAAGTGTACTGAGCCCCATTCTGTTCTCTATTATATGCCATGCACAGCTCAAACTACATTATAATTAGAACGTCTGCTGATGACACCACTACGATAACCATTATCAGTCTGATCACAGACAAGACAGACTACATGATGAGCCCAGTGTCAGGATAACAACAGGAGGCTGCAGGGAACACATGACTCCTTTCATAGAAACTGGGCAGTGGGAAGAGTAAGCATGCAGTTTCAAGTTCTTCAGGGTCACAATCACAGACATCACCATCATCAAGGCCATGTGACAACGGCTGCTATTCCACACACCAAAGAGATTTGGCATGCAGTCTAAGAAGAATTTACTAGTTGCATGAATCACAGCCTCATACAGCCAGCAAATTGAAGAGAAATGTATGTCTTGCATACTGCTTCTAATAAGTCATAAGTGATACATACAGTTTATAATAATACATACAACAATACATTTCCTGAGACAAACTTTACTTTAATATGTTATCTAAAGGGGAACGGAATCCTTGGGAACTTTTGTATAAAGTTTGTGAAAATGCACTAAGGGCTTTGTAGCTGTACAGGTTCAAGAATGTCCACGCATCATACAGATGTCTGATATTGACACCCTTTGCATAGGGTGCATTTTGACCTTGTGAAATATTCTTTTAACATATTTATTGCCATTTGTAATTCTATTTATTCATAATGAAATGAACCCAAAATATGCATGAACATACATAAGCAAAACCATACAATATTATTTATATTTATAACTGAAAACCCTGTCTCTCGTTCTGGGACAGTTATAACAGGCTTGGTTTGACTTTGGACAACGTGGTTTAATGTGTTGGTGGACATTTTAAGGTGACATTCACACCAGGAAGCTTTACTGCGATTAAGGTCACATTCTCACCTAATACTTCGGTAGACTCGATGCGAATGGGCGGAGAAGTTGGGATTCTTGCATATTTAATTTGCTGCAGTTTGCCTTCACACTGGCTGTGAAGGCAAGATATAGATATACAATATAGATATTGTAGATATAGACTAAAATAACTTTATTTTGGTGCTACAATATATTTTACAATATCCGTCCGTCAGTCAAAAACCTTGTGTTACAAGCTTTTACCAACTAAGGATGCTGGCCATGATAAAGGCCTATCAACCTGCACCCGACCTAGAGTTAGTTGGACCTAGGGTAGTCCATGCTTTAATCTCTTTGTGGCTTACTGCAATGCTCGTAGCCATTGATCAATCTGCTCGCAAGCGTCTGCAGCTTTGTTCAAAATGCTGCTGCTCGCCTCCTTACTGGCAATCACCCCAGTCCTTGTCTCACTCCATTGGCTCCCTGTCAGCTTCAGAAGTGATTTTAAAATGTTATCGTTTGTTTTTAAAGCCCAAACGGGTTGCCCAACTTTGGGAGGGGAAGAGATACTGTAGGCTACAGGACAAGATGAGGAGAATGAGAGAAAACGAAAGAGGGAAGGTGATGGAGATAAAAGAGGAAGAGCCGGTAATATCCATTGTGCCCAGAATAATATTGTTGTTAGTTTTAAAGTTATACAAGTTTTTTCCTCTCCTAATGTCAATACAGATATTTTGATCAGAAAAAACAAATAAATTATTCACCTTTCAGGCTTGGTTTTTGGACCTCAATATTTCCGTGGATATGGTTGAATTAATAAAAGCTGTCAAGTTAATATCTGTAGCCAGCTGATACAGACTTGGTGCCAGGTCTATCTGAGACTTTGTCAGTCCATAGCGTTTCTGTGTATAGTTTATACTTTATCATGTTGACCCTGGTGCTTACCTAGACCCAGTTCTGTCTGCCCTAATATAAATGATACGTAGCTTGCAGAGTTAGTTCAGTCAGATATACTCGAGGTGTTTCATGCCGTGCTCAAGGGCGCATACATATACTCAAGGGGTTAATATGCTGCATTACTACGTGGGCGTATTCAGTGTGTGCAAGACCCACATGTCATTCGCTGATCTATCTCCCTGCTCTTAAAGCTGCTATAAGCAATAATATGTGACATTTTTAATGACCTTTTAGTTTTTTGTTATTTAGACAGCTAGCAATGGGAAGAACGCTCCCAAATAAATTGAGTCTCTGTGACACATCTAGGGGCTGCAATCTGCATTCAAAGATTTTCCTAGGTCGATTTGCCTGTCTACTTCCTGATTGGTTAGTCCGACCGGGTTTTTTTAGACCAATGACAAAGCTTCTTAGTAAAAAATCTTTGAATGCAGATTGTGGCCCCACCCCCTATGTGTCACAGAGACTACATTTTCTTTGGGAGCGTTCTACCTATTGCTGGCTGTCTGAATACCAAAAAACTAAAAACTAAAAACTAAAAGGTCATTAAAATGTTGACATATTATTGCTTATAGCAGCTTTAATGTTTAATGATGGTGTTTGATTGTGCCGAGCAGGGAGAAAATGCAGCAGAGCCGAGATAATATATTATATGCACACTTGTATTCTCATTCTATAATTAATATTGGTTAAATCTATTCGTGAGTTGTCTGACTGAACTTATATTTCACCACGAGTCACCCCTGTGCCTTTCTCAAGACTCATTAAGAAGTAATGTGCTCCTTGACCTTGGTGTTCAACCCTGGCATGAGGCCACAATGTACTTTGTATAAATTCCATTTCCATTCATATATTTTAAATAATAAGTGGGAGGGTTGAGTCTTGAACCTTTTGAAGAGAGTTGACTAAAAACAGAAGGCAGATATGATGATGGGTCACCAAAGACCAAAGTGAACCGAATTCCTTCAATGCAAGCATCAACAATTATACTATCTACCACCATAAATGATCAATTATACTTTTAGATGAGGATTTATACAACATAGCTTGCTTCTCAAAATGTGTTTAAATGAATGCAAGAGGTCCACTTCCCTTCACAGCCCCCCCCCCCCCCCCCCTTCCCCAGCACCCCCACTACCATGCCCCTCCCCCCCCTTCCCCAGCACCCCTACCACCACCACCACACAGGCCGTCACCGCATCCTGAATGTTTCTTGATTTATGGAAGAAGCAATTAGGTTTCGCCAGTGTACTGATGCTTGATGGGCGAATCGGTGCAGGTAATTAGAAAGAATGATGAAACAGCTAGCCAAGGGAATCAATCAGAAAAAATATGTAATCAAAGATAAATAGACTATCCACATTACCTAGTCATTATGCCAGAAGGATTGTTGTTTTGAATCCCTGGTCTGCACCAGCAATGGACTCTTTGTCAAACAAAAGTCATTATTCTGCCGACGTCCTGGATGTGTATGGCCAGTAAACACTCCCAAAGATTAAGAGGGGGAAATTAAAGCCTAGTGGGAAGTTTTCTAAAAGTTATAAGTAGAACTTGACTTCCCCTACATAATGAAATATTTATCTGTCTGTGACCTTATGCCCTGTATCTTTTGGCTTAACAGAATGTGCGTGATTAGTGCATGAGTGTACACTATGTTTGTCACGTATACACAGTTTCTCAGGAGTTATAGACCAGTAGTATAGTATACACAAACACACAGAAGTATACATGTGCAAACACAAATTTACAAGTATACACACACAAGTACATTAATTCCCCATGTGAATTAAAATACACACATGGAACTACTCTATTGTCGTATACAGCCTTTCAATTAAACACAGATGCACATATTAGCTCTGTAATGAAAGAGATCGGTATCGACTTTAGAAGCACCCCCCATCCTACCCTGAACAGTGTCATCCAAGGCCAGCCAGTGGAAATCGTACCAAACTATAAGTATCTTGGCACGATCATCGATAATAAATTGAAATTTGACGCAAACACTGACATGCTGCGCAAGAAGGACCGGCAACGTCTTTACTGCCTAAGAAAATTGGCTAGGTTTAATGTGAACAAAAGCCTAATGAAACTGTTCTATAGTGCCTACATACAGTACATTCCGTTATTTCTTTCTCCTGTATCTGTTGGTACGGTAACCTTGTTATCAAAGATAGAAATTCCCTTGGGAGAATTGTGAAAACCGTTTCTAAAATTACTGGCATCCTATTTGAGAGCCTTGATTTCTTCTACAATAGACAGCTGCTCAAAAAAGCCCTGTCCATCCGCTCAAATAGTGCCCACCCACTCAGTTCAGACTCAGAGTATATGCTTCTGCCATCTGGCCTTCGCTTGTGTGTCCCTATAGGACAACAAAAAACAGGTACAAATTCTCCTTTGTCCCTTCCTCGATCCGAGCAGCTAATTCTGCCGAAAGAAGGTAAAAAGAAAAAAGGAAAAGTGGTGATGACGATGATGATGATGATGTTTTAGCACCTAGCACTTTATGATGATTTCACTTTGTGTATGACTATACTCTCCTTTTTTTCTTATCCTTTTTATCAAACAAACAAAGGAGACCATATCTGAAAATAGAAACAACAGAATAATCAAACTCAAATACTTCTTACGTATAATGCGGAACGCAGCGAAGCAGGCTGTAAGCCAGGCTAGACGCTTGTAGCTTGCCAGACCAACCTAATGTGGTACGAGGTGTCCAAAAAATAAGATTTGTGTGATATAGATATCTTTTTGCAGACTATGAGAAATTGACAGGTTCAACCCTCTGTCTGGGGGTCGGGTCATCCATTGTGGGACCTCCTTGTGGGCATGTGCAGCACAATCAGTTCAATCACGTTTTGATGGTGCAGTTTGATTAATGCATTTTATGTCAAAGCAATAACATAACAATAACATAAGCAGTCTCATGCATCCACATACACCCACTGCTCCTGTGATCTGTGAAGAGTTTTGAAAGAGTTCACTCAGTATTGAGACGTACTTGTCTCAAACCCATTTGGCCATTGAAATGAAAAATCTCAATCTAGTGAAGGCACATTCAATCTGTTGCCAGCAGGGGTGTTTGGCTCTAGAGTGTCATATCCAATATACCACTACACGTATGGTTTGATCGAACAACAAGACACATACTGTACTGTACTGCACTCTGTCTGTATGGAAATACTATATGTTATGGTAAAATGACAGATGGGATAGTACAACGTGCTCTGTGTGCAGTCCACTGTCCACTATTCAATTATCAGCAGGGGGTCAAATTGGGCCATATTGTTAGTACAAATGCATGTAGCTAGTTTGAGAGCAATTAGGTGAGTCGATCTATGAAAAAAAAGTGCTTAACCCCAAAAAAATTGCAACAAAAGGTTTTTCAATGGATTTTGGTAGTATTGGGCATGCTAAATAACATACTAAAAGTTTACCAAAATCAACCTCCCAGAAAGCCGCCATTTTCAAGATGGCGTCCAAAATGGCTGCGGGGAGCTTAAAATGGCTATATCTCAAGTGGAGAAAATGTTTAAAAGGATTTATCAACTGATTCTGGTACCTCTGGGCATGCTTAAGGACATACTAAAAGATTAGAAAAATATACCTTCCGGAAAGGCGTCATTTACAAGATGGCGTTCAAAATGGCGCCCGGCCAAGCTTAAAATGACTACTGTATATATCAATAAAAAAAAATACAAGAAAAATATATACAAATGGTATAATGGTATAATGGTATAAAAATGGAAAAATATATACAAATGGTATAATGGTACAAATATATACAATTGGTAGGCCTACACTGATGGACGGCACAGGACTTAAGGACATTCTAGGGGTAGTCTATGGGGAAAATTCAGTAGTCCATATGATGACAGGCAAATCAGTTCAGAGAGCTTTCCGTGGCCATCTTCTTGTAGACAAATGTCTTAACCGCATGGTGGTGTCAGAGATGGTACTGAATTTGCAGCAATGGTCGAACAGTCTGAAGCAATGTATACCTCACTAGTTAAGGGTGAAATGCCATTAGAAACCGTGTTCACATCAGAGACCCTCGCTAAAATAAATGAAGAGCTGGAAAAAAGGAAGATGGAACTGTGTGCTAGGTCAAAGACAAGTCAGTTGTGGCTACATTACCAACACATGTTAGAAGTTGCTCGGTCACTGATAAAAGCAGATCGCACAGGTTTCTTGGCTTATGCACCTACGTGCTGTTTCTGACTGCATGCCGATTTTCGCTGCAGCTGGGCATTACAATTACTTGAAATCGGCACACTTTTATGTCCAAGAGATGGGTCAGCTTCACATCAAATACCCAGATGTGTTCAGAAAATTCGAAAAGGGTTTTCATGTTGTCCGTTGCAGCAGCCAGTCGTGGGCAGGCCTCAGCTCAGATCTTGTCATCGAGACAACATTGATGCGGTCATTGAAGACTACCGGAGGTATGACGCATGGAAGTGGAATGACCGATAATCAGAGAGCCCTTTGGACCATGTCAAAGGCCATCACGTCGGACTACAACACTGCAATGCAGGAGTTCACAAACCAGACGTACACAACATCAGAACTTCACAAGGATTCAACTGAGGCAAGGATGAAAAGGGATGCTGCTGACCTGGAGAAGATCAGTTCAAAACTCGTTACATGGTCACCTTTCTCTCCAGACTCTTCTTTAAGGAATGTTGTTACTGGTGTTGTCGCTGAGGACGGAGTGAACGTGCATGAGTATGACCTTGTTGGAGGCAAAATCATGCACAAAATGATTGGACAGCCTGCATTCACGTTCTCCTTTAGTAGAAAGGATAAAGCCATAACCCTTGGACATAAATCGGCTATCAAGGTTGCTCCTGATCGAACCATTGATTCTACACTTCTTTTTCAACGTTTCCTGATAGTCTCCCAAACTGGAGAGCTGTCATTGGAGGAGGTTATGTGTTATGAGCTCAGTCCTTTCCCTCCTGCCCTTTTTGAAGCCAGAAACGTTTTCCGCAAGGCTGATAAACCACAACTAGCGCATGCGATCAGTGGTCATGCAAGTGATGCAATCTTAGATTCGGTACCAGAAACAGAGCATTATGTTCTTGATGGAGGTTCGCTCCTTCACCGAATACCATGGAAGCTCGGACAAAGCTATGGTGAAATTGCACAGTCATATGCAGACTTCACCATCACTAAATATGGCTCAGCAACAACCATTGTGTTCGATGGCTATGAGGATGGGCCATCCACTAAAGATAACACACATCAAAGAAGAGGCAACAGTATGCATCCCATTGTCAGCTTCACTGCAGAGACAGAGTTCACAGGTAAGAAGGAGGAGTTCCTGTCAAGAGATCTGAATAAAAAGAGACTGATCCAAATGATAAGTGTTGAACTGAAAGAAAGGAATTGCATTGTGATCAATGCACATGGAGATGCTGATGTAGACATAGCAAAGGCTGCAGTGGATGCATCTCTTCTTCACACCACTACGCTGATTGGAGAAGATACTGACCTCCTTGTCTTACTCCTTTACTATGCACAAGGAGATAGTAAGTGCCTTTATTTCAGATCAGACAAGACAAAAGCTGATGGCAGTTTTAAAGTGTATGACATAAAACATTTAAAGGAAGTACTCGGACATGAAATGTGTTCTCAGATGATGTTCATCCATGCTGTGACTGGCTGTGACACGACTTCTCGGATCTTTGGGGTTGGCAAAATGACTGCTTTTCAGAAGCTTGTAAAAGGTCCTTCAATCTTGTGCAAATGCTTTTACTGTCCCAAACCAGACCACAGACGTGATCGATGACCTTGGATGCCAAGTAATGGCTGTCCTCTTTGTGGAAAGTGCACAGATTAGCTCGCAACAATGCGATATAAAACTTTCAGCAAGAAAGTTGTCTCAGCTTCATCAACTGTAACGCCTGAACGTCTGCCACCAACTGAATCTGCTACCAAATTTCACTGTCGTAGAGCATACTACCAGATCATGATCTGGATGGGAACAGAAGGTGGTATGGATGCCCTGAACTGGGGGTGGCACCTTCAGGACAATAGATTTGTCCCACTCATGTCAACAATGAATGTTGCTCCAGACAGTCTCTTGAAGGTCATTCATTGTAACTGTTCCACAGCTTGCAGGACACTCCGCTGCTCATGCAGAAAATATGGACTACCTTGTACTACTGTCTGTGGACCATGTCAACTTCAGGAATGTGACAATCCACATAACAAGTTTCTTCCAGAGGAGCTTGGGGAGGATGATGACTAAAGACCAACAACAGAACCACCTTTTTTGGTTGAATAGTAACCAACTTTAAGGTATAACCAATTTAAGCTCCAGGCAGCCATTTTTTAAATAACGCCTAGATATTTTTGTATGATCATAAGCATGTCTAGAGGTACCATAATCAAGTGAAAAATCATTTGTGTATTTTTTTTTCTATTGATATATAGCCATTTTAAGCTTTTCGTGCTTTTTGAGCATTTTAAGCTGCCATTTTGAACGCCATCTTGTAAATGACGCCTTTCCGGAAGGTATATTTTCCTAATCTTTTAGTATGTCCTTAAGCATGCCCAGAGGTACCAGAATCAGTTGAAAAATCCTTTAAAACATTTTCTCCACTTGAGATATAGCCATTTTAAGCTCCCCGCAGCCATTTTGGACGCCATCTTGAAAAAGGCGGCTTTCTGGGAGGTTGATTTTGGTAAACTTTTAGTATGTTATTTAGCATGCCCAATACTACCAAAATCCATTGAAAAACCTTTTGTTGCAATTTTTTTGGGGTCAAACCATATATTGACTCACCTAAATAAGGAAAATGTCCTTATATTGTGGAGTCTCGCTGGGCAACCGCCTAACAGGTAAGCACCTCAATGTGGCGAGACATGCAAAATATTTCATAATGCAAAATCTACTGGCATGCAGTCACCTCACGCATCGTACAGGCAGGCATCGCTGGTCTTTGTAACTCTGAAAATCTCCTATTTATGTTGCATTGTTTGCATTGTGTTTCCACTAAGACCAAAAACTAAGACTAAAAACACATGCAAACAATGCAAATAATGCAACATGAATAGGAGATTTTCAGAGATACATTGTTGGAACTTTAACAAAGTTCCAAACTACTGTATCCACATGTGGCCCTTACGATATGCACTTGCATAGCGCACCTAACGGCCTCTTCACTAAAATGAACCTTTACCCTCTGTCATCATAAGTGTCATCCTTCACATTGCGAGAAAAAACGAAAACATGGACCAAATTGCACTAATCTGATTAAAACAGTTATAATTATATAATATAGGCCTATAGGCTGGATTTGGGGCTGCAAGTCTAATAGTGGCCTTAGAGGTGCAGAGAGATTATCTGCAAGTGCTCTTCTGGTAGAGTGACAAGTAGAAGGGTGGACAAAGTGTGACCAGATTTGACTGAGAGCCTGCCATCGCGCAAATTCCAGCTTTCCACCAGATGAGAAAATCTTTTCCCTGCTTTAATGGGCATGAAAAAAACGTAAATTCAAAATTCAAGTGTGTGCGTGTTCAGGGGATCATAGGAGACCTCTTTCTATGTCACTGCTCATCTCTACTCACTGCCATCGACAGCGCACACGCTTGCGTGCACGTGATACCCCTATGGTCCCAATGGTGATGGCTGATTAAAGCTGAGATTGATTAAGAGAGAGCAAGAAGGGCGGGGTGGGGGGGGGGGGGGGATTTGACGACAATTAGATTGGGATGAACAGTGACAGAGAAGAAACAAAGATGGCAAAGAGAAGAGAACGTCTTTCACATTATTATTGCGGGCTTGCTAAGGGGGGCACACTAATTATTGTCTCCACCAGGCCGAAGGCGTGGCTGTCCGCTTGCTGAGGAATTGGCAAAATATTATAATATAATATAATAATAAATAAGAAAGAAGTGAGGAAGTAAACATTAATCTATATCTGAGTGTGCGTGTAACTGATTTTACCTTTCTGAAAAAGGGTGGCCTATGTCAGAAAATTACAAGTGGAGATTGATATTACATCCCTTTGTTATGAGGGGAATAATCTCTCAAAACAGATTCAGCTCGGTTCCCAGATTGCTCAGGGACAAAAACTGCCACGGCCGCCCCTGTTGTTCCTTTTTCCTCCTCTGAAACTATAGCTCTAATAGCTGTGTATTGTTTTTATGACATGTATTAATGTGTTAATATATTTTATGCTCTGTTGATGAATTGAATACATAGGAGGACCACAATGGAAACAAGTCTGCAGTACTTTTTTGTATTATGATTTTAGTCCAAGTGAACATTGTGTTACTTCCGTGCTGTTTACATCATCGTCTACAGTATTCAATCAATCAATAAAGGAATACACCGATTGTGCTTTAATATAATGTGAAAAGGTGTGGCTACACCAAATGAAAGCACCCATTAGAGTCTCAGATTGGAACATGGTTTCTTTGAAGCCCAAATGAAAGCATAAGCTCCCTCTGTTATTGCCCTTTTCCACCAGCATGACTAACCTAAGATTGCTTGCTTACTCAATTTTTCAGCCGTGGCATCTATTTTATACCCAAGGGGTAAGAAAGTCAATTGAAAGTTAATTCCATTGTGTTTGATTAATGGGTGCTGGAGGATGCAGTCTTTTCTAGTCTGCTGTTTCCATTTCTAAACCACACACAGGTAATTATTCCCTCACTCGCCCAGCATAAATGTTTTTGTTCCAACTCTTCCTTCTGTGACATTGCTAGCCTTGTCCCTAGGATCCCCCACCTCCCAAACAAAAAAGAATGTGTAAAAGTTCAGTAATGCAATGAGCGAGGGACCAGTGGTGTGTTCATATTTAATCCTACCAAATGCAGACTTATCTACAGTGAGGTATGATGACATTTAATTTTCATGGTGTGTGCCACTAATGCAGGTGTTGCAAAATATATACTACACTCTTTTAGTATGCTAGTCGTGTGGTGTGGATTTGTGTAATCATTTAATTTACTAAATCAGTTTCCCCCTTCTGATACTGATAGTTAAAAATAAACAGTAGTGGAAGTAAATAATTACTACTTCTTACACACAGAATGGGAGATTGGCTTCACGGCTTCAGCTGAAAACACCTGGACTGCAACACTAAACTAAGTACCGGTATATGGTTATATATACAAAGCAGATAGCAGATGAGTAATTGACGTGTGTCTGCGTGTGTGTGTGTGTGTGTGTGTGTGTGTGTGTGTGTGTGTGTGTGTGTGTGTGTGGTGGGGGTGGTCATTGGGCCCCCTGGTGGTGTGTTATCATTAAACGGTTGAAACATAGCTAAATCCGCCTCTGCACCCTGATCGTAACCGTCTGTGTGCCTATACTGTCGCTACGGTAACTATCAAAGATGGCATTTGGAAGCACTCTCTAGCTGATTGAGTCAAGCTCATTATCTGCGGCCGTCACAATGAATCCATTTCATCAGCAGAGCTGACTTCTCGCATTAAGTGTTGCAACTCATCTCATGCAATTGAATTCCATCCCCCGCTCCCCCAACACTACATGCACACGCACGCACGCATATATAAATATCCTCTCCTTTTTATTGCTGACAACCTTGACACTACTGCCTGTCTCTGTTTTAGGCAAATTAACTTGACATTCTCAGGGAACCTATTACGTGTTGCTACCCACCCAGGAGGACAGTTGATTAACTTATTATATGGAGTCAATAATAATACAGAAAGGAAAAGAAAGGAGAAAATAAAACAGCACAACAATAAATTAGACAGTAGGCTAAGTGTTGACAAATGAATCCACTGATGGCTCATTGGTGAGCCCACATCTGGTTGATGTGGTTTTCTATGTTGATAATCTTTGTACAACATGAAATGTCAAAGCAGTGCACAGTGGTCTAAAGCCTGTTTCTATTGGGATCCATATTTAGTTTTTAAGTTCAATGACGTTTCAGCACTCCTGGTCTCGGGCGAGGACAAAATGCAAGTTGGGGAAGTCCTCAATTCTGGTTTCTTTCAAAACTGGCCTGAATAATCATCTATTAGGTCGGAGACCACAAATGGAGGTGAATGCAAATTCCCATAGAAAAGAGGTGTCAATTCTTCATTAATTCTGGAGCTTGTCCTTTTTTCCATTGGAAATCTGATGTTATTGCTTTGGCTACAACATATCGCCTGCCTGGCCATGGCCACACAAGTGGCATGAACAGATTGTGCTTGGGGTGGTGTCCTATGACTGCAAAACCCTTGACCTTCCGGTCGAGGGTGATACAGCTTGCTGATGCAGCTTGTTAGAATGCTCTTGATGCTGCTGTTGTAAAGCAACCTGACGATGCGGGAACTCACTCTGAATTTCTTTTCTGGTGGCGGAGGCAATGCAGGCATTGCTGAGCTTTGCTGGGCCGCCATGGGGTTGTGTTTCGGCCTCTACTCTGTGTGAAAATCCTGCATAGATACTGTATATTTTAAGTAATTGTGGGCATGAGTAGTGAGCCAAATAATACGAAGCTCGCGAGGCAGTTCAGTCAGTCAACCTCAAGGGGGTTCATGCCATGCTCAAGGGCACATACTATACTCAAGGGGTTAACAGGCTGCATTACTATGTGGGCGTATAAGTGTGTGCAAGTCTCACACGTCATTCGCCGATGCGGCATGACCAATCGGGCAGGCTACTTAAGCTCACTAGACTCCATGCCCTTCCTGCCTTCCTCTGCTCATGGTTCCCGGTTGTATGTGATGTTTTCTCCCACCAGCACCACCGGTGGGCTCTGCTATTTATGCGCCCCATGGGGGGGTTATTGTATATCTATCTCCCTGCTCTTTATGTTTTATGTTGTTGCTTAATCGTGCCGAGCAGGGAGAAATCCAGCAGAGCCGAACGCCAAGTCAAATATCATATGCACACTTGTTACTCATTCTTGCAATAAATATTGGTCAATCTATTCGTGAGTTGTCTGACTGAACTATTGTTATCGTACATCTTTATTCCCAGGCCTGTTTTCTTGCTAGGCTGTAACGTCATCGTGCATTTTTCTTCCTGGGCCTGTTTTCCTGCTGGGCTGTGACATCATGTGGAACCAATAGGAAGACAGAGGGACATCATGTGGGTCAATACATCATCATCGAATAGGGAGCTACTCGAGCACTGTTTCTTCAGGAACATTATTTTCTAGTTCTCATTCTTGCATCTTTCTTAGAGATGTCTGGCGTTTCTGCTTTATTTCAGCAGAAACACTGAAACAGGAAAGGCAGACTATATTAGACGTTGAAACAACTATATTATAGATGTTGTTTCAACGTCTAATCTAAGCCTAGACCGCTAAAAACTTAAATTTTTAGACCATTTATAACCCATTTTTAGACAGCCATTTTTTACGCTCGAGAGGCATCCTAAACAGATACTCGAACCACCTAAGCTGGCTCCTTTCCAAGCGAAGAAGCAGCGACTCTACTCCGAGTCTCTCTCGCGTGACTGAACTTCTCACCCTATCTCTATGGGAGATGCCAGCTACCCGTCAGGGAAAACTCATTTTGGCCGCTTGTATCCGCGACCTTATTCTTTCGGTCATTTCCCACACTTCATGACCATAGGTGAGAGTAGGAACGAAGATTGCTCGGTAGACAGAGAGCTTTGCCTTCTGGCTCAACTCTCTTTTCGTCACAACAGTGCGGTACAGCGACTGCACACTCCACCCCTGCCGCTCCGGCATCTAATCTAAAAAATGCTCAGTGGGTTCCCATGAGAACACTTTGTGGCAATGTGGCTAGCCTATTTTACTCCATGCAGATGATAGTACACTGTACTATGGAGATTAGAGATACAGAAAATAATCAACATGTAATTCATGTATTGAAAATCTATTTTACTGACACAGTTGATCAATCTAATCAACTGTGTCCTTGACTTGTTGGCCTCAGGAACCATTAACGATGATGCCGTGTGAAACACTGTTCCATGGCATCATAAACAGGTAAATATTGATCCCTGAGAACTGCCAACCAAACTAAATATGGCTGCTTGTCCTTGATCGATCCCTTGAATATCACCGTCTGCAGCACAACAAATAAGGAAGTGGGTGTCTTTGCCTCGTCACTTTGGCTATTCTCACTGTGACATTGTATTTACGGCATGGGCTAGGAATGTGTGAGCACTGCAAGCCTGAGTGCCGGAGTGCCTGTCTGCCAAGACATTTGTCAAACTAAATCAAGATCCATTTACACTTTGATGCAGATGCATTCTGAGCAGCACTCAGATGCAGAGTGGCAACTCAGCTCTAGACAAGCTTTTAATTTAGTGTAGATTAATGTATTTGTGCAATGATGAAAATAACATGAGAGACATAATTAATACTGTAGGCTAGGTACCTGCTGGTGAGATAAAAACCCAATCAGGCTGAAAAATATATTCAGTGCAGGAGAAAAAAGAGAGAGACAGAGATGAACCATACAGTAGCAGTACTGTCCTAATCTCAGGCTAACGCATCATTATAACGTTTTAGGCTACCCTATTATTGGGGTTAGAATGTCAATTTCCATCCAATTTATCTAAATCAGTTGTGTGTTTACACAACTGAAGAACTAGGACAACTTGTTCACATAGTGGGGATTTTCAACTCATTCAATTAGGCCTACTAAATTATGAAATATAACTTGGTCAAATGGCAATAGGTTACTGATGAGTGGAGAGTGCCCAGTTGGAGCCACCTCTGAATGTTAGGTGGTTGCCTCTGTCCAGGTGACTTTTATACACCTTTACACAGTAATCTATGTATGGCACGAAACTACCTGTTAGCTGAAGAATGAATATCAACATCCTAATACTGGGGGGGGGGGGGGGGGGGGGGGGACTACCTGTCAGTGGGGAGTGTTGGCTGATGAATGAATATCAACATCCTACAGTAATACATCCTAATACTGGGGGGTCAAATTATGACAGGCAATTCCTGCTGTCAAAATATGACCCCCCCAGTCAAAAAACACTTTTTTGGAAATAGACAAATGTGTGTGTGTGTGTGTGTGTGTGTGTGTGTGTGTGTGTGTGTGTGTGTGTGTGTGTGTGTGTGTGTGTGTGTGTGTGTGTGTGTGTGTGTGTGTGTGTGTGTGCCTGTACTGTAAATGTATAGAGATTTTAAAAGTGTTGCTTAGAGGCAGTGTTGCTCACACCTCCCACACCCACTTCTCTCTCTCCTCGTCTCTTGCAGCTAAATGGTCTTTATCCAACCAAACACAGACTGGAAACGTTGGAAGAGAATGCATAATGAAATGCTGCCGAGCATTCCCTGATAGCTGTGGAACAAATGTTCCTGCTGGGCTTGCTAATGAGTTTAACTTGAATGCTCAGCCATTTTCTTTCCCTCCCTCTTCCTCCAATCGACGTACACATTAATTTCATGCTAATGGTAATTCACTGCAGAGGAAAACACAACATGTTGCACAGAATTCCAATTTTCCATTATCACATTGAAACATGTGGAGCAGAATGTTTATCGGCTGTCCACACAGCCGCCTGGCATGGCATACTCGCAGACCCTTGCATAAGGCCTCAATAATCACTAAGCAATTTATACCTCTTAAAGAGGTAAGCGGTTCATTTGGAATCAATGTCCTTTTTTCCATTGCTGTCAAGGAGACAACAGTAGACTATACAGTCAGTTTCTCTTTCTGTTGTTAAAAGCCTTGGAGCCATAGACAGATTGATAGACTTTGGCTCTAGAGGGTCAAAATCAATTGCCCCAAGAAAGCCATTGGATTTCCTCTAAGCCTTCATGTTGGTAGTGGTCATTTGATCCATTTATTTTGCTGGTGTGGCTACGTGGTTGTGTGTGTGTGTGTGTGTGTGTGTGTGTGTGTGTGTGTGTGTGTGTGTGTGTGTGTGTGTGTGTGTGTGCGCACGTGCGTGCGTGTGTGTCAATGTTATTGTTACATCCCATTATACAGTTAATATCCTGCTACCCTAATAGACAGGGGTACATGAGCACCTGGCCGTTCATTCGTGCTCTATCTCCGACCAAGCCACACTTCCACCACACATCTCTCTATGCAAAATAAAACCTGCACACTCCCACAAAAGACATAGACTACATTGCATTCGCCAAAAATGTCTTCTTTACTGTTTAAATATTACTTTTCTGAAACACGCTATTCTTGCTCAACCTCAACAGCCTACGTCAGAATCGTCATGTTGGCGTCTACTACGCCAACTACGTTCACTTAATGGGGCCAGTCCTTCACAGTGACACACGCGTTAGATCAACCACGCGACCGGGATGGTTTCTACCCCTCAATGTCGTGCCTACTCTACACTGCCATCCGAAGGCCCCTCCCCCTTTCACTGCTCCTGTGTGTGACCTGTGAACTACTCTCTGACTGCACTGTGGCTTGATTTATATGTGCGAGGTTGAAATGTAATGCACATAAATTAATTATAGGTCCAGCAAGCAAATCATGATTGTCTGTTTGTGCTCAATAGGTCAGCATCACATTCCGATTTTAGGTGTTGTGTTTTCTATGACATTTATTTGGGCCAGTAGTTTCATATCTATCCTTTTTCCGACCAACACAGAACATGCTAACGGTGTTAGCGCGTTAGCATCCATCTTGCTTTTCATTTATATGTGCGAGGTGGAAATGTAATGCACATAAATTAATTATAGGTCCAGCAAGCAAATCATGATTGTCTGTTTGTGCTCAATAGGTCACCATCACATTCCGATTTTAGGTGTTGTGTTTTGTATGACACTTTGGCCAGTAGTTTCATATCTATCCTTTTTCCTTTGACCAACACAGACCATGCTAACGGTGTTAGCGCGTTAGCATCACACAGCTTACAGCGTCAGTGTTGCATGAATACTTTCAACCATGACAATGCCGACTACTTTTGCTACACACACTTCCCAAGGATTATGGAGATGTCTTTATTTTTTTTTTAAGGTTGAGAAATGAAATAATTATGGTCGTTTCTAATCTCAGCATTTCACAAGAGAAAGACGTGGATGCCTTTCGCTGCGCTGTTGGCGTTGCCATGTCTCATAGAAACAAGTAAATAGGTCTTTAAAAAGAATCCCAAAACAAGCGCATATAACAGGGGTCTGTAACCTATTTTAAATGAAGTGCCATGTTTTTATTTTCTAGATAGTGAGTCAGCCACAAGCTCACATCACAACAATAATCCATGTAATAATCACAATAACAATACTAATAATAATAATCATAATAATCCTGCTACCCTAATAGACAGGGGTACATAAGCACATGGCCGTTTATCCAACAGCTTTCTCCGACCCAACCACACTTTCACCACACATCTCTATATGCAAAATAAATTCGGCACACTCCCAGAATACATATAGGCTACATTTCATTGAAAGAAATGTCTTAATTACTGAATAAATATTACTTTTGTCAACCACGCCATTGTTGCTCAACATCACCAGCCTACGTCAGAATCGTCATGTTGGCGTCTACTACGCCAACTACGTTCACTTATTGGGGCCAGTCCTTCACAGTGACACACGCGTTAGATGAACCACGCGACCGGGATGGTTTCTACCCCTCAATGTCGTGCATTTGCTGCGCCCTTCTAATGCTGCGCCACGCCTACTCTATACTGCTCCATGCGACTCGAACAGCGTCAGCAGCAGCAGCTCCGAGCCTCCGTCAGAAAGGCTGCCCACAGCACTGCACAGCCCCACACCCAAATGAATCGAATGAATGAATAAGGCGCTTATATCGCTATTGCTCAGTGGATGGGACATTTACATTAAAAGCAATCGGATGGACGCGTGGATAACGGCATGGTTGTGTGCAATCGGAGGGAAAGCTTCCATAATCCATATAGCTTCCATGCTAGCTGCTTCAGACACAGGGGAGGGGAGGGAGAAATAGTGCGAAATAGCGCTTATGCAACAATTACCCTAAAACACAAACACCTCAACTCGATGTCATTGTGAATAAGAATTTCGAGCGAAATAATAATTTTTGGAAGGACACTTTCACCCAGTATGAAGCTAAATGTGGAAGCCGTGTGTGTCACACCAAAACGGCTGACCTATAGAATCCTGTAACCAGCCTCTCGCACTGCCTGCGAGTTGGCTCCGTCTAAGGCTCCGTCTTATGAGCAAATTTAGAACTTCCGGTCTGACAGCTAGCAGATTTAAGACATCCGGTTGCTTTCAGAATAAAATAAGATTATTTAATTCGTTAATTAAATAATTTTTACATTACATTATTAGTATTATTATTACATTACAGTTATTGTAAAGACACACATTATGTTTCTGTGTAAAAATAAGTAATTAAATAACATAAAAAAGTTATCTAAATGGATAAATGCTATTCACTGGAGTGCATGGACTTTATAAAGTGGACACTGGACAAAAGACGGCTCCGCCAGGCAACTATCTGGACATACCCACGCGTTTGGGAAGATGTCCTCTACCACCCCACAGTCTCCGCTAAGCGGGAGAGGTGTAAAATTCACAGCAGCAGAGCTTCTACTGGGGTCAATGCAAAAAAATGTACCGTTTCCGGACCCAGAATGGACACTGGACAAAGAGGCCTCCGCGAGGCAACTATCTGGACATACCCACGCGTCCGGGGAGATGTCCTCTACCACCCCACAGTCTCCGCTAAGCGGGAGAGGTGTAAAATTCAGAGCAGCAGACCTTCTATTGGGGTCAACACTCAAAAAAGTGCCGTTTCCAGACCCAGAATGGACACTGGACAAAGAGGCCTCCGCGAGGCAACTATCTGGACATACCCACGCGTCCGGGGAGATGTCCTCTACCACCCCACAGTCTCCGCTAAGCGAGAGAGGTGTAAAATTCAGAGCAGCAGAGCTTCTACTGGGGTCAATGCAAAATAAATTACCGTTTCCGGACCCAGACTGGACACTGGACAAAAGACGGCTCCGCGAGGCAACTATCTGGACATACCCACGCGTCCGGGGAGATGTCCTCTACCACCCCACAGTCTCCGCTAAGCGGGAGAGGTGTAAAATTCAGAGCAGCAGACCTTCTATTGGGGTCAACACTCAAAAAAGTGCCGTTTCCAGACCCAGAATGGACACTGGACAAAGAGGCCTCCGCGAGGCAACTATCTGGACATACCCACGCGTCCGGGGAGATGTCCTCTACCACCCCACAGTCTCCGCTAAGCGAGTAAATGGGTGCTTATATTTCTATGTGAAATGTGGTGATGCTGGCATCACAATAGATGCCAGCATCACGCTGCCTCCGTCTAATAAGCACATTTACAACTTCCTGTTTGGAAACCGAAACAGATGCTTCTGACATTTGCCTGTGCGTGCTTAATCGTTGTACTTCTGAACACATTTCCCAAATCTCAGTGATTTATCCACACATCGCTCTGTGTGTGTGTGTGTGTGTGTGTGTGTGTGTGTGTGTGTGTGTGTGTCGCGTCGCCCTCCAGCTGCAATTGCGAGTGTGCGCTGTGTGCAGGGCACACTACTGAGTTTAAAACCACAGCTGAAACATGAAGTGGAGTCTGTCAATTCCCGCAATTTCCTTCTTCCCATATTGCGCTGCAACGACACTAGGATTGAGCCCCCCGAAGGGGGGCGAAATTCTAGTAGTGTATAATTGCTTGACATTGCCAAAATATCTTAAAGTAAATAATTAAAAAATAGTACTAAAATAAAACCAAATAATACACAAGTGGCTAATATGTCTGTGTTGTTGAGCAGAGGAGCACTTTGGATATCATGTCCAGAGCACTCACACACAGCCTTTATTGATTCACACAGCGTTCGAACCGTCCAACCGTTGCTGTGCTTGAATGTCCTGTCATCTGTGTTATTATCACAAAATAACTGAAACAACATACAAATGGACTTGGTTGTGGATTGCGGTAACGATTCAAAATCGGGTTGTGAATTACGAGGTTGTCAGACACTATCAGGAGGATCAAATGACCGGCGCTCCTGTCGACAACGCTGGGTGTCGAGGGCGCTTAATCATGGTGCTTAGTGCTGTGATGAGGAGCGCACCAGTGCATCTTTACCATATGCATGAGAATCAGGCACTGCCAAATCACTTTTTGTGGACACATGCCCCTAATACATTATCTCTACACCTCTAGAGAGAATGTAGAGAGAATGGATTCTTTGACAATCCTACTGTTACTGTCACATACACATTGGATGGAGGAAAGCATATACATCCATTGATGGTCTGGGATTTCCGTACCACCCTCTGCAGTGCTTTGCAGTTGAGGTCATTGCAGTTCCCATGCCAGGCGGTGATGCATCCAGTGCTCTCAGTGGTGCCTCTGTCGAAGGCCAGTAGGATCTTGGGCCCCATGCCAAACCTCTTAAGCCATTTGCTGTGCCTTTCATTGCATAGCTGGTGAGCTCATCCTATGGTGATGTGAAGAGAAACTTGAAGCTTCTGAATCTCTCTCCAGCAGACCCATTGTTGGCAATGGAGTCTCACTCTCCTTGTTGTCCATGATAGCTCCTTGGTCTCGTTGACGTTGAGATGCCAGATGTTCTCCTGGCACCACATGTCAGGTCGTTGACCTCTCACCGATAGGTCGTCTGGCGTCTGCGTCTTGTCATTGTTGATTACCAGGTCTATCACTGTTGTGTTGTCATGGAACTAAATCACCAAGTTGGAGCTGTGTGTGGCCAACTGGCCATGCAGGGGGCTCCTGTGTTAACGGTCAAAGAGGCTACACAGACAGAGGTCTGTGGTGTCAATTCTGGGTGTGGAAGGCTGAAGTCTACAACCAGCATTCTCACATAAGAGTCCCTCGCTCTTCTCCCGATGGGTGAGAGTAGTAGAATTGTGGCTATGGCTATTCCAATATTCCATGCATCTGTTTTGCGAGTAAGCAGATTAATGAGAATCCTGGGTGGGTGGTAACATATGCTACTTAGCTCCTTTACATTCTTCTCAAGCAATTGCAAACTTGGAGCGTGGGCAACAGGACAGCAATCAATTTAAGCATGTTACTTTGCTTTTTTTGCTTTGCACCGGGAAAGTAGTCGATGATTTGAAGCAGGATGGCGGCAGAGTATGTGCAGGTGTATCGTGTGTAACATGCAAGTGCACATGGATGTGTGCAAGTAGACTGGGTGCAGGTGCATTTCAGGATGTGTGATTGTGTGTAATAATCTCTCAAAACAGATTCAGCTCAGCAGCAAAAGAAAACCCCTCTTTTTTTTTTTTTACGGTATGGGTTCATACTGTAGATCAGGGTGTGTGGCTAGCTAGAGGGGGTGGAGGGGATGGGGATGAGTTGTAAGCTAATAGCTTTAATGTGCTAAAATATTACAGATAGAGAGAGAAAAGGCCTTAAGCTGAGGAGTGCAGATTCAGCTGCTGGTGTGCCCACTCAGCACAGCAGGGGGGAGGGGGACAAAAAGGGTATTTTTCACCCACCCATCTTTATCTTTTTAAGAGGGAGTCTTTCATTGTCATTTTTACTTGGCCGTGAAGTATCTCAAAGTTAAGTGCTGTATAATTGGATTTTGCCATTTATACTGAAGGCTGGAAGCCTGGGACTATGATGATGTTTAGTTAAGTTTATCTAAATCAATTATTTGGTTGTCGTGTTTCATTTTGCAGAGTGTTTTTGGTGTAATTCCCCTTTAACCACAACACTCACTGGGGAAAGAAACACCCTATTACCAACAATCTAGGAGAAACCTGCGGTGCTATCAAATGACAATGACAATGTGTAGTTGTACCCTCACTCAAATCCTTATAGTGGAGCCTTATGCATGATTCAGCAATTCAGCATGAAACAGTGCTGGCATGCTCAAAGCATGAAATCTTTCATAATGTGTGTTTGATACAGTAATGACTTTCAGTTATTGCATGGAAATCGATCTGGTTGTGCTCGGCTGGTTGTCTGTGTCTTTTCACCCTATAAAACTCTCCTACTCTTTTTTTACCCCCCCTTTATTTCTCACCCTCTCCGAATCTCATTCTTTCTCCGTTTGTCACTCTCTCTTTATTTGCACTCTTCTTGTCTGTCTCTTGTCTGTCTCGGTACTCATGTTTTCTGTCAATCTCCCAATTTCTCTCTTTCTCTTGGCTTTCATCACCTCTCAGTTCTCTCTCTGCGCTCTCATCCTCTGTCTCTCGCTATGAGGTTCTCCCCCCCTCTCTTTCATCAATTTATAGAGCTATTACTTCTGACTACAAATGTCATTTTATACTGCATTAATATATGACCAACATAAAAAAATACCTTCACCTTTACCCGGTCCCCCCAAAATAAAAAATACAAAAATCTAAGTTATATGTTCCTTTCCTTATCTTAAGACAACCTTTACACACACAATAAATCGTCATCCTGCGGGCTGCGGCATTAGTTATTCTATTTGAAGGTGTTTCAAAGAGAGACTGTCTAATAGTTAGATTTCTGTGTGTCTGTGCGTGTGTGTGTGTGTGTGCGTGTTGTGCTACCATGGTAACAGGGTTGGAATCAGGGAATGCGTATACTCTTGTTTGAATAAAAAGAACCAACAACTACATAATATTGTTGCTCATATAAAACCCGTAGTCTGAACGGCATAGAACCCATACTCTAAACGCTGCAACGTAAAGCCGTATTGGCTGCATACTCTATCCAGCCGTGCTGACATGGGCATGACAGCACATCTATAGCCGCTAGTAGAAGATTTGAGAACGGATTAATCACATAAATATCATCAGTTGTGCTGATTAGTGGTTAGACTGAGTTTTGTCAGAGCAGCAGCATTATTGGCTTAGGAATGGAACAAAAAGGGCAGGTATTATGCTCCTGTATTTTTTAATAAATAAATAATACATGTTATTTATTATGGTGGTACATGGAGAGACAAATATTTTCTTAGGTGGTACTTCAGTATAAAAAGGTTGGGTGTATAGGAACTCATAATGTAGTAACTTATTAGTATTAATTAGTATTATATTGTAGAGTGTTTTAATTAGCAATGTTGTAGAATTTATATATTAAAGTGTTTTAATTAATATTATGGGTTTTTCACTAGTCAAGTATATCTTACCACTATTAAGATCTTTGTACTACTACTACTACAGCACCACTACTTAACCACACTATCAGTCTCTCCTTGAGTCCCTTTTCTATCCATTTGTCTGTCAGTACAATAGACTTCCACTGTCATCAAACTGCCAGAGCCCAGGACAATAACCAAATATCAAAGAAGTCATCCCTCTGCAACAGAGAGGACATTTTAGATAGACAGCACCACAATCAACGTGGTCCTGGAACGTCACACCAACACACGCATTCTGTTTACCAGAGCAGCTGGTACAACGGCCTTAGAGTTCTTCACTCTTAATCTGAGTACACTTGAGATTGTCTTCACCTTGCATCTTCTCATTCATTTCAAGAGTATTCATCATTTACACCTCGTCCTCACTTATCAAATGGTTTCCTGTTCTCTATCGTGTTCGAGACTGGCTCTCCACTACATATTATTCAATATGTACGGGAACTGACCCGACGGGGCAGTGTACATGGATATCTCTTTAAGACACATCCTCTATGGTGGCCCTGCGCAGATGCCAATCAGCGGGCTATTTAAGCCCCATCTGTGCAGAGCCACTTCGATCTTTTGATTTCCACGAGAGCAGACGTTACGTAGGCTATCTCAGCAGTTTGGAAACGCATCCATAAAGACTATATTAGAACAGCTGCGTGGCACAGTCCACTTACCTAGGTAAGAAGAGAGCCGGTCGTCGCGACTCCTCTCAGGGCGCCACGTAGCTCCATCAAAAAAACAGCAACAGCAACAAGCTGCAGGCCTAATCCGCTAGACAGTGGAGGAAACCTCAGCTTGTCCGTGCGTCCGTTCCCAGGTGAAACCCGACCACGTTGGGGGAAACCTTGAGACGGCGTTCGGTCCGTGCGTCCGTTCCCTAGTGAAACCCGACCACGTTGGGGGAAACTAGGAGACGGCGTTCGGTGTGGCCAAAGCCAAGTGCGAAGCCGACCACGTTGGCGGAGCCTTGGTTCCCTGGCTGCAGAAGCGGTGAGACCTCCGGGTCTATCATCGCGGCTGTACACCGCGGCGACGATCGGCGGGGTAGAACCCAGAGGAGCTGACCCAGTCGGCGTACTCTGAGGCCATCTACGGTCGTTGTTCGTTGCACCGCGGTCCGGCCGGACCACACGGCAGAGGGGAAACAATAACATACTCCCATCGGCAGAAGCGCTGGGAGACCCAGAGCGGAACCGACCGCGTCGGCAAACCTCCCGGTTAACCATCGCGGCTGTATAGTAGACAGTGTATACCGGCCAATTCACACGGCAGAGAGGAAAAAACAATAACAAACTCCCGACTTCCGCGTTGACGTCATCACGTCGGCGTGGGGGGAGGGGGCTCGAGTGAACACACTCTGTCACCCTCGCTCGTCGTGTAGGCTGGTTGCCAGGTTGTCTATGATATAAGTGGGTTTATACACACTTATAGATAGATAGGCAGATAGTATACTGTGATACATATCTATATACCCATCTACTAAACTGAATAGCTATATATGAAGGGTCTCCGGATAAGGCTATATTGTCGCTGGATGCCCAGCGTGCCTTTGATGTTGTCCAGTGGCCTTATCTGCTGGAGGTGCTTAAGCGTTTTGGAATAGGAGAGTATTTTTGTAGATGGATTGATATCCTTTCTGTTGACTCCTCTGCCTCGGTTTGTTCAAATGATTTGACCTCTTTACCGTTCAACTTATTTCGGGGGGTCCGTCAGGGTTCGTCAATTTCACCTTTGCTCTTCGTAATTTCCCTGGAACCACTTGCTATAGCAATAAGGTCACATCCCTTGATCAGTGGTATAAAAGTTGGAGACCTAGAGCATCACATGTCTTTATACGCGGATGATTGTATTTTATTCTTATCAGATCTTGCTAGATCGATTCCATCTCTCTTAGAACTGATTAGTCTGTACGGTGGCTTCTCTGGGTTCAAGGTGAATAAAAATAAGTCATATATTATGTTTCTGAATGAACAGGAGAGAAGAAATCCAAAAGTACCCCATCCGTTTGCAAATGCTGTAGATGGCTTTGTTTATCTTGGGGTTAAAATTACACCAATGATAAAACAACTCACCTCAGCTAATTATGAGCCTATGCTAACTAAGGTGTCGGAAGATATCACTAGATGGTCATCTTTACCTCTCTCCATAATAGGACGAATAAATACAATTAAAATGAATGTACTTCCAAAATTCCTATATCTTTTCCAGTCAATTCCATTGGCTCCACCACTACATTTTTTCAACAGAATAAAAAAGCTTTTTACAAATTTTATTTGGAATAATAGAAAGCCCAGGCTTAGACTCTCTCTTTTATATTTGCCATATGATCGAGGGGGTTTACAGTTCCCAAATTTGCAGTGGTACTATTGGGCGGCTCAACTACGCGCTTCAATGTTTTGGTTCACTGAAAATGATAAGCCATCCTGGGTCCAAATCGAACTCCTATCCGCAAGAGATCTATCTCTGGATTCCTTGCTATACTCAGCTCCAGTTAAAAACCTAAGGAAAAGTGTGTCTAACCCGTTTGTCATCAATACTATAAATATATGGTTTGAAATCCATAAATTCATGGGAAACACCCCAGAGCTGTCCTGCTTTGCACCGATTTGGGGAAATGAACATTTTATTCCAGCTAGAAGGGATCTGGGATTTAAATTATGGTTCAATAAAGGCTTAAAGAAAGTGGTGGATCTATACGAGAATGGCAATCTAATGTCTTTTGAGGGGCTGAGGAGGAGATATGAGGTACCGCAAAACCACTTCTTTAAATACTTGCAAATCAGAAACTTTATTATTACATGTGTAAAAAATACAAAACAACCTCCTTTATCCGTGCTTGAGAGGTTTTCCAAACAGGATTGTTTAGGAAAGGGGTTGGTCTCACAAATGTATGGTATACTAGAAGGGTTTCATAAAGATGACTCGGAGAAGATAAGACAAAAATGGACACAGGATCTTCAAGTGGAAATCTCAGAAATTGATTGGGGTTTGATATGTTCCAAGGCACAAACGCAAACTATCAATACTAGATTAAGACTAATTCAGTATAATTGGATAATGAGAACTTACATAACCCCGGAGAAAGTAAATAAATTTGATCCAAACATTCCTGATTTATGTTATAAATGTGGGGAACATAAAGGTACACTGTTCCACTGCTTATGGGAATGTGAGGAGATTAAAACATTTTGGAGGTCCGTGGTCCATTATGTCTCTCAGATTACGTCAGGTCCAGTTCCTCTGTGTCCTAAATTATGTATACTCAGTATTTATCCATTAAATTGTACACTAAATAGTAATGAAAAAAGAATGACCGACCTCTGCCTGTTACAGGCCAGACGCTCAATTGCGCTATGTTGGAAGAATGTCAATGCCCCTACGATCGGCTTTTGGCTGAGGAACTTAACAACCAGTTTGGCACATGAGAAACTAACATATGTAATTAGGAAGAAACCTGCAGTATTCTATAAGATATGGGAGAAGTTCTTGGACTTCATTAAGCGAGGTGATATTGAAGAGGCTTTGGATGTATAGTGGTTAACTGGGGTAGTCAGCTGTGGGGTGGGGGTAGGGAACTGTGATGTATGTAATGTGTTTTATTTTCGTTTTATTTTTCGTTTTGTCATTATTATTTATTAATTTTTGTTCTGTATGTATTGTTGTCAAAACATTTTGTGATAAGATTTTGTTTGTATTTGTGCTGCCATGGGGATGTGGGGGGGGGGGGGGGAAATATATGTCAATTGTTTTGAAAATACTTCTTTGTACTGTAAAGAAAATCAATAAACATATGTTTAAAAAAAAAAAAAAACTGAATAGCTATACATTCATGTATTTATATATATATATATATATAGATAAATTAAATATATAAATTAAATATATGCAGTTATAATACATGTCTATATACTTGTCTGAATAATCAAATAAGTAGATAGATAGATATCTATATATGTATATGAACAATTTGAACATATATATATATATATCTAAATTATAACACATAGCTATACATATTGAGGTACATAGGGGAAACAGAAACATGGCCACTTCAGTGCACACCTGTTCGGTGTGTGCGGTGAAAATGCCCATGGAGGACGGCCATGACAGGTGCATGCTGTGCTTGGGTCTGGACCATGCGCACACGGCCAGTTTGGACCCGGCATTTTGCATGAACTGTTTCATCCTGCCGGCTAGAGTGAGGGAGGCCAGGGCTCGATCATTCTCTCTGGTACCGGCAGAGGCTATTTTAGCCCAGCAGCCTCGGGCCAAGCGGCTAAAGACTGCCGTTGGGGGCAACCAGCGGCAGAGGCAACCGCCGTCAGCCTCAGCTTCGTCAGCCCCACCAGCTCCGCTAGATCTGACGACCCCGGGGCGTCCTGCAGCCACAGTGGTGGCTCCTCCGGCTCTACGGCGTCTTATAACCCTGCGGCGCCCTACGGCCACAATATCGGCCCCACCGGCTCCACAGCACCCTGCTGCCATTGTAGGCCAGGAGGAGGTGCATCTGGAGGCTGGGTCGGAGGAGGAGGATGTTGATGTTCTGGGGGATGACCCCGATGATCTCGGGGAAGAAGACCTCCCCCCCTGGCAGCAGGAGGGGGAGGAGGCACAGGCGGACGAGGAGCAGGAACAAGAGCAGTACCCCTCCCCCCTTCTTGAGCTTATAGCTCGGGCCGCACAGGCCTTGGGGGTGGAGCTGCCCTCAGGGCGGACACAGAGAACCTCCCGGTTCGACGAGGAAGTGGGGGACCAGCCCCTATCGGTGCCGTTACTTCCAGATGTGGAGGACCTAGTGCTCCAGCAGTTCCAAAAGCCGACGGAGGCCCATCGCTGGTCAGGCCTAGTTAGGCGACTGGGGAATGTGCAAGGCCGGGAGAGGATCGGCTGTGGCCCACCACCGGCCTTGGATCAGGCCCTGGGGGCGTTGATCGCCCCCGCCACTTCAGTTCTGGGGAAGCCAGCCGGTGCCACAAAGGACACCAAGGCCATGGACACCATGCTGACCAAAGTGCACGGAGCCTTGTCAGTTCAGGGTCAACTGGCCAACACAACAGCGATCCTAGCCCTGTACCAACGCGGTCTGGCCAGACAGCTGGACGGCGGAAGCCCCGACCTCGCGGCTGAGCTGCAGCAGGTGTCGGCGCTTGTGGCCAAATTAATGAAGGAGCAAGCGGTGGCATCAGGCAGGGCGCTTGCCTCGCTCTGCGTGGCAAGGCGCCACCTCTGGCTGTCACAGTCGAAGCTGGAAGCGGCTGACAGGAAATGTCTGACGGAGCTACCCGTGGTACCATCGGCCATGTTCGGGCCAAGTGCCATGACTTTGCTCCAGCAGGCCCAGGAGGCCCGCAAGTGTGCTAGGGAGGTGTCGGGGGCTATCCAGGAGGGCCGCAGCCAGCGTGGCACGACCCCACGGGCAGAGCCACCCCGACCGACTTATGACGCTCCAGGGGACCTAAGGGGCCAGTTGGACTCCTTCCGGCGCGGCAGGTCCGGCCGAGGCCAGAGGCGTGCACGGGGGCGGGGCAGAGGGCCCCGGGCGCCCCATGCTCGCTCCTGACGGTGGGGGGGGCTCAGCCCCCTCTCGCCGCCCCCTGGAACAGACATTGTTCCGGGGGACAATTGGGGCGGACCCCTGGGTGTATTCCACCATGACCCAGGGGTATCGGCAGGCCACTCAGCAGGCACAGAGAGACCTGCAGGCCATAGTATTGGCTCATCCCTTTCCCCAGGGACTCAAGCTCTGGGCCTGGCCCCTGAGAGGGCCGAGTTCCTAGCCATGGGGTTGCCTCCATCGGTGGTTGGGACTCTGCAGGAAGCCCGGGCTCCATCTACAAGGAGGGTGTACGCATACCGCTGGGAAAATTTCCAAGTATGGTGCACTGCGAGGCAGGTGGACCCCCTCTCTGGTGGGGCTTGCGACATCCTCGCGTTTCTCCAGGAAATGTTGGAGGCAGGCAAGTCTCCCACGACTTTGAGAGGCATGGTGGCGGCCATAAAGGCGAACCGGGTTGGGCCCCGTAAACTGGCAGACGGTTGTTGCGACCTGATTAATCAGTTCCTTAAAGGCGCCACAAGGTCTCATCCCTCGCAGGGTAGGCCGACAGCCCCCCCTTGGGATCTGGAGGTGGTACTGACGGCCTTGCGGCACGGGCCGTTCGAGCCCCTGGAAACGGTGGAGCTGGAATGGCTCTCCCGCAAGACCGCATTTTTGCTGGCAATGGCATCCGCAAAAAGAATAGGTGAGCTACATGCCCTGTCAGTGCATGAGGAGTGCTGCCACTTCTTGCCCGAGGAGGCGGGAGTGATATTGCGACCGAACCCTGCGTTCCACCCTAAGGTTTGGTCTGGGTCTCGAGCCAGTCAGTCCCTTGAGTTGCGCCCGCTCAACCCCTCACAAGGAGAAGGGGGATCGGGCGGGCAGGCTCTGTTATGCCCCCTCAGGGCCCTGAGGACGTACCATCAGCGGACGCAGGACCTCAGGACAACGGACCAGCTGTTCGTCTGTTATAGACAGAACTGCCTCGGGAAGCCGGTCTCGAAGGCTAGGCTTTCTAACTGGGTAGTGGAAACCATCCGGGAGGCATATAGACAGGCAGGCAAGCCAGCCCCGTCAGGGGTGCGGGCACACTCGACTCGGGGCCTCGCGGCCTCATGGGCTCTGTGGCGAGGCGCGACCTTGTCCGAGATTTGCACAGCAGCATCTTGGTCGACGCCCTCCACATTCACAAGGTTCTACTGTGTGAACGTGGCAGCCAGCACCCAGTTCACAGAGCGTGTACTGGGCTCCAGGCAGTAGCTTTGGACTGGCCTTAGCGTCTATGAGTTGTTGACTGGCCTCACTATCTGTCAGGGCCAGCTGGGCCTAGGGGCGGCTCGCACCTAGGCCACGAGTTTGCTGACTGGCCTCAGTGTCTGGGGGCCAGCTGGGCCTAGGTTGCGTCTTGCACCTAGGCCACGAGTTTGTTGACTGGCCTCAGGGTCTGGGGGCCAGCTGGGCCTAGGTGGCGGCTCGCACCTAGGCCACGAGTTTGTTGACTGGCCTCAGTGTCTGGGGGCCAGCTGGGCCTAGGTTGCGTCTTGCACCTAGGCCACGAGTTTTATTGACTGGCCACAGCGTCTGGCTGGGCCAGCTGGGCCTAGGTTGCGTCTTGCACCTAGGCCACGAGCATCATATTCTTATCCAAGGGTTTTGGAGCACATTGGTGAGCTGGCGCCAGGGATGGCTACGGCCTGGGCACTCACCACTTATAGGCTCTGATTGAATTCAGGGTAAACTGCTTCGGGCTGCCGCGGGGGCAGCTGGTCTGCTTATTTCCTCGCGGTGTGTCTTAGAGAGTTCCCGTACATATTGAATAATATGTAGTGGAGAGCCAGTCTCGAACACGATAGAGAACGGAGGGTTACACTCTCTGTAACCCAGGTTCTCTGAGTGGAGAGACTGGCTCTCCACAAAAGAGCCGCTCCGAAATTCGTGTCAATCAAGTTAATCGAAGTGGCTCTGCACAGATGGGGCTTAAATAGCCCGCTGATTGGCATCTGCGCAGGGCCACCATAGAGGATGTGTCTTAAAGAGATATCCATGTACACTGCCCCGTCGGGTCAGTTCCCGTACATATTGAATAATATGTAGTGGAGAGCCAGTCTCTCCACTCAGAGAACCTGGGTTACAGAGAGTGTAACCCTCCGTTCACTGGGTTTCCAGTCTTCCAGGGATGTATCTCTGTAGAGTGATTGATGGAAGTTGTTGTGTTCCTTTTATCTTTATTTGGATCTATTCTTCAGTGATTCTCTTGTAAAACTGGCTGGTCTGATGGCTCTGAAATGGCCCAGTCCAGGTGACAAGGTGCCCGGTTTAGGTAGGGGTGACAGGGTCAAAAGCATCATGATGAGAGCCTTCACCATCATCTGCCTGATCATGGTGTCCTTTGTGGTAAATTTGTTGCGCAAAAATTCACACAGAAAAAACAAATTCTGTATTTTTATCACACTCAAAAAGTAAACAATTTAAAAGTCAACAACCATGTTGGAGAAAGTGTGACCACATGAACCCCAATCACACACATGTTTTCTGGAATTGTACAAAGATACAGCCTTTCCGGGATATAGTACACTCACCCGAGGTTACACATGTTCTTGTCTTGTACTATATCTGGGTCATATGGAAGAAACTGTACATCCAGGAGACCAATACTAGCGATCACAAGGAACTGGCTCAAGACTGTCATACCGGACTATAAGCAATGGTGAACCGTCATGGACAATACTGAAGAATAAGGGAAGATCTCTTTGAAAAAAGATGGTGAAAATGGTTAATGTATAAATGGAAAAGAGGAGAGTTGTGAAATAATATGGAGAAGCCAAGACGGAGATCTCCGCCCTATCAAATAATTACGCCCATCGCCCAGGGTGGAGATTAATCAAAAGACGGAACATTACTCGTTTCATAACACAACGTCTCGTCTATTGAGCAACATGTAATGGATGGGATCAAAAATCTTAAAACGTGAATAACTCTTCATCTAAATCAATGATTCCAATTTTAACTAAAGATTGTGTTTTTGACGGCCCATCGCGGTCCCGTTGCTAGTCACGTTAGACGTAATCATACCTCCGTTGGTTGTCGATCCTCCATTGGGTCTTTTGGCTACATGCTATTATATCTAGCACTATCCAAGATGGCGCCGTGCCACCTTGAAATAGCCTCTAAAGCTGCAAATCGCTGGGTGCATTGATTTAATGGTTCCAAATGACGCTGGGCATTAAGAGTGTTAAAGGTGCCCCCCTGTAAAGGTTTTAATTGAATATAATTTATTTTGTCATTTTATTTATATGATTTATTTATTTTGTATTTAATTTTCTGTGTTTTATTGTGTGTCTACAACAGTGGCGTAGGGACCTCATGGTGGGCCCCGGTGCGAGAATATTTTGTAGGCCCCCCACCACCGCCATAAACAAGTGTGCGTGCGCGCGCCCATGCACACACACACACACACACACACACACACACACACACACACACACACACTCACACAATAGGTATAGACTAACATTACAGGTGAGGTGACCGGCCACACAATTAAATTATTCAATTAAATTCAAAGGGGCTTTATTGGCATGAGAACATATGGTACAGCATGAGTAAACTCGTCCACTCACAGTTAACAGTCTTTGTATTGAGTTTGTGCTTGAAATGTACTGTAATTCTGCAAACATTTTTTTTTCTCCAATCAATCATTTAAACCAGTCTTTCAGCACCACATGCAGACAGCACCAGCTGCCAAGCTCAGTGTCCATATAATCATCAATAAACAACCTGCCCTGACCTGGGCTCAAAAACAAAACTACCACAGCCTGATGTCTCCCCAAACTATCAAACATTCAAATATAGCATTATACACTAACAAAGCTTGTACAAAGATTATATATTCCACTTCCACAGAATGTCCATAACCATCAAGAAAAACACAGCTCATTATATGCCTTACAAAACCACAGCATTAATGAATGGAATGGATGTGGCTGTTACCAGAGTACTCCCTCATTAGAAGGTCACCTTACGGGCCTTGTACTCAGCAAAGTCAGCAAAGCCCTCGCTCTGCAGCTCTCAATAGAAAGCGTAGTCAGTCCACTGAGTCTCTTGTCCCATGCTGCTCCTTAAATAAGTCTTTATCAACTTGAGCTTGGAGAATGAGTGCTCTGCACTCGCTACAGTGACAGGTATGGTGAGATATAACATTAATGCAGTGCAAACATCAGTAAATGATGCTGCCATGTGTCCCTGTCAGGGCTAACTGGCAGATGACAGCACAGTCCTTTGCAATTTGCAACTCTAGATTTATTATAATGATATAAAGTGACTTGCCATAAACCATCCATTCCTCCAATTTGCATCTGCTTGTATTAAATGACATTAAACTCACCAACATTGCAGCTGTAGGGAAAGCTTGAATATCCACTTTCAAACTGCAAAGCTTTTGTTTCATAAAAATCCACCGAATCTTTTTCCCACTCAGCTCTGCACTTCGTTTTCTTCTTTTTTTAGTTATATCTCACTACTAGAACTTTCTGACTCTGAGGTAATTGTTGGCACTTGGCTGTCAACAGCATCCATTTGTTTTTTCAATGTTGTGGACCGGAGCGTGGTGAAATAGTTGCTAAGATACGATACTGCATAGTGATTGGCTCTGCTGCATGCCTATGAAGAGTAGCGCCTTGCTAGACACCAGGTTCCATGTCTTCCTCCTGTTCCCATAGCTCAGCTAGCTGCCCCTTCTGCTTGTGTGTATGTGTGTGTATTCACAAAACAGCGGCCTGTCAGCTGTTTCTTTTCTTAACTTACGCTGTGGGGGTGAGACAAACAGACAGACAGACAGACAGACAGACAGACAGACAGACAGACAGACAGACAGACAGACAGACAGACTATTGCGTTCAGCTGCTCCAGTTGCCATCCATTCATCTCAGTAAAAAGAGCATGATGAATATAAAAATTCATTACATCAATAGAAATGTAATTCATGTTTAATGGTGATGCATGGCAGCTCTTTATTCATTCATGGTGAGATACATAAAATAGTGATATTATACTTTAGCACTGTTTGTGATTTTAAAAAATAGGTCATTATCAATTGCACTGTAGTGGTGGCACTGCAGGCAGTGTAATGTACTGTACTGCTACAGTACAATGCTGCTAATGTACTGTACTGAGTAAAACCTAAATTACCTTTATTTAAGTACCTCACTTGTGCCAAATGTACAAAGGCATTTCTTGGCAATAGCTCTGATGGGAGGGCTTCTTAATAGGAAGTATTATTTATTAAAAAAATAAAAAATCACTGCGGGATGGAGAGAGGGGCATTCTCAAGGCTGATACGCCGGCTGCCGGGCGTGGCTGTGCCAATAACTTTGGGGCATGCAGGCCCGTCTAGAGTTTGAATGGACTGGTATCAGTCAAAAGGGAGACATTGAAGAGGAAGGACAGGTTGGGAAGGATCAACATAATGGAATGTCAGGTTTGAGGTCAAAGAGTTGCTGGATGATCCAGTCTTCTACATGTATGGCTATCCAGGGTTTGATGAGGTCAGTGTCGTGATCTTCAAAAATGGAGACGGACTGACGGACATATATGGAGCTTGACGGACGGACGAAAAGAAAACGAAAAGGTTTTGCAGGTTTTCATAGTAATCTGCGAATGCGATACTGTCGCAACTATTGATGCTATATCCTTCATTATTTCTTTGATGTGGTTTATTATTGTTACAATGTTATGGGATCAAACAAAATAAGTATAAATAAATCTTGAATCTTGAATGCTTACATGAAAAGGTATTTTTACAATAATTATACTGTATTACTAAATGGGATAAATGTAATCTTCCCTGATTCTATTTGCAATCAGATGACATTATGATAGTTTATGGAACATTAGTTTCTGAAGACTGCAACACTGAGACAGATACTGCAACCCCCTCCTTTCTTCATTAGTCCCTCTTCTCCATTTTAGAATTTTACATTCTCTCTCTACCTTTATTCTGTACTCCACCACTGTATACACTACACACATACATTGTGTTGTTAGCTTTTAGTGTTCAGTGGGCCTGATAAATCATGTCATTACATTTTATTTATTTTCAGCTATAAACTATATGCATGTGAAAAAAGAAAGTTTGCTTCTTGTCTTTGAGATGTTATGTGCACTGGGGTTGCCATTAAATACTCACATCAAAGTCACTGTGTTGTCCTCATGTTGTCCTATTCTATTTGAAACTACATCAAATAATCCACACCAATGCAAAAAGACAATCCATCATCTTAAATTCAGCAAGGTCCACTTTCTGCAAGGAGAAGGCAATTACTTTGGTTGCTGTCAGGTTGTTGCCAGGTGAGGTGGATCGATAACTCGCAGATAGAACAATATAGTTGGACATGGGAGTTGACACCTGAGAATTGTGACTGGCTTTATATCTAGCGTTTGTCCACAACTTTACAGTCTATGGTCCACACACATTGTGCACCACATGTCATATGTTATGCACTAAATGTGGTTTGAGATACTGGACGATGAGTGAAATGCCATCATCAAAATATATTGCATTACTTTACTTAGATGCAAGGGTGCAGAAAGATGGCCTAGTGGTTAAGGTACGTATACATACAACTTGGGTATAGCCCTATCGCAACTCAAAAATGGTATGTGCACTAACTGTTTGAGTTAAGCATCCCTTCGGTATATTATTGTGCCCATTTATAGTAATTACACACAAGGTAATTGGATGAGGGCTAGGTGTACAGAATAGACAACCAAAGATTGCAAATATGTATTTTAGTTTTTCTTCTTGCAAGGAAGTTGTTAAAAAATAGTGTTTCACAAAAAAGCTAATTAAAAAAAAGGAAAACAATAAACTTTGTTACTGCAGCCATGTCAAGGTTTTCATTTTTCTGTATTTGTCCTTTTGGGGGCGCTAAGTGTTCTATGTGTTGAGGGTTCTCAATTATGTGTCTTTGTTGCATCTGTGCTTCTGCTAATTAAGCTTGTTGGTTTCACCTGTTGTGAGTGAGAGAGGGCAGAAGTCTCATTACATTGAAGGAGAGTGCACTGTGCAGATCACATGAGAGAGCTCTGTGCAGAAGGAAGAAAGCAAAGTAGACAAGAAGAAGTAAAGTAAACTAGGAAGTAAAGTGAACTATAAAATGTAAAGCAGAATAAAGTTAAGTTAAGTACAAGAAATTAAGTAAAGTAAAATAGAGAAAAGAAGAGAAAACAAAAAGGTTTTTCAAGACGGAAGGTTCCAAGTCATCCCCCCCCCCCCCCCCCATTCAGCTGCGAGCAGGCAAAGTGGTCAGTATTGTTTGTTTGTAAGCCTTATTGTGAAAGTCATGTATTATTATTATGAATGTAATTGTATGAACGTCCAAGTTAATGTTTTGTTTGTTGTCTTGTTTTTGTATGTCAGGTCTAGGTGTTTTACAGCACAGTGTTTTCACTTTTCAGCATGGTGTTAATAAACAGCAGTACAAAATAACTCAGTCTCGGATGGGCGGCACAAACTTACTAGGCTTAATTCATAATATACTAGCTACCTAGCTACCCGAGCTACCTTTGAATGAGGGTTGCCTAAATCAACAGACCTAGAGTCTGTCTCCACTCCACTGACTGTCTTGGGCAGATATTCTCAGCATTGTACCCCCTATTCCCTATCTACTACCTGACACAGGAATGTGAAATATGAAAAATGCAAACTTTGTCAGGATGAGAAAACAAACTCCCTGAATACACACGTATAGCTAGCATACAATGTAGTATTCAAATTGTTTGGTGCTGAGTCTGACCATGTGAGGCTGGACATATATAAGTAGGAAAGGGAAAGGCAGTCTGTATTTACCACAAAGGGATATGTATTTAGCCTACTGTATGAAGCACAGAAGTCAGAGAGTAATTATGTAATTGTAGTACCAGCATTCAAATCTGAGGGGGGTAAAACATGTCTGGCCTTCTTTGGCCCTTGGTCGTGGAATGATCTACAGTCCAGACTAAAATTGGCTTTGAAAGCACATGTTTGGATATGTACTAGCCTATGTTCATGCCTATATATCTATTATATCGGCTCAGATCGTGGAGATTGTGTATATGGTGTATTTTGCCCTGCTGCTAAAAAAAAAAGTAGGACAGGTGACTTGTTGCATTTATGCATAGGTACTTTAAGGTGTATTATGGATGTTGTATTTGCTGGTTCAAAATGTAACATTGATGATGTGGTATTGAAGACAAGTGTAATTTTTATTTCTGCCTCTTGGCCAGTTCCCACTTGTAAAAGAGACGCAGTCTCAATGTGATTTTACTGGTTAAATAAAGGTTAAATAAAATAAAATAAAAGAGGGGTGGGAATCGGATACAAATTTTATTTTTTCTCACTCTTTTTCAGATATGTCTTTGTCTTTCTTTGGTTTATTTTTGCTATATTTTAATCTATTTATTTTAATTGTTTTCCTTTGTTATTTGAAAATGCAAAGAATTGGTTGTTTTTATTGGCATATGGCTCAGGACGTAGACCAGACACTTACATTTGGTATTGGAAAGTTCCTGGTTCAATCCCCGGCTCCTTCTGACTTGATGTTGAAGTGTCCTTGAGCAAGACACTTAACCGCTAACTGCTCCTGATGTTTGGGTCATGCATGGTTGTCTCTGACCTCAGGTGTCAATGGGATGAAGGATGGATGAATAAAGGTGCTATATAAATGCACCATTTACCATTATGCTGGGGAGCTAATGTGGGGGGAAATAATTGCGCTCCCTACAATTATTAAATTGTTTAAAGAGGGAGGCATGCCCTGCCTCCCTCTGTCTGTCTGCCTGGGACATGTGATGACAATGTTTTCGCATTGTGTGTGTGTGTGCATGTGGGCATGGGCAATGGGGCAATGGGGATTTGGGAGAATGAATAGATCTAAACATTATGTTGCATGTTGTCATCACTAGAACATACAGTACATGACATGACATTGTAGTGTAAAGCAGCTAATTCATAGTCCAGGCAAACATGGATCAGCAGGGGAAGACTGGAAACTGAATTCAGCGTTGGAATTTGAATTGCCCTCAAACCTCATTTGTTGTTTTATATGAATAATTATGATCAAGCCAAAGCACATCAACAATCTGGTGATGATCGGTCATTAAATTGCAAAATCAGTTGGAAAAGGAAAGAATCACTTCTGTCCTTGAAAAGAACCAATCCTACAGTTTGAATTCTGTACACACGTGCAAGTATAGCCAAGCAACGGGGCCAAGCCATAAAAGCAATAATTGGAGACTGACATTTGTTGACCTTCTTTGTTACGCTGACTGGCTGAAGGGGTTATCTGTGAATGCTGTACTCCTGCAGCCAACCATGCATTAGCAGGGTCCAGGCTCTTCTTGATCGTGTCCCATGACCCTCTAGTGAGTCTACCATATAGTGGAAAACGACAGCACATAACTGCCAGAACTGCAAAAAGTGGCGTAAGCAGAAAAGATGGTAGAAAAACAATAGGGGCCCCTTCGGGTTTGGCCCCTAATAAAATAACAAATAAATTAAATTAGAACGCGTCATTTGACTTCTCCTGGTAGGCGTAGACTTATGTTAAAGGACCACTTCACCACTTTTCAACCTGTCTTCATATAATAGGTCCTCACTAATATAATATTTATTTTCTCATTTTGTGTCTCATAGGAGGGCTGTGGGCAGTTCAGAAAGCGTCCAAACACAAACAAACGTTGCGTAACAGAAACGACGAAGGTGTGGACGCAAATTCTGATTGGCCGGAATGAGATGATGTACGATGATAAGAGCGCCCCTCACTTCACACAGGTGTGTTTTTTTATGTTATAGTATATAACATATAATTAAACATATATTGTGTTAGCCTATATCAATTCCTCAGAAAATTCATTATACTGCTACAGAATGAAATATGGCTAGCTTTTGCTTGCAACAATGTTGCTCCTGGTAACAGGAACTGATGTAATCAAGCTTTGACCTTTACACACTAGCCTGCTTAGCCAAGAGAAACACTGATTTAGTGCCCCATTAAAACCCCTGCTCCAGCCATAGCTGTCATGGTGTATGAGGAGTTTCTATGCATCCGTTTCCAATACACAATTCTCCCCAATGATTTTTTTTGTTCATGTTTTCACTCTCTCGCACGCACACACACACACACACACACACTGCAAATGATTGCTTGAACTGCAATAAATTGTATATTTACATGCAATGTTTTAATTCACACTCTGCATAATACCGTACATTTGGCCAATCACTTGAAGCCCTACTGATTGTCTCCACCAGGCCGAAGGCATGGGGAGAGAGTATGTTTTGCACTCCGTCCGTTTGTGTGTGTGAGTCCGTGCGTGTGTCCGTCCGTCTGTTAACGGCTAATCTCCGGCACCGTTAACCCGATCAATGCCAAATTTTCCACACACACACTCCCTGGATGCCAACGATGACCCACTACCCTAAAATCTCCAGAACAGCCTGTTATAGCACCACCAGGAGGTGAACATTTTTTTTTTAAATATTACTCCTCCAGATTCTGTCCAAAAATCACACAAATTGTTACACACTACCTCTATAGTCATGTGTTCAAGACGGATCTGTCCGATAATTCAGATTACATCCTAATTGGCTAACATTGGCTTTCAAAGTTTGCAGGATTGGCCCGTTTTGAATAAAAAGCCTCAAATATTGGAAGGAGTGTGCAATTTACGTGAAATCTTTCACCGACTTTCCTACTATGCTGAGGAATATATCCCACCGTTTTACAATTTACAATTTACAATTTAGGCATTTAGCAGACGCTCTTAATCCAGAGCGACTTACATTAAGCAAGAACAAAAGCATGGGAATACATCACATAAAAACATTTATCATGAAACATGCGTAAGCTAAGAAAGTAACAGTGGAATATCTATATAATGAAACTTATACATATAAACTATACATATATACTACTATGCTATACATATGTACTATATATATGCACTGACTTGGAACCCCCAGGGGAAGCGGAAGAGAGGGCGGCCTAAGAACACCTGGAGGAGGGACACTGAGGCGGAGCTGAAGAGACAGGGAATCAGCTGGGGAGAGGCGGAAAGGAAAGCCCAAAACCGTGTTGGATGGAGAAGAGTCGTTGATGGCCTATGCTCCACTGGGAGCGACGGGCCTAAGTAAAAAAGTAAGTAATACATATGTACTATGGCGTGCTATGACTACATACTACATACAATACAATTCTAGTGCTGTCTACATAACATGCTATAAGTCTGTTTCAAATGCTATCTAAGTCTACAGAAGTGCTATCTAGGGTAGAGTAAGTGCTATGGGCCATGATGGAGTCTGAAAAGGTGGGTTTTCAGACTACGGCGGAAGATTGGGAGTGATGCTGCAGTTCTGACTGCCATGGGAAGTGCATTCCACAGTTTTGGAGCCAGAAGGGAGAAGAGTTTGGGACGTGTGGAGCGTTGTCCCGGCGTTTTTAGTGAGGGTACTTTCAGCTTCCCTGCGTTAGCTGATCTGAGTGCGCGGGAGCGTTTGTAGGGTTCAATCATACTTGCAAGATATGGGGGAGCCATACCTTTGGTTGCTTTGAATGCCAGCATCAGAGTTTTGTATTCTGTGCGGGCAGCGACCGGGAGCCAGTGGAGGGAGCGGAGCAGGGGGGAGACATGTGAGAATTTTGGCTGGTTGAAGACCAAGCGAGGTGCAGCATTTTGGATCAGCTGGAGAGGCTTAAGTGCACATGCTGGTAGGCCAGTAAGGAGGGAGTTACAATAGTCGAGTTTTGACAAGACTGTTGTCTGGATTAGGAGCTGGGCTGATTCCTGGGTGAGGAACGGTCTAATTCGTAGTATGTTATAGAGTGTGAACCTACGGGAACCTCACATTGGCCTGTTATAGCGCCACCAACAGGTGGATTTTCTCAAAACACATTTCTGGAACAAAATGCCATCCAAAGCATAAGAAGAAATGTCACCCTTTTCACATTGGCATAGCACCACCAGGAGGCCACAACCTGACCCTGGTGGAGACCTGTGCCCAGAGGGGCACTTTTTCTAGTTTAGCTTATATTTAATTCATTTCAGCAATCCAGGTATAATGGAAATGTTGGTTTATATTAGAAGAAGAACATGTTTTAACCAGAGCCTTGAGAAACTACTATAATGCTAAGTTGGTGGTAGCCATGCAGGCACAATATTTTCAGTAAACATTGCCCCTAATAGTTAAGTGCAGACTGCAGAGGAAACATTCTATCTGAGTGCAAATGTACTGTAGAAAATACCACAACAACAACTAAAGGCAAGAATTATGATTAAAGTATACTCCACACAGCCACTTGCTTTGCCTGACTACATGTTTATAGCATATAGCCTTCCCTACAGTATACCCACATCATCGAGCCCACTCAGCCCAGAGCTAGAATGGTGCACATTTGGCCCATGTTGACGTTGCGCATGAGTGAGCTGCAATATACTAGATGGTGTATTTGGTTTCATCTATGCTGATATGAGCCTCGGTCAAACCACGCAGCAGCCTGTAGTAGTGGAACTCTGGAATCATCCAAGAGCATCTGGGTAACTAATGTAGTGTTTGCGGTAATTAAAGCAAACTACGACAGTGTTATTGATCAAGAGAAATCCACAGACTGGTTAGCAAATATTTGATTAAGGTATGCCAAAGAGCATGAACTGACAGTGGTCAATAGTATACCGGTAGTCAATGCTCACTAACTGCTTGGTACACTTAAATCATATGTACACACCTGTGTTTACACTTGTCTGTGGGAAAAGATCCATTGTCCAGTATCACACAATACAAGGCAATCATTCAAAACAATGGCACTTTGCAGCAGGGTAAAGACAGACAGCTGCATAAAATAGCATTGATAAATGACTCTCTCTGTTCGATTTAGTTGTGCCAAAGGGAGGCATGTGTAGTAGTAAAAAGTATTGTCACTGCTTGCCAACACCAAATCAAATGTACCCACAATTAATTGTATTAGCTGCAGGTGCATTCACCCTGCTATGACACAATACGCAATAAGACCAGAGCATCTAATAGAAGAGTTGTGATATTGAGGAGGCAGAAAACAGACCGGTCACGTTGTTCATGTACTCGCACAGGCCCATAGAATCCAATGCATTCCGTAAACTTCCGGTTGTCCCCATTCGTTGTCCCCATTCAATAGAAGTCTATGTAGAGGAGCCGCCATTGGACTGGCCCCATGAAGTGAACGGAGTTTGTGTAACTGTCTTACTCTATGGCTCTGGGTAAGACCATCGCACAAGCTCTTTGATGGCTCTGCCTCATCACGGCAAAGGCATTTTCCTGAGGTAATGTTGCCACGTGCCAAGTGTAGTGAATGGTTGTTGTGTAATGGATATGATAATGTATTTATTACTACAATGAGTAGCATTTGTCATTTCTCAATTGAAATAACCTACCAGTATATTAATTATGAACCATCTTGAATACTTATCTCACTTTGTACTACTTTCCTTATCTATTTGTATTTTGTGACTGCAAGTCAAAAAGTGGGAAGTACCTGTGTTAAAGTTTGGAACAAACATGCCCCTGCACTCACTGTCCCTGTGGTGTTTGGATTTGAATGTAGCCACTATACCTGCCAACTTCAATTCAGTTGCCATTGAAGAGAGTTGAGTTCATTGAGCAGGTTCAGTTTGTGTCATCATTGACATGTGCTGCCAGCAGAGATCTCTGCAGCGGTTCATGTAACTCAAAACACGTTACGTTAACTCAAACACTAGTCAGCCATCTCCCTCTGGATAACCGCCTGACTGAAAAAATAGCCGATATACAAGCTCACAACGTATCGCAAATGCATTGCGAGCTTGTACTATAGATCAGCTGTTTTTGGCATATCTAGACAGGAGGTCTAGACAGTAAATAAAATAACGAATACTGTCAGATTACTTACTTTTGAATTGTCCTTGGGCAAGACGCTTGATTCCCAACTGCTCCAGTGGAGCTGCACTGTGGCCAATAGTAAAAGACTATGGTTGTACTGGGCGGCTCCCAGGTGTGTAGACATGTAGAACTGTATGGTCTGTGAAACCAGGCATCGCTGTAAAAGAGCATCCAAAGCTCAGTCAACTTTCCCAGGATAAATAAAGGCAGAGGGGCCCTTGTGTACAGCAGTTTTTCCCCTCCAGCAATGAACTTTGCATTTCACAGCTCCCCTTGGAAGGTCGTGAAAAGGCCTCAAATGTGGATCAGGAGTTTTTAAATAGCATCCCAGTCTTGTTTTTGTGTGTCTCTCAGCACAGGCCTTAATTTGCCTCGGTAACAGCAGGGAGCAGGAAGTAAGTAGGTTGGGTCACCTGGGAGTTGTAGGGTAAGGTTGGAGTTAGCCCCCACCAGGTCCCACCATGCTCAGAGGAAGAACTGTTGTCGTATGGAAAGCTTGTATCTGGAAAGGGGGAAAAGTTTTTTTAAAGAAAGGAATAAAAGAAAAGGTTATTAAATCAAACAAGAGGGCTTTGACACTTATTACACGCCTTAGGGGTGAAACTCATTAAGCCATATAAATTACCGTGTCAACTTTCAAGTCAAGAAAAAAATAAGAAGAAAAAATACCCTGAATGTCATGTTACATGGTTTTCCCCTAGAGCCATGAAGCAGCAGTGATAAGCCATTTGTGGTTTGTCCTCTGTCAGCCCACCAGCATCCATCTCTCTGACTCCTCGTCCCTTCGCTCTAATAAAGCCCCTGTCATGGGAAGGGCAGCCCAGGAGCCAGCCACACTGCTGCATCAACCTCCACTTATTGATGTGGTGGGGAAATCCTGTTTTCTCTGGTCCATTTGGGAGGTGTGTGTGTGTGTGGGGGGGGGGGATGCGTAGGCTACCACATCACATAAGTAAATGAGCAATGGAATTGTATTTCTCTGCACTGTTGAGGGCTGACACTGACATCCCTCAAACTGAAGGAAACTATCTGTCTATCCTCTGTCTATACCCCCTCAAGATGCTTGCTGTGTTTGATTGTCGAGTGGAGGGAAACCAAAATATTATTTGGCGGGAGAGACAGTGACCTGTAACAAAAGATATTACACACGATCCACAATGTTGTGCTTGCGTATGTACTGGGAAAGTGACAAATTCAGTGTTTGCTGATTGATGAATGGTTTTAAAGACATGTATCAACACTCAAAAGAACTTAATCACTAACAGCAAGCACGGTCAGGACCTGGACGAATTAGTGATGTCTCGATTGGGGCCAGATCAAGTCAAACCAAGACTAGTCACATCTGACCCAGAATATCACCTGATTTCAACCAACATAAATTTTACCCATTAAGACAGACGTCCATGGATGAATCAGAGAGAGTCTGATGGAGGCCAGATCAACTTAAGTCATATCATAACTAGTTCCGATCTGGCCCAGAATAAGATAATTATTTCAACTGGTGAAGACGTCCTGGAAATGATGTAAAGATCATCCCCATAATGGGCTGTGATCTGGCCTAGTCCTGAACGTCACCGGAGTCACCGGAGGACGTCATCATGACGTCATTTACAGTAGCTTGCTGGGCTGTCTTCCATTTGTGCCTACTGTTTGCTGAATAAAAGAGAGAAAAGGACTGCCCACATTTGAGAGGGCTCACCTGGTAAGAGTGCATACTGCATACCATAAATAAGGCTATTGACCTTACCGCAGCCAACCCAGCTTTGAAGTCTCACTAGAGGCTCTTTACTGGATGGCATCCCTTTCTCTATCCCATATTTTTTGTCTCTCTCTTACTAAATAAAGAAGACATACCGAACAGAATAATAATGTAATCATTAAAAAACAAAAAAATGTGAATGTGTCAGCGGGTTTGCAAAAGCTATAATTGTGAGGCTGCAGGCTCCCTTGACCGCTATTTAAGGAAAGAAAAAACAAAAAAGTCTCTGTTTGAAGAGGAGCGAGACACTGATTTCCCCTTTATTTTATTGCAGAATAGAAAAACAAAAACGTTGTTCTCACGTGTTCCTGCCTTCAGTGGCATAATGGCAGGTTCAAGAGCTACAGGGCTGAGAGGGGTTAAGAAATCAATTTGTGTAAGGGTTAAGGAGCTATTTGATTTGGAATCTCAAGGGCACACAGCTAAAGCTTGTTCCATCTCTTCTGCCCATTACCCAGAGTGCATCAGCGTGTCATTTTGCCTCCTTGGGATATAGGTACAAAGGAGGGAGGGAGACAGAGAGAGATTGAGTGAAATGCAGAGAGTGAAGACGAGAGATGTAGGAAAAGAGACTGAGAAAGATAGAAAAGAGCTGGAGATGAAAGAAATGGGGACAAAGGCTGACAGAGTGCGTAGGGGGGGCACAGAGGAGGGTGTGTAGTTCTAAGATAGAGCTCTGTACTGGTGCTGGGCTTGCGACTGTAAATCCTCCCTCGTCGGAATTCAATCACAGCAAAGCTGCAAGCCAGCAGGAAGGGGGCGGGGGACTGATAGAAAAAAGAAAGCGAGAGAGAGAGAGAGAGAGGGAGGGGAAGGCGAAGGCGGTAGTCATCTTCAACTTCCATCTCACTATCAGCAGACTATTAAAATCACTGGGCTTTGCATGAACTGTGCGTTCTTTTTCACCCTTCTCTCGATCAGTCTCTCCGCTGCTTGGATGTGAGGGGTGATGGAGGGCATGGTAACGTTGAGAACGCTGGCCAGCTGCTGGTGGTGGTGTTGGTGATTAGGGGGCAAAGGTGAGATCGGTGCATGGAAGGGGTAGAGAGATGGAACGTTCGGTGGGTTTGCTGAGTTGAGAGAACTCCTGTTCTGCCTCACTGCCCTCCTCTTGTCCCCAATCCCCCCTGTGTCTGTCTGTGTCTCTCTCTCTCTCTCTCTCTTGCACACATACATTTTCCGGTGTCCTTCAAGGCCTCATGCATGGGTGAGCAGTGCACCATGGGAAGCTGGTGTGAGATCGCAGGCATAGTTTTCAGATGCTTTTCAAGGTCAGGTGTCCCCACTGAGGTCCTCGGGTGTCAGAGCAGAGCAGGCTGACATAGACAGATAGAAACCAACAGTTCTGTACACAGTACCACACACACATCTAATACACAGTGTCTGTGTTTGTGCAGAAACACAAAATATGCTCACAAACACAGGATAAAAACACATGCATATACATAACTCATAAGCACAAAGGCAGTCATAAAACACAAGCACGCACACAAGGCAAACACAATCACGCATGCATGCACGCACGCACACACACACACACACACACACACACACACACACACACACACACACACACACACACACACACACACACACACACACACACACACAGTACACATACAAACATGACATGTGTAGGGCTACATCAAATGTAATTTTGTGATCTATTATTAGAATGTCTGCTAAGACTTCATATGACATAATTAACAAAGAAAACCTTGTGCAACGAAATGTTTTAAAAACAAATCCTCAATTTGATTATAGTAATTATTCTCCTAAAATATATTGTCCTTTTTTGAGTGGCCTATGCACCGCTCTGTGTGTCTGTATTTCAGATTGATTGTTCATCACACTCTTTATACTGTACGTAAGGATGACCTTGAGCCTGACAAAACATAAACAAGCTCAGACTGCAGATAACAGGTCTTCCCTTTCCTTTTTCTTCCCTCTCTCAACACTCTCTCTCTCCCTCTCATTAGCTCGCTCCCTCCCCATCACTTAATTACCACCCCTCTCCCTACAGTGTGATGCTCTCCCTCTTTCCTACTCTTCTCTCCGTAATTGTGGATCTCCATATATGGATATGTGATGTCATTCACCTATCATGTTGCCCAACAACAGCGATTTAGTGTGTTAACTGAAGGAGCCTGGACCACTTCCTCCGGATTTTATTCCATGCTCTGACAGTGTAAATAAATTCTTTCTATTTTCTGAATGACAGTTTAGTGGTAAGAGTTTAAGGGAATTCCCTCTCAACTCATACCTGCTGTCCCAGAAATGGACAACAGGCTCGCCTGTAAAGTCATATATCCAGTGAACATGTTTATAGACCTCGATCATATTTCCTCTGTGCCTCCTATACACTAACGTTAACCTTTCTTCATATGACAGTTCTTTCAACCCTGGTATTAATTTAGTAGCCCTCTTCTCTGAAGATAACGGCCTTACTGAATGGGAAACGGTAACTAGTCAGCTTACTAGTTACAGCAAAAAGTAGTTTCTTTCGTGTTTTGAGGACCCCCTTGAAAACGAGTTGCTGCAACTCAAGAGAGTATCCTTTAGTGAAATTTCAAAATAAGTTAGTTCCAACACTGTTTATTACTACCGGTAATCACATCCAAGGCAGTGCTGTGAAGGAGTTATGTCTCTGAATTGCATCAGAATTCTTTGCAGCAAATGCTGGAGTCAAGCACCTTTGAAAATGAATGGGCAACACGCACTCACTCACTCACGTGTGTGTGTGTGCGTGTGCGCGCACACACACACACACACACACACACACACACACACACACATACATATACACACAGCCCAAATAATGCATACAGGTTGACCTGTAAACAACACACCTTGGAATGTAATGAAGAGACATTGGAGGCTATTAGGGGCCTTTGCGTGGCTGAGCATTTTATGTTGTGTTCAATGTCATTGTGCAACAAAGAGCCCAGTTATAATGCGGTCCTCTGGGCAGTTTCTGAAATGCGGCCTTGAGAAAGGACATCAGGAAAAGGACAATCTTTCAATATGCAAAGTGGTGAAAACATCCAAACATTTGGTTTTAATTGTCTCCACCAGGCCGAAGGCATGGGGAGAGTATGTTATGCACTCCGTCCGTCCGTCCGTCTGTTTTGAGCTTTAAAAACGGATGCTGCCTCAGCGGATGATGTGGTCTAGGTGTGCAATGAGCCACATGGCTCAAATCTGCAGAACTATGGGAGTCTGGGTTGCCCTTCTTTTCTTGTTTACTTATCTGCTTAATACAATCAGGACGCTTGTTTTAAGAACCAGAATTAATTAGTGTTCTCTTGAGATACGTTAGCTGGTGATGAAGACAGAAGGAGACTCGTTGCTTTCTTTGAATTAATCCCACATGTGCAGCTTTAATTAATGTGTGCCTTCCTGATGTCCCTGCAGATCAATAAAACAGAGGGCCGGCATTAACTGCTCTTTTTTTCAAAGTGGGAGAGTGCGTCTCCTCCCTTTCCCAGCCACGTGTTCCTCTCTCAGTGCTCACCTTCAAACACGGGCTGGCGTGACTTTATTATTCTGTCACCGGCTATCACACACAGACACTCGCAGACGGTGCTGGCACGCTAACTGCAATGCGTCACACAGAGGAGGAAAGTGCGTATGTCCACAGACACAATACTGCAAGGGCAATCGCAATAAAGGATGTGTGTGTGTGTGTGTGTGTGTGTGTGTGTGTGTGCAGGGAGAATTATTTCATGACACTCAAGATTTAACGTCCTGTCTCGCTGCAGCCCACATAGGCTACACGATATCACAAACATTTCGCCCTGTGTAGCCTGGCTTTCCTGTGTGTGTGTGTGTGTGTGTGGTGTGCACGCAGAGAGAGAGAGACGTCAAAATGATGTGTATAGCCACAAAGATATAATGACAGACGATTTAAAAAAAAGACGATCTGATGACTCGCCATTAAAAAGCATGAGGGTCTATTTAAAACACATATGTTTTTTGACTGGGGGGTTATATTCTGACAGATACTGCCTGTCAGAATTTCACCCCCATCCCTATCTAAAGCTTGGAGAGTATTAGGATGTTAATATTAATTTTGAATTCATCCTTATGGCTCGTACACACTGCACGATATTTGCTCCGATTATGCTGTCGGGGACCATTTTTCGCGCTCCTCGACAAAACTCCCGATCTGACCCAAGATCAGGCTTTGATCGCCGAGATTTTGCTCGCTGTGTGAGAAAGGCTCTGCGAGAAAATATACGGTAGCGCCGATAAAAGTGCTCGCCGATGTCTCCCCGACGTCTTCTGAATATCTAGCAGGTTTGATATTTGGCTCTGTCGCCGACTGGACATTGTACAGTATGAAATGGGTTGCTAGCGCGTCCCGAGAAGTCCTGTATTGCAGCCAATGAGAGCACTTGCACTGACACTATCTGTCTGTCTGTTATTAGATGATAATAATATATAACCTTTATCCCTTGAGTAAATACCTGTCCTGTGTCATACAATGGTAGCTATTTTAGCCCAATGTTGCTGTTAAATAGTCTATAAAACCAACTAATTTCAATAATGTTGATAAAACCGCATCGGAGCAAACTTTTGGACCTTGTGTGTGTGTGTGTGTGTGTGTGTGTGTGTGTGTGTGTGTGTGTGTGTATGTGTGTGCGCGCGCACGTGCACGTGCACGTGTGTGCGAGCGATCACACTTCAGGGCCAGTTGGAGTCACACCTCCTTCACATGGTCTCAGTTCTTCTGTAGTTGCTACTCTTTCACCCCCATTCCACCTCTCCAACCCAGGGCCCTCTCTCTCTCTCTCTCTCTCTCTCTCTCTCTGTGTCTCGTCTCTCAATAGAAACAAGCTCAGTGTGCAGCCACGGGTGGTTGAAACGAGGGGACACACACATACACCAAGTGAAGTGTGTGTGTGTGTGTGTGTGTGTGTGTGTGTGTGTGTGTGTACACGCGTGCGTGCGTGTGCCCGCCCATGTGAGTGTGTGCGTGTACATAGCCTCCTATGTGTTTAGAGATGGTCAGATGGACAGTGGGAGGCTCAGTATTCCATGATATCGTAGGGCGACTCCCGTCTTCTCAGAAGATGCAACATGCAGGTTTGATAGATACTGTAGATTCTGTAGAAAGAGATCGATCGGTAGAATACATTTCACGCACACACGCACGCACACACGCACAAATACACACAGTTAGTGTACCTTATAGTATACCTTATTTTTACATCTGCTTCATTTGCCGAATAAGCTAAATTAGTTTTGCATGCTTTCCCACTGATCTAATTTACTTTTGTCTCCCCTTCTCTCTCTTCCGGTTTTCTCAACTCTGGCAATCTCTCATTTATTTTTTCAGTTTAGAATAATTTCGGCATTCATATACTTTCAGATTCAGATTAACATTTTAGACGATGGAGAATGCTTGAACATAGGCTTATAATGCCAGCCTGTTTTCATTTGTTTGGACCTATAGTATGGGTTTGACATAAAGATTATTATTATATTGTCATATACGCTCTCTTTTTCTCCTCTCCATCTGGCTTCATCTATCGAAACAGGTCAGGAGGTAGGAAGGTTCCCAGTTCGATCCCGGGCTCCCCAGCATTTATAGTGTCCTTGAGCAAGACGCTGAACCCCATATATTTCTCCCGATGAGCAGGTTGGTGCCATGCACGGTTTCCTCCGCTGTGTGTGTGTGTGTGTGTGTGTGTGTGTGTGTGTGTGATGCACAATCTATGTAAAGTGCCTTGGTAATAAAGGTGCTATAAGACTAGGTTTATAAGCCCATCTCTGTTGTAATCAGCTAACATATGGCACATTCCCTAAGTGACGCTTTGTTGGCAGAACCAAACAGTGGGTAGTAGTGGCTAGTAGAGGCTCAGGGACCTTTAGCACCTCCGGCTTCTTAGCACCTTATCGATGAAACAGGGCAGCGAGGTCTGAGACCAGCGAGTATAACTGCTGGGGTAGGGTTATACTCGTTTCACCTGCAGTCAGTCAAACATGCCTGCATAATAGTTATACCTATATATCCCAATGGTGTGTGATGTGTAGAGACATATCTTAACTAGAAAAGTCACAATTTTGGTTGCCGCAATCGCTTACATGTTACATTGCGGCTTAGGAATCCACCACTCCTGAATGAAGTGTCTGGTGCTGGGACTCTGGTGTAACACACAGGTCCTGGGCTTGGTAAGAGCAAGAGTGGACCTTGTGAGACGTAGGCGGGGCCTGGACAGGAGTCAACCCACAGAGCCTAGTCCTTCCATGTGCCAGAAGCGTACCTCCCAGCCATGGCAGAGTAGTTCTGGAGTAGTTCCAACGGATTGTGTGGCCTTGGTCTTTCCCTAATGGGACTGATCGAGGGTAGCTACTGGGACATAAGTCGGGACTTGATCACCCTGGCTGGGTCGCCTGAGCGAGGGGTATGATTTTCGACAGACCCGAAACCCAGATGACCTTGGGATACATCACTGAGGATACGTCCCAGGTGCATTTAGATCAGGGGACAGGGAGGCTTATAGCAGAGCCAGAGCAGCCCTGAAAAGAGGCATTAAAAATGCAAAGCAACAATATAAATAGTGTATTGAGGACAACTTCAGAGACAACAACTCCCGCACCATGTGGCAAGGCATCAGAAATCTCACAGACTACAAACAGACCCCCGGTACCCCACCCCTGACAGACCCCACCCTCCCAGACCAGCTCAATGCTTTCTTTGCCAGGTTTGAGAATAGCAGCAACGCAGGTCCAGACATTAACATCACAGACACAGAGGGTGGCTACCAACTGAGTTTTCAGCCATATCAGGTCAAACAGGTCCTCCAGAACATCAACAGCAACAAGGCAGCTGGACCCGACGGTGTTCCAAGCCGAGCACTGAAGGCGTGTGCTGGCCAGCTTGCCGCAGTCTTTGCAGACATCTTCAACCTGTCACTCAAGCAAGCGACTGTTCCGACCTGTCTAAAAGCCACTACCATCATTCTTGTCCCCAAAGCCTCAGCCATCACCTGCATGAACGACTACAGGCCGGTCGCTCTCACGTCGGTGATTATGAAATGCTTTGAGAGACTGGTGCTGGCCAACATCAAAACCTGTATTCCCCCCCCCCCCATGACCAACAGCCTACAAGGCTAACAGATCAACGGACGATGCTGTCACATTAGTGCTACTTAAGGCTCTCTCTCACCTGGAGAATCTAGAGAGGAACCCTAACATCTATGTCAGGGTGTTGTTTGTTGACTTTAGCTCTGCGTTCAACTCCATCCGCCCCTGTAAACTAGTCATCAAACTGCAGGCCCTAGGAATACAACCGAGGGTAGAGTACTATTTGTTCATTGGCAAAGAGACAAAATTCCCTTCCTTTATACTTCTTAAACCAATTAGATTATCAAGATGAAGAATCTGTTTTTAAAATGGATCAATCTGGTGTTCTCCATCGAGTTACATAACCTCCACCTGAGTACTCAAGTACTCAAGTAAATGTACTTTAGTTACCGTCTACCACTTCCAATTCCTGACAGTCCCGTCTGTTTACAGGAAATTGGACACGGTGACCGGCGTGATTGGACGGGGCCAGTTCGAGGGTACTATTTGTTCATTGGCAAAGAGACACTAATGGAATATTCCCTTCCTTTATGCTTCTTAAACCAATTAGATTATCAAGATGAAGAATCTGTTTTTAATGGGGTTTTTTGCGGCTTTCGCCTTTATTTTATATATTTTTATAATAGTCTGACAGGAAATGGGGGGAGTGACATGCAGTAGGCTGTCGGGGATCGGGAGTCGAACCTTGACTAAAAGTAGGCTACTAAAGTGCAAAAAATATACCTAAAATACCAAAAGTAAAAGTACTCATTGCGCAGTGTCCCATTTCATAATTGTCAAAATGTATTAAAAAAATCTTTTGAAAATAGCCGATCTGCTATTTTCAAATGGCCGAAATATGTATACGGCTGAAGTGGTTAGCGTGTTTTGTAATGATACTCCAAATCCTTTTTTTTTTTAATGATTTGTACTTCAAAACAATACAATACTACAGATGCACAAAAAACAAAACATAACAAACACAAAATAATGATACTCCAAATCTTAATTCTACAAGTAACTAGTAGCCTAACTAAAGTTTTCACAAATTGTAGTTTTAGTAAAAGTAGGCCTACAATATTTTACTCTGAGGTGTAAGTGAGGTAGAAGTAAAAGTATTGAATACAGAAGAAATTGAAGCAGTCTTCTCCTTCATATACAGTATGCAACTCATTCATCGCTGCAGTTCATTGGAGCGACGAGCGACCTGTATCATGGCTGCCATACTTGGGGAGGCACGCTGCCACTCAAAGTGACTACTGGCCAATAACACAGTGCGTCCTTTCCAGGACTTGTCTAGGGTGCCCGAGATAACCTGCATCCAGACAGTCGCGTCACGAAGATGCAAGATGCAGCTTAGAGCAGGAGTCACTTCCTGGTTTTTAAACAGCTGGTGGATGGAAATGAAGCTCCACCCACGCTGAAACTTGTCAGCATGGGCAAAGCATTTCTGGTTTTCTGGACGCTGCAAGTTGTGCCCCAGATGAGGTGTCTACCTTTATGTCTATGTTTTCCTTGACTCCCTTAATAAGAGGAGCACTGCAGGGCCCCTGTGTTATGTTGTGCATTGATTGGCTGTCCCAGACGTTTCATTAGTGCACCTGGAAATACAGATTGATCAATCTGCAATAATACTGAGCACAGTAGTAATTGTCTGATGGGCCATTTATGCAACACACACATTCAGTGGATGTGGCTAATCTATAGCCCATGAACACATGCACACAGAGCAAAAGCAAACAGATCTCTAACCACAAATGTAGCCTAAGAATTAAAATGTAAAGTGCCATGCAGGGCTTCAGTGTTAAAGGGCAGCGATCTCCTGTATTCCTCAAGGGACCACAGCGACAGCAGACAATCTGTCCACTTTTATAGGTGTCTGTTAATGAGCCACTAATGAAGACAGAGCGGAAATGGTTCAGCTGATCAATTGAGCACATAGTGTGTGTGTGTGTGTGTGTGTGTGTGTGTGTGTGTGTGTGTGTGTGTGTGTGTGTGTGTGTGTGTGTGTGTGTGAGCAAATTAATGAAGCCAACACACAGGTGTGGACATGAGAACTGAGGAGAGGGTTCATTCATAATACAGTATGAATGAACCCTCTCCTCAGTCCTCATGTCCACAGTATGCATATTATGCATACTGTAGCGTTAGACTTTGGAATGGCAGATGGAAGACAGGATGATACTGCCCCCTGCTGGCACTGGATATAGAACTTAAGTCTAGCAGCTGGAGAGCTAGATTAATGAGCTAGTAAGCTAGTTTATCCCCTCTTGTATTCTCTGTTCTTCAACCTCGCTGGCTTTCTTGACTCATTCATTAGACTCAAGTCTTATTCATTAGACTCAAGTCTTATTCATTAGACTCTAGTCTTATTCATTAGACTCTAGTCTTATTCATTAGACTCTAGTCTTATTCATTAGACTCAAGTCTTATTCATTAGACTCTAGTCTTATTCATTAGACTCTAGTCTTATTCATTAGACTCTAGTCTTATTCATTAGACTCTAGTCTTATTCATTAGACGCAAGTCTTATTCATTAGACTCTAGTCTTATGCCCTCCTTTCTCTCCTCACTGACACTGATGGTCTCTCTCTCTCGTTCGCTCTTCTCTCCCCCTCATTCAGTATCAATTGTTATAGAATCATATTAGAGCAATAAAGCCATATTTACTGTACTTGATGTGCTGACAAGTGACAACTCACTGACTCTTTCACATAGCCAGCAGAGAGCATATTGATTTCCACACTTCACTCTCCATTACACAGACCCCACTTAGCACAGTGAATAAATAGTCAACACTGCAAGAGGCAAGATAGAATTTTATTACCTTATGTGTTTATTTTAATTAGAGCACTTTTCATGTAGCCTACTGTATCTATATTTTAAATATAGGCTAGTAAATATTATCATTTGCTATCTATCTATAGTAGGCTAGAGTATAGAGTATATGTTTGATAATCAGAAACACGGATCGTAAAGTAGCTTCAGCTAGAAAGTCAAATTTTTGCACCAATAATACTTTTATTATGGACAGGCAGGGAGTCAGGGACAACATCATGATATCAGGTCCTGGATTGACAGAGGCCCCCATGGGGCCTCTGTCAATTTGTCAATGTTATAGCGACATTGACAATTTGTCAATGTCGCTATAATGTGATTATTATCAGAGCCGCTAAACAAAGTTACTATGGATTTGTATGGTAGAATTGGTAACCTCAGTGTTAATTTAACTCTGACGGTTCTCAGTGTTGTAGTGCTACTTTTAGAAGTGGGGGACGCCACTTCGCCGCACTCCCCCTCCACTACACCCCGCTGGTTCCATTTGAACATCCTGTCCGAGATATAGACACACATTTGGTTATAGGCTTGCTGGGGACCACTGGCGCTGGGGACCCCTGGTATATTACCCGGACCTCACGTTGAGAACAAACAAGTGCTACAGAGGAAGCTACACATACAGTATAAAGAACACCGGTCAAATGATTATGTTGCGGTGATCCTTGAGTCCATGACTGCCCAGCATCCACCATGGCAACTCCTAATGCGCCCTAGGCCATGGCATGAGTCTGAGTCATGAGTCTGTCAAATTGAGAAAAGCAGTTTGTGCAGTGTTGGTTTTGATGTGTTGTACTTCCCTCAATAAACACTTGAGAGCAGTGTTTCCTCAAATAATTTATCACAATTCAATACTTGGAATGTTATTATCAGCTCTGATGCCTTGCTCCAGAGCCTATGAATGGTGTGTGATTGCTTTGACCATTGAGCCGTGCAAGTAGTGGAACCCCTACCGTTTCGAGCCATATGCTCTTACTCCAGTGAGCTCTAATATCACCGTTCCTGGGGGGGGGGGGTTCTAGGTCTAAATGGACACTTTATGTCTGTAACTCAGAGAGCGTACACTGTCTGAGTTATTGGGATCCTTGGAAATACATGGTTTGAGAACCACAATTTCTACCCCATTAAAGGAGAATTTCCGCTTTTCTTACCGTAATCTGATTTTATTATATCCAACAATCAGTGGATACACCATAGACATAATAAAGGCAGACGGCTCTGGGGTGTCTGTTCTCGAGAGAGGGCGAAATTTTCCAGAGATTCCTTGCGAAGCATAGCGGAAGCGAGCGTAGCGTAAGTCCGGGAAAAGAAGCGCTGTGATTGCCCAGTAGTCACTTGAGTGGCACGATTTAGCCTAAGACCCAGCGCACCTGTACGGTTATTGGATATTAAAAGATTAAGGTAAGAACATGGATGTATCATGCTCGAGAAGCTGGCTTTCTCTGGGGGAACAGAAGCCTCGTCCCTAGCCGTTTCACTGAACCACATAAATACCAAATAAGTTGTCATCACAACAGATTCAGTTGAACCATACAACAGCACAGTGCAAAATGTCACGAGCCTACACTGCAAAACAAACACCACAGAGGAGCCAAAGCAAATCATCCCTCCTGTTTTCCTATTTGTTTGCTTCCATATGAGTTTTTTCGGATGAGAGACCACAAGAGGTTGCAGCTGAATTTTTTTTTCTCCTTCCCTTCTTTTCATTCCCAAGGCCTGAGTAAATTACTATGGAAGTATCTACTCAACCTCATGCAATACCACCATAACCATCAACCAACACACACATACGCACGCACGCACGCACGCACACACACACACACACACACACACACACACACACACACACACACACACACACACACACACACACACACACACACACACACACACACACACACACACACACACACACACCTCCACCGCCCACCCAGACAAGCGGTGGTGGGAAATGTTTTATTCAGTATCATGTACGAAGGCTGGCAACCGCAAGAATATCCAATGTCGAATTTGAATACATTTGACACCACAATCTGAATGAATTATGGTTTAAATGTGATTTGTTGTTGAAGCGGTGCACTCTTTCCCTCTCTCTCACTCTCTCATCTATCCTAGTGTTATATTTGAATGGTTGTTTGTTTAACTTGCCAGAAGGGCTGGGGTGTTATTTCACAATTGATTTATTAGACTACAAGGTGTAAGGATTTTATTTGTACATTTAGTAGGGGTGGGTGAGGGGTTTGCTCTCTAATGCAAACGTCACTGTCAGGAAGAAACCTTGTATCTCCATATTCTCCAACTTTTTTGTTGTTGTAAATGAATGTCCTACTTCTTCATACAAGTGTGAGTGCTGCACAAAAGTATTGAAAATAGCAGGTGTACAAGATCTCAACGTGTCACATTGCGATGTATTGATATCTTGTAGATCTTAGATCTGCTATTTTCACTGTTTTAAATTGTTTTTAAAATAACATAGAGTTTTCCACCCGAGAGCGACGAAATGTTGCAGCTTGTTTTGGAGTGTTGGCAGTAGCCTGCTGTTCAGGTCGTTTAGTCATTGGCAGTTATGTACAAACAATCACTGTAAGCATTCCTTCCTGGACTCAGATCAAATCCTGCCAGAACCTTTTCTCATGAGTCTCCCTCTCAACTTTCCCTGTTTTATTGGACATATCATAGGCAAATTATTTAATTAATTAATTTAATTAATTTAAATATATTTTCAAAACATTCTTGAATAGCCAGTCTTTTAGCTCATAGATCAGCTATTTGCTTGCTATCCTAGGAAACTAGAGGTTTGGGCCACTATGCGGAGCTCACATCTTGCAATTGGGCTGCTATACGCGACCCTCGCACCTATGTCGCACTGCCGATCCGATATGTCTGAGTCACAGTGTCCATTTATGCCCATATATGGAGATTTCTGATGACGTCAGTATACGCCCATTATAAGCACATGCCTGTGACAGTGACCAAACACTGTCACTGTCCATGTTTTGTTCTTTACATGTTCTTTTCAATGGTGCATACTTGTTGGGTAGTATGGACAAACAGACATAACAAACTATACACTTTAAGGTTCTTTATTAAGAAAACAAATCACAATCAGCCCTCTCACGTAGTTCTGCTCAAGGATTAAACCATCAAAATGGGTTCCAGGACTTTAAATAGGTTATCAGGAAAGTACTCCTGAAACCATTGATTGGTGCCTATATTTGGCCCCAACCAACTCCTTGTCTATGGACAAGCCAGGTTTTTGTATCAAAGAGGGACCCTGGACTTTGACAAGACTTTGAAAAAGTCTACCAGCCTAAATGAATGTACCTACCTAATATATTTAGTTCTTTACAAGCTGAGTCACAATGTGTTGTGATGCCACATGTTGTGAGCTTGTGGATCTGGTATTTTTTAAAGAAAATAATGTTGAAATGTGAAGACGTTTAAATAATGTAGAAACAAATGAATACCGGTAGTCTTCTCTTCTGGGGAGAAGCGCAAACATATTTTCAGATGGGGTGCACGTCCAGACAAAAAGCTTTGAGAACCACTGCATGGAACAGCCCACCTTCTTTAAACACCCTTTTTTACTTGAACACAAGATCACACATCTTATATATTTGATATATAAAGTAGGAGTATTTCCCCTTGAACTCGCTCGTTAGTTGAAATGCCCTCATTTAGTATCTTGTAGTGGCTCTGTTTCAGTTGGTGTACTGCATAAGCCAGTATTCTCAGCTCTTGTGGTAATCAATTAGCCTTGTGCATGCAATACTAATACTAGGGGCAATATGCATTGCAAAGGCAGGTGATGGCTGGCTGTGCCAGGCTAGTACTCAGTTGAGTTGGCATTGGCAAGTGGTTGATGTGGTGAAGTGTTGAATAGCAAACTGCCTATACCTAGCACCAAGTCACCAACATGCTGCAAAAGGGCCTTTAATGTATTGGGACAGTGGAAATTCCCTTGTGTGTATATACTTTCCTGTCTGGTCTTATACAGCCTTACCAGTGAAGCCTGCTTGTTTCCAAAACCAGAGTCCAATATGGAAACCTCAGAGCTTTAGAAGGGCCATCTGCTCTTCAGACCAGCTAGGGAGAAACTTAGCCTTCATGTCCCAAATTAGGACTTCAGTAATCGTTACTATGATTCCTGTGTGTGTGTAGTTGTGGCCAGTGAATGTGGTATGTCTGCCCACATATCCAATGGCTTATGTTACCCCTGCCTAACACACACACACACACACACACGCGCCCGCACAGTACGTTTGTATAACTATACTTGTGAGGAAGTCAACATTTTAGGACGGCGATTTTATGAATGCAATTAAAACTTTTGAGTATCTGCTGATACTGATTTATCCCTATCCGATATTTATATTTTTATAAAACTCTTATCACACAATAGTACAATACAATATCCAAAATCACAGACAATATCCAGTCTAATATCATGATATGGATATAATGTTGATAATAGGGATGTCCCGATCAAATTCTTTGCTCCCGATCCGATTCCGATCATTTGAAAATGACATGATTGGCCCCGATTTCCGATCACGTGATCGGATCGCGACAACCCTTTCTATGTCTCAAATTCTACTACCGGTATACTTGTGAACGACATTTGGCCCACATAATTATAGCTATCATGTACAATGTGTGTGTACACACACACACACACACACACACACACACACACACACACACACACACTGTGTGTCTGAATAAGCTTGTGCAGTCTGCACACATGCACATTACACACAGCGCAAAGGGAACAGACTCAACCCATGTTGTGATGCCCAGTCAATGATGACTTCCTGGCAGCCTGAACCCACCCACTGAGCAGCATCTGTGCTGTCTGAGAGGACTTTATATGACATCAGGGAGGTGGAAAGATCGGCATAGGTTGGCTTGCGCTGGCCGATGTTCCATTCACCAGCACTTTAATGCAATCACTGCAACCGCAGTGAGAGGGTGAAACACAAACATGGTTACTCGTGTCTGGTTGGATGGTGAAGTCAGCCATACAATGCAGACAGCAGCTGTGGCCTTCTTGATGTTATGCTGCATGTGTGCGTGCATGTTGTTTGGAATGGTAGGCAGAAGTCAAGTGGACACAGTCATTACCAATTGCTTTATCTTCTTAGGAAATACATATTTTTTTTATGATGTCAACGGTATGGTCATCTTGTTGTGACTGTGAGTCATTAAATAGTACTTAAGGTGTACACTTTGAATAAAGTCTCTCTGCCACTCTGTTGGTTTTAGGCATTTAGCAAATGCTCTAGAGTAAAATGCAAGTATGGTCATTGGGCCCTAACAATCATGGTAAATAAATGGTCACGTAAATATAGTGTAAAGAAAACAATAAGTGCTAGAAAGTAAATAGATACTAGAGATAAAGATTTTACTGTTTACAATCACACTTTATGCATTCTCAGTAAACAACATTTGTAACTAACTTAACAAATCCATTAGCTCATTTATAACTTCATCTGTTAATCCTTTATTTGTTTACTATATTGGTATGACTGCATCTGTACTCGATTGCGGGTGCAAATCTGTTAAGAGCTATACGTGCACACATGAAAACCACATTCCTCACAGAAAGGGGAAGTGGAGAGTAGCTCCCAGCATCCGCTTAAGTGTCTCAGGCAGGAAGTGGTTCAGACATACAGTAGAATGAGGCCAGATAGCAGTTTGTGGAGACTGCACAATGACTAAACACAGACAAACGTCTGTAAATAAATACTTTCTCCCAAGCTCAGACCTGCTAGGCTACAGGATGACTGAAAGTCTCCAGAATGAGATAGGTCTTCACTTCATGAACACAGAATGTGATAGGAGGTATGTACGGTACCCTGAAGCCCAAAGTTCTTTTACAGGATAAAGTTGCACAACAAGCTGTTCTGTTCCGTTCTGTTTTGATATATTGTATGCTTCTAAACTTTTGTTTAGATAAGTAAATAATTATCATGTCAAGGACACCCAAAACAATTGTGCCATGGACCCCCATAAGAGATTGTCTATTCCGTTTGATCCCATAAGAGGCTCCAATGTTCCACATCATATACTGTACAGCAAGTTGTAAAAGTATTACAGTACTGGTGTACAGTAGTGTACAGTATTGGCCCAAAGTATACACTTTAAGATTTGAATTAACACTCTAGGATTTAATTTACAGGGTATGGTGTATTCTGTATTCTTTTGGCATTCAGAAAAACTAAAACAATCTCATCTCAGCCCGCCAAGTGGATCCATTAACTGAGCTAACATAAGTGCACTAGCCCTAAAGTGTGGCACACGACATTCACTCCTTCACCCAGCCCGCTCTGCTGGCTGCTTCACTCATTCTAGCCTTATAAACCTTTAGGAGGCCAAGCGTCAGCACACAAAGAGATTTAGTATTGCCAGAGCCCCCAAGGGTGGGAGCTGGGTAGAGATGGGATGGGGATCGGGGGCTCCAGCCCCCAGACAGTTATAGATCCAGTTACCTTTCAAGAGCAATTTCAGCGCAGATAGGATTAAAAGTAATGGCGTTTGACACGGATGGGTCCGGCACATTGGAATCCATTGGTGGGGGTTTATCACACTGATATTTCCAGGGGTGTGTGTGTGTGTGTGTGTGTGTGTGTGTGTGTGTGTGTGTGTGTGTGTGTGTGTGTGTGTGTGTGTGTGTGTGTGTGTGTGTGTGTGTGTGTGTGTGTGTGTGTGTGTGTGTGTGTGTGTGTGTGTGTGTGTGTGTGTGTGTGTGTGTGTGTGTGTGTGTGTGTGGTCGGTCAGGCATGCAGCTGAGTAATGCAGGACTTCACTTCAGTGACATAGTATACAGGGGCCTGTGGATCCAGTCTTAATAGCTATAGTAGCTCTGGAGACACTGCCCAACACACACACACACACACACACACACACACACACACATGACATAGCCCCTCTATTTCAGGGACATAAGTCGTACAGTATATAGCCTACAAAACATTTTCTGAAACATGTTCTGATGACCTCCTGGCACTCATTAGGCATTCCACTACACTCGCAGAGTGCATTTATCTGTCGATCTGATGGATGCCGCTTTAATGTCTTTCTTTTCTATACTTCATTTATAAGCACCCAGCTAATGTTCATTATCTTAGTTATGATGATGGAAAGCAATATTCAACCACACACAGCATGATCTGTTTACTTCTTCGGGGGGAAATTCAACTACAAAATAATTGTCTCCCTCGTTGCTGTTTAATTTCAATTTGTACAAGCAAGACTCCTCAAGGTCAGCAAATGATGGCAATGTGTTTGGAATTAGAATTTCAGTCTGTTGCCTCAGGGCTAAAATGTGCTCATCCAATAGCATGGTAGTACACTTGACCTGAATAACAATGTTAGCGTTCCCTCAATTTGTGCTGTTACATAGGGCTTTGTCTGACCTTTATTTTTTACAAAGTTTCAATGGCAATCTCAAACCAAAAGTAAACGAAGACAAATATGTGCCTTTTTACAGTAACAGCAATATACAGTATATTGTCAATGACAGGTGACCATTACCTGTGTGTGTGTGTGTGTGTGTGTGTGTGTGTGTGTGTGTGTGTGTGTGTGTGTGTGTGTGTGTGTGTGTGTGTGTGTGTGTGTGTGTGTGTGTGTGTGTGTGTGTGTGTGTGTGTGTGTGTGTGTGTAATATTTTTTTATAATAAAGATCGTTATAATTATATGCACTCCTACAATATAGACTACAGAGAGGAAAAAAAGGAATACAGTTTGAACTGTTGATTTGACTTTTGGCTTTGCTCACCGTGCAAACACACATTGTACAGCTTTCATCTCTATTTGGAGGTCTGAGGCTGAGGAAAACGGGGCAGAAAACACCAACCAGCATGGAAAACCTAATTCAATTAACACATGGCCTCATAAGACACCCATGCCCCCCCCCCCCCCCCCCCCCCTCTTTCTCTGCTTTTGGCATTGCTGTTAAACTCTGTAAACACACTGTACACAGTAATCATTACCTGGACACACTAAACACTTTTCCTTCCTGAGAACAAAGCAGGAAAGAAAAAGGGGGAGAATGCATTAGCAAGTGAAATGAGTTGATAAGCTTGCATTTTTTTGCGATGTAGCTGTGAAATCATACAGCAAGGATGAAATATCTCTCCGCCACTCGAGTATTGAAAGCCAGCGGAGCTGGGAGTTAGCTGCTGTGAATGATTGAACTAATATTTAGAGTTATTAGTTCTGCTACATTTTCTCATAGAATGAGCAAGTGCCGAGTGGAGAGGCGGCCTGAGATGACATATTTTACATCACCGCCACCACTGCCGCTGTCGGGATCTCTCAACCAGGCGAATGCCTTGAAAAATGTAAAAATGATGAAAATCACATAAAACCCCACTCTTGTGTTTTCAGCAGTCAGTTTCACTTTTATGTTCGAATGTGACAGGCTCAATGCAGTATACCGTACTTTTTTTTATTCATTATATAAACTGTTATAGACCTGCAGCTCCCTGATTCAGTGTCCTCATACGACTGCTAAATGCAAGTTCTTACTTACTGTTTGCTTACCGTATATTATAAATGGGATAACACTCCCAAACTGTTCTGGTGGTCCATGTGATGGATAGAGTGGCTTCTGAACCACCTATAGGAAAGGTTGGGATGCTCCACCAGCCCTAAGCAGTAATTATGTTAATGTGCCCTTTAGCAAGCAAGCAAGTTGATGCTGCAACTGCAGCATCATTCCCATTGCAGTCAGAACTGCAGCATCACTCCCAATCTTCCGCCGTAGTCTGAAAACCCACCTTTTCAGACTCCATCATGGCCCATAGCACTTACCCCACCCCCTTAGATAGCAATTCTAGTAGTCATAGCACGTCATAGTACATATGTGTAGCATAGTAGTATAGATGTATAGCTTATATGTATAGTTTCATTATAGATATTCCACTGTTACTTTCTTAGCTACGCATGTTTCATGATAAATGTCTTTATGTGATGTATTCCCATGCTTTTGTTCTTGCTTAATGTAAGTCGCTCTGGATTAAGAGCGTCTGCTAAATGCCTAAATTGTAAATTGTAAATTGTAGCAAGGCACTGACTCTGGCTCAGCAAGTGTGTTTTCATCACCGAAGGCCATAGTCACCATTCGGCAACTAATGATACAGTAGATTTCCCTCATGGTGTCTTATGTCTTTTATCAAGCAGATGTACTACTCACTAACATAGCATATAAGCCTCTGAAAAGATTGTATCTCCAAATCAATCAATTATAAGAGCCACCTTGTTCTCTGAGGTTTGACTGCGTACGTATATACTGTCAGAGGAACCAAGCATTAATTAAGTAGTAGAGTAGAGAAACAGACTCCATGATGTTAGTATTGCAAAGTGCCTCTCAGAATCGCATTGAAGGGGAAGCCAGATTATTTTTAAGCCGTTTTTCGATTAGCTTTGTAAAACGCCACTAAGAGCCTCTTTTGAGATTTTCCACTCTCCATGTGAGGCTTGGAAATGAAACACAAGCACAAATCAATGTTGTGTGAGGAAACATGAGAGAGAGAGAGAGCCTGCATGTCGAGTCATCAACTGACGAGGGAGGGAGGCCAGATCACTCCCTCTGGGATGTGTAGAAAGCTTCTCAAAGACAACTTCAAACATGAGCCCTAATCCCTGACTAATGACTGCCTCTACCATGGTGGTGGCAATAGTGTCGCTAATAATGACAGTTATGACACTGGTGCCACATGTTCCCTCTAGGTTCTCCTAGACGCTTTACCCAGAGTGATACATAGAGGCAGGAAGGAAGCGTATAATGCTTTAAGTTCCGATGAAATGGCATACTTGAGTAAGTGTGCATATATTGTGATATTGTCCTACTGGTTTGATCTACAAAAAAATCACACCTGTGTGAAGTAAGGGATCATCATCGTACATCATCTCATTCCGGCCAACAATTTGAGTCCTCACCTTCGTCATCAATGTTTGTGTTACACAATGTTTTTTGTTTACACAAACACTCAAAATTGTCCGTTCATTGTCAATGGCATGTAATGTTTGCGTTGGGACAAAAATTGGGTTACATACACCAAAAGCTGGACATAGGAGCCCCTCAAAATAGAAAAGCAATACAATATAAGAGCTTACTCTATCTAGCTTTTCCCTTTATAGTCTTTTGGCTTCCTTAAGGACTCCCTTGACAGAGCACAGCTGTTGAAGGTCACAATGCCTGTCACAAGGATTAAGCCTGTGACCTTTTAGTTATTGGACCATCGCTTTCCAAACGCTGACTGAGCTACCCTGCCATCCAAAACCATTGAGTAATCTAAGAATGTGAAACCTGTGCTGTTTTACTTAAACCCGCTGCTCAACAAGCATGGACATTTTCCACAACACATGTTTTTTGCCTCTCTCATCCACATGCAAATTATGTTTTTGGTAATTAAAACAGAGATTTTTGAGAAATTGATTAATAAAAAGATTCAAAAATATTTCAGTCAGTCAACTCACAAATTGATTACAATATTTTTATTGAATATAAAATGAGCAATATATAAATTTTGGTTTGGCGGTGAATTGGATGTAAACGCATCTGGAAACATAGGTAGTAGCCTACCAAGTATGTGCCGTGAAATGTTGGCGCTGGAAGGTTTGACACAAAAGTTGAATTAACAAATAATGAAAAGCATGTGTGCCCTGTTGTGATAAAAAAGTTGAAGACCTGGCAGTTTGGTCCTTGTTCATGGCTGTGATAGCCTCTTAGGGAAGAAAGGTCTGTGTGGCTCTGTGATGACCTTGTGAGTGACAGCGCATGCAGACACTTGCTGGAGTGGTGTTTGCCCTCAAACACCTGACAGTGAGGTGTGCGGGGAAGGTGGGAACTGGGCCCCTGCTGCGCTGGCCCGGCGAAGAGCATCACTCTCTTTCCCTGAACTATTAGACGGTTATCGCCCCTGTCAGAATATTCTGTGTGGATTCAGGAGACCTTGAATTTTCTCTGCTGTGTGATGTGCCAGTGGACAGTGGCACAGGCACTGCCTGGCACAGTGGTACTTGAAACTGCTCATCCTCCCCACTGGCGATGATCATGGTGTATAGGTTTTCTGTCGTTGCATTCAAAAGTGGCGTCATTAAAAAAAAAAAAAAAAGTTGAATGGTGGCATGCTGGACTAGCATTGCTGGTCTGTGTGTGTTACTGATCTCACGGAGCATCTCCTCATTTAAAATTGAATTGACCTTACAGACACCAGGTGGCGGTCTTGTCTTCTCTCTCTCCACATGCTCCCAGTTACTGCCAAGCAATGATGTAATCCTTTTCAGACCTTATAAATATCACCCAACAGAGTCTGTCCCCGCCATGCACCCCCCTCCCCTCCTCTGCACTTCAGCTGTGTCAGTGTAGGCCTACTTTGATTTTCCTCTGATTGCTCACTGCACCATTGTGTAGTTTATCTCCCTGATTACTCTGCTGCTGTTATCTCATATTCATAAAAGAAGAAGCATTGCGGCAGGCAGGAGGCATCTCTTTAATGAAATCAAAGCCACAGCTGCTGCTTGCTTCTGCAGCGGTTCGCAGGCGCAGGCTGAGGCTCAGTGGTAATCACTCATCACTGGTAATGTTTCCTCTGGCCACAGCTAGAGCACCTCGCCACCGGCCACGGTCCACCCCCACCCATTTCCACCACCCTCCCTCGGCCTCATGGATTTTAAATATGGCTCTCTGACCTTAAGAGTGATAAAAAGCAATTCACTCTGCACTAATCCTCTGCCCCGGTTCCCGTTTCGCTAGCTCTTAACCTTCCCTGGCTGTCACCGGGAGTCCACGGCACGCACATGTAGAGGTGTGTGTAGATATGCAAGCTTCCCCCTCCCTGTAAAAAACCACGCGTGTGATAATATTGGCTCAGCCGCAGACAGATTACTGTGCGAGGAGAGCATCTGCTGGAGGGAGAAAACAATATGACGGCTCTCCTGGGAGAGGGCGCCCGTAAAAGACAATGAGAGAGAGAGGGGGGGAAGGGGGAGGGAGGAGGATGAGAGAGGGAGGAAGAGAGAGGAATCAAGACAGCCACCAGAGAATGGAACGAACTACAACAAACATAGAGCCATCATTGCCACAAGTCTCTAGGGACTTAGTGCTGTGAAGAGAGGGACCAGCTTTGTTTTATCACTTCCTTGTCATTCTGTGTAGAAATGTAATGTGTGTACCACTTAGGCCTACTCCACAATGCTGCTCATAGCTTCAGAGTCACTCTAATTTGATGTGAATGAGCTTGATTCACGTTTACTTTACTATTTATTATTATTAGGCCTATAGCCTTCTGGCCATGAAACAAAAATTGTATTATTCTTCAATAATAGTTCAGTGTTTTGTTTGCTGCTAATAATGTGTCACCATAGACCATATAAGTCCATAATAGTCATTGTCGTTTCCAGCTGTTACACTGACATTACCAGGATCACTAAATGTTTTGCCTCTGCTTCCATATACAGTAGGCTCAGTGATGGGCAAGCTACTTGGAAAATGTAGTAAGCTACACTACCAGTTACTCTCTATTAAATATAGCTCAACTACAACAAAGCTATCCCCAGATAATTATAGCAAGCTACACTATAAGCTACATGGCAAAAGTAGCTAGCTACATGGACACTACTTTTTAAAAAAAATATTTTTTATCAACTTCATGATCAAGTTTCCACCGAACAAATAGCCTAATAGGCAGGCAAAAATGCTGAGTTTGGTTGTTTATTAAAAAACAAACTGGAAACAAGCCCTCTGTCTGGCTTTTGGTGTCAACTTTTTCACATTTACTTGTATTAATGTACCTTGCGGTGTGGCTGATTCATGTGTTCAGTGTTGGAAAAGTTATTTTTTTTATTAACTATAGTTTTTTAAAGGAACTAATTCAGTTCATAATTCAACATTTTGAACTAAAGTTCATGGTTCCAAAAAATGAACGATTTTAGTTATTTTTTGTTCTTTTTTAAAATTATTATTATTGCCACAGCCTAGCCATTTGTGCACCAGCTGAGAGACAGGGATTTAGACTAGAGCAGTGGTTCCCAAAGTGGGGTCCGGGGACCCCCAGGGGTACCTGAGGGAGTTCCAGGGGGGACCCATCTATTTTGTTCATGTTCATAAAGTGCTAAAGTGTTTAAAGCAGTGGTTCCCAAACTTTTTCATGTCAAGGACCCCCAAATTGACACTACATAGCCTGTGGACCCCCATTTGAAAAGGACCCCCATAAGAGAAGACGTACACATTTAGACGTCTACATTTAGACGTCTACATTTAGACGTATACATTTAGACAGTGTCTAAACAGTGTCCCCCCGAGTGCCTCCCCAATGCCTCCCCAGTGTGCCCCCCGAGTGCCTTCCCAGTGCCTCCAATAGCAATAAAAGAGAAATAATACAAATTAATCTTAATGTATTAATCTAATTAATTAATTAATTAATCAAAATTGCGGCCTGTGCCCAGCACCATGCCAAAGCTTTTTCCTGCAGGAAACACTGCTTGTGGTTGTAAATATATTGTTATCCGTGTTGCGAGGATGAGGGGGTACCTGGAAAAATATCTACCCCAAAAGGGGTACCTGGTCCAAAAAAGTTTGGGAACACCTGGACTAGAGAATGCGGGTGGCCTGTTTGTTTGTGTCAGACTCTTCTTATCTAAACCAACCAATCATGGATTTCTTTCCAGGGATTTTTTCCCCCCACAAAACTTTATTTAACAGTAAATTTGTAACTTTGTAGCTTTTGTTGAAAGCTACGTCACTACTTGGGTCTAAAAATAGCTACACTACAAAAAACGCTACTTGGTTCAAAAGGAGTGAAGCTACCATCAAGCTACTGATAAATGTAGTAAGCTATGTAGCTTCGCTACTTGTAGCTAGCTACTGCCCAACACTGAGTAGGCTACACCTGCTGTCCCACCTGTTGTCTGTTTTCTTACTGTCACTAAAAAGAAAGCCTACTCTGCTAGAGAGGAAAACATTAATGTATCATCAGTTATAAAGTGGCTCGCCTCTAGATATTATCGAGATCAGACCATCAATGGACACTCTAGTCTAGTGTGTCTGTCCTATACAACGGAAACTGAAAGACAACTGAATGAAAAGAAAAACACAGGGGGGAGTGGACTGACAAACTGCCATCCATTTAGAACAAACGAACAATCATTTCCTTTCAAATCTCTTTGAAAGGACTAACAGTCAGTTACTATTGGAACAGCAGTGCTTACAACATGCATAACGCAGGAAGCTGACTTTGAACCTGTGGCAATTCACTTGGTTGTTGGTGTGAGAGGGATGTGAAGTGACTGTTTATGACCTCCCTAATCATTGGCCAAAGCTCAGAGGTCATAAAAGGGTATTGATGATTGGACCAATGGGAAGATGGTATAGGCACTGGACCAGGGATGCTGGGTTTTGATTGACCCCACAGTCATGTTTTAGATCCCAGGCCCGGCTGGTACATCAGTGGGAATAGTGATTCAATTACACAGTAAAATCACCAGTGTTAATTTATCCATTTGTAACTGAGGAATTTACAAAAGTAACCAAATGGACAATGGGTCAATATGGTTACTTTGTACACTATGAGATTAAAAAAAAAGTACTGTACTGTACTGCACTGTACTGTACTTATTCCAGCAACTCTAGCAGACTGTTTGTGGTGAGCAGTTTCTGTGTGACCTGTGACACATGAAAAATACATGGGCATAGGGCATATCGCATGTGTAACAATTCAAAATTATGCAGGACACATGTAAATTAATTCACAAAATAACAGATCTACAAATGAATCCCGAAATACCTATCACCACCTTTTAGCCCAAATGTCTGACCTTGTGCTATTTGCATTTCTGTCTAATAAATAAGTATTTAGTATTCAATCAATCAATCAATCAATCGGGTATAGGTGTTAAAGAACATAAATGCACCATTCAGGCTGGATCATGTGGTGCATTTTGTTTCATATTCAATATCTACATACATTGTTTTGATTATTATTATTAGATGCTAAATATTCAACTCCAGTAGCCTACTAACTAAAATAAACACAGAAACATGATAAACGAATTACATTTACATTAATGCAGATGTGATTAAACTAAGAATTAAATCTTTAAAACATGACATGTAAAGCTTTAATAAACAAACATAATATGTTATGGTGGAAAGTGGAAACAATGCTGTAACTCCCTTTATACTAAAGGCCTATTCATAGTCTGGATTTTCGGTGATGAGGTGACCACCGCTCCGGTGGTGAGCTGACCACCGGAGCTGAAATAATGATTGAGCGGTGGTGAGTAAAAACAGAGAGATGGGCTGGAGCGGTGGCGGTGGTTTGCTCTTCACCGTGGCTCGTGACGTCATGTTGTAGTTCGGTGGTCACCTAACCACCGTAAATCCAGACTATGTATGAGCCTTTAGTCACTGACGGTCTCAGGGAGCATGTGGTTTCTGACTGAATGTGGAGTGAATGATGGCCACTTACTTCCTCTGTTCAAAAAGCAGACGACAGGCGTATGTGACAATGTGGGGTTGACACCATTCTCACTTCACTTCCACCATGCTGTTCCTGCTCCTGATAAATCTCAGTATTCAGGCTAACACATTGTGTTTGTGTGTGTGTGTGTGTGTGTGTGTGTGTGTGTGTGTGTGTGTGTGTGTGTGTGTGTGTGTGTGTGTGTGTGTGTGTGTGTGTGTGTGTGTGTGTGTGTGTGTGTGTGTGTGTGTGTGTGTGTGTGTGTGTGTGTGTGTGTGTGTGTGTGTGTGTGTGTGTGTGTGCGACCGACCGACCGACCGACCGACCGTTCTTCTTTCTTTCTTTTGTGAAATTTCCCTGTGATATGCACTACATTTATCATCTGGGATTTTGGGTATAGCGTAATATTGTGATATGTCGTAAGTTAACAATAACACATACACATCCATCGTGGTGTGTTTTTTTGGTCCGAAATATTGTGATATTTGATTTTGTCCATATCGCCCAACCACACAATACAGTATGTTGTTGACAAATGGTGTTGTAATAAGCTCTAGAGTACAATGGATGATTCAAGACCACAGATTTGACATTTCTTTCTGCACCCAGCATAATATATTTTCACAGAAAGTCACTGTAATGACTCAAAAGGCAAGCACAGATGTAATTTGTCGTTCAGACATATTCCCTTTTTAAATTAGGTCCAGTCCATGGCTTGTATGCCATTGCCAGAGTCTATCGCTTTCTCTTTAGCCCTGTCACTTTCTTGCACCTCTCTATTGCTACCCTACATATGTGTATAGATAACATAAATATTAGTCTAAAGCAATTATCACCAATAGCTACCCTCAGTATTTAAAGCAGGAGGAATTTAAGCACCCCCTTCAACTGTTAATTGTCTGAAAATCTCCATTATGTCAGAAGTGCTAGAATCTCCCTCTCTTGTCTGTGTATTGTGGCTTTCCCCTCTCTGTGGGGCCCAGAGCTCGCAAAGGTTAATGAGCTTAAACAGCTCAGAGAGAGCTCATTAAACAACACCACAGAGACAGGAGGAGAGAGAGGGTGGGGATTGGGGGTGACAGGGAGAACAAGGCAGCAAGGGGAAGGGAAAAGGAGAGGGCAAAGTGGAAAGAAAAGTGAGAGAAGGGGGGCTTAGAAAAGTATGACAGAGATGGGGAACGATCAAGGGAGAAGGAAGGTACACAGTATGAGCCGTTAGCCGTAACTAAATCTAGTTTATGAATCGTGTTTTACCATTACAATTTAGACATTCAGTAGCAGACACTCTTGTCCGGAGTGTCTTTTAAAGTGCAGGTTTGGAGTATGAGGCATGAACCTTAGGCTACTCAACCGGTGGTTGATGAAAACAAACAAGTGCAATACAGTGCATACTGTATGTACATTTGAGCCAGTAACAAGTTGTCCACGAACATTTTGTGCACAGTTCAGTTCGGCAAGTCATAGGCTGTGATGCATGCTTTGCTGAGCATGCAGAAGCACTGCCTACACCCGTGCTCCGTGGCCGCGATGGAGGAGCATGCGTTTGCAAAAGACATCAACCCTGGCTTGCATCATTCCCGAGAATGTCTGCTGCTTAGTCATATTAATATTGATCACTGATCCATCCATTTTCTCTGGTAGAAAATATCTGACTAATGCAATATTACTTTCAAACTGAATGGCGATTCAATATATCATTCACAATGCAATTTTATAATTACCTAAAACTACCTAAAATCTAAATTACTTTGTATGATGTGAGAGTGAGAGGGTATAATGGCAATTAAATACGGCACAGAAACTCTTGTAACATAAAGTAAATTGCATTTGCTTCAGGTCACCGCATACATCCTGGTAATGAAGAGGAATTTCAAACAATTACTGCTTAACCGTTACCAATTACAGTTGCAAATGTACAGTGTAAGTGTATCCATTTTCAGGAGATAGATATTATTATTCACTAAGGGGGATATTTTGGCCAACATGTGACTGCTATTATAGATAAACATTACTGTTCTAAAGAGTTATTCATACCCACAGAAGAAGGTCTTTGAAAACCCGCAGCCCTTGGATAGAATCAAATCAGAGCTTCCTTTCATTTTGCGGTCTCTCTGCCGGCTCTCATGCTGTCTGGCAAGTGACAACATGGTGTGCATGGAACTTATTTTAAGCTGTATAACAAAATAATAATCATAAGAATTGGTTGTGGGATTCCTCAGTGTCTTTTAGAGAACTCCTTCCTCCCAACCCCCCCAATACCTGTGTGTGTGTGTGTGTGTGTGTGTGTGTGTGTGTGTGTGTGTGTGTGTGCGCGTGTGTGTGCACACGCGCACATGCGTGCGTGCATTCGTGTCTGCACACGTTTTACAAGTTTACGTTTCGTATCTCAAATAACGTAGATCCATATCTTGTGTGGTTTCAGCTTACATAATTCATGTGTCTTGATGTCTTTGTGATACAACATTTGGAGTGAGGTGCAACGGCCGGCGCCGGCGGCCGTAGAATAAAACACCTGCTGGTGTGACAGAAGTTGGCGAGCGTGGCTGCAGATCGTGTGGTGATGAAATCCAAGAAGCTGACTTGTGTGCCAGATAAGAATAAAGTGTGGTTTAATTATTCTGCACACTGCATAAATTGCTATAGCTCTCAGTAGGCTTTTTACTTGGGCAGACCCACACACACACACACACACACACACACACACACGCACAGGGCAGTGACCCTGCAGGTGAAAGCGAAACAGGGACACAGCAGGGGAGGAATTCGTGAGCCAGAGGATGGTCTTCTGCCAGGGGTCAAAAGGTCCTAGTGTTTACTAGCTCATGGCAGTGATAACCTCAGTGTGACAGCAGCTGAGGGGCCCTCCCTGACAGAGGGGGGTGACAAAACAAGCTAACAGCATGTGTCAAGCACTTCTCAACCAGTCAGGATCTTATCCCTACTCCTGTCAGGGGGTCTGAAATGTTCCTTATTGTCGCGAAGAGGTTCGTGCTGTGGCTTTGTCGCTATAAGAGGGTCTGCTGCTGGATAAAACCCATGTGAAAGACTTTGCTTTCTGGCTGAAAACTGAATGCAAGTAATTGCCAAGCTCTGTAATACTTTTTCTTTCTTGTGGTGGCATTGATTCAGGAATATATTGATAAAAGAACTGAGTACTAGAGTTCATGAATTTCCCTATGGGGAGTGTGGTCGACAGAGATAGATGCTCTCCTTTGTATGTGTACTTTATTTAGGTTGTTTAGAAAGCTGAGAGGGAGCCATTGAAAGACAATCACAGGAAGAAGTATGCAGAGTATGTACTATGGGACATATGAACATTTCATACCGTGTTTAAACAAGGTAAAGGCATATTTGTGTTGTAGAGGTCTGTTGTAGAGGTCCATCAATCAACAGAGTTTTAAGTATATAGGCTATTAGGCTATATGCAATGTGTAGAACTGCTATGTTAGGCGTGTGACAATGACACACAGCAAAGTATAAATCAACATTGAACACATCCTGTACATGGACCATAAATATAACAGTGAAGCTTGATTTACAGTGTGCTTCGATGACCAAGTGCATCACATCCCTTTTTCAGCTGAAAATATATAATCTTTGTGGAGCAACACGTACAGTACAGCACGTTAACACAGAGGCATAAATCAGGCTCTACAGTGTAAGTCATATGCCCAGGGTTCGATTTGTAAAAGAAAAAGGACTTTTCTCTACAAGCTGACAGCGTAACATGATGTGAGGTGTTGTGAGCTTATAGATCTGCTATTTTAGGTATTTTTGAATTTTTCAAACCCTGCATGACGACACACAAAATAGCAGCACAGCACAGTTCCTGGGAATTCCCATTCGGGGATTTATGCTCTTGTCTTCCCCCTTTATGATTTCCATTCCTCTGCTCTAAGTAATCACTACCGCATGCACAGTGAATGCATGGGAAGTTCTGCTGCAGTGAGACGTGTTGACAACTTACAAAGAGAGTCTCTGTCTTAGAACAGAGAAGATTGGCAAAGGATGAAGCGAAGGCCACAAGGGCATCAAACGCTTGCTGATGTCAGACGGTCAGTCTCACAGTCCCAACTTTCTCCTGGAAATCTCTGGGTGTTTCGGCTCCTGCTATTTTTTCAAGATTTCCCATGCATACCGACTGTTCAAACCATCACCGCCAAACCCACAGGAAACATAAACAGCACAACCATGAACAAAACCATTGTTGAAGTGATTGAAGCTATCGCTGCAAAAAAGAAGAAGAAAAATATTCCACACATCAGTTAAACAGTTAAACCCTATATATAATCCTTTGATTGGAGTCCCCCACTGCTCTGTATATCCCCCCCCCCCCCTTCTCTCTACAGCAAATCAACATCTGCAGACCATGTAGATCTGGTATGTTTGCCAAATGGGTGCACCAGAATATTGACGCTAGGGCTCATGCGGTTAATAATCAGTCCAAAAGGGGGAAAAAATGTCTACAAAATGACTTCATTTTGTAGACATGTTCCACTGGATGGTACATGAGGAAGAACTCAACCAGGCTGAAATCAATACCACTGTTTTGATATGTTAACTGCTTCGGTACAGTGCAGTCATTTCTTCATGCTGCCACGCTTAATTCTCTTTCTTAACTGCTGTACAAACTATCCACCGAGCTGCGGGCGAGAGGGCAGGGGCGGTGGAAAGAGAAAGTGGGTGAAGAAATGGAAGAAGTCAAGTGGAAAGGATAATGAACACAAGACAGAAAAGGTGGTATCGGACCGGTGGTGACTTGGCCCAAGCCCGCTAGCCGCAAGCATGCCTATTCTGGGGCTAACATTCACACTTCAAAACAGGAGGGGGCCTAGTGTAAACCCCTGGACTCTGGTCAATCTTGGTCAAGCTTTATTGTCACATCTCAGCTTTACACGGTAAAAATCAAACCTGTGTGAAGTGATTTTGAGGGGGGGCAGACATTAGTCCGACGTACCAACAGTACGCATGGCCGGTTAAGACACATGCGTGACCGGTCAAGACTCACCCGTGGCTTCCGCGTGATGTGACATTAGTACGTCGGACCAAAGATATGCACCCGATTTTGAGAAGCATTGGTTTAAGTGGTTAGCATCACACTGGTTGAGATAACCCACCACCTGAAACACTCTCACAGCCACCGTATCCCCATCCCAGCCATCAGGCCCTTCAACGCTGTCTGACACTCAGCCTTTCTGCCTTCTGTCTCAATGATGAAATACAAAGACATAGTGGATTGCCCACAAAAAAATAGAATAGAATAGGTAAATAAAAAAGAGGGAGTTCGCTGAATTAAAAGAGGCAATCCACACCCCCTCCCCGCTACCCTGCACCATAAAACTAACATCAGCACTTCTTCAGGGGCGCGCCTCCGAGGTGGTCTGTGGAGGGCTGTATTTCAAGCCCACCCTGACAGACTTACGACATCGATGGTAGAGGTATTTTACTCCCAGACCCACGCTGGATGTTGACTTTGCAATAGGGAGAAAGGGGCGGGGGGAGTGGAGAGGTTGGACTATTAGTGGCAACCGACTACCATCAGGGCACAGACTCCGTGGTTGTCAAGGAATCGTACCCTTGGACGCTTCCCCGCCACGCTCCAACTTGCCACGTGTGTTTTCTGCAGCAGACTGAATTCCATCTGCCCATAAATTCACAGTGAAGTGGAGCTGGCATGTGTGAGAGCTCCTGTATTTTTCACCTACCCATGCAAAATGTCCCCTCAACACTCACACACCACACACACACACACACACACACACACACACACACACACTCCAGACAGACAGAGCGTCTGTAAAAATATATATAAAACAAATATGGAGATACAAGGTTTCTGCCCACAGATATAATATATTCATAGGTTTATTTTAGTCTGGTGCAGAACACAGCACATAGGCCCTAAGGCTGACCCTTAATTAAGACCTGCTGATCACACAAACGCTTCTGTACATTTCCAGAGGAAGAACTGTCCCGCAGCGGCCTTTTCTGGTCTTTAATGTCCACATATAAAGCCAAAGGGAGAAGATATGGTGTTCCTTTTGTCCTTGATGAAAGGCACTGCTATGTGGGAAGTCTGGGAACAGGTAACCGGCAGGTGGGAAATATCTCAGGTATTGGAGTGAAACAGCACTGTATAATATGTCCATTATTATTCAAACAAGATTCTTATTATTTTTAAATGTTTTGAGGTAAATAAATATATAAAGAGTCCCTCTCTCTCCGTCTCTTTCTGCGTCAGTAGGCGCTGTGTTGAATCAGGCACTGTTAAATCTGTTTCAAATCGGGCAAATTATAAAACAAGGTAGTCGACAACCACAAATGTAGTTATAGTTGCTGTAAGGATTGTAGGAGTTTATGCAGCAATAACACGGCACGACTATTACATATCCCATAGCCTGCTGCGATTGCCTAGTTGTTATATATGTATATGAGTTGCAGTCTATAGCATGCATGGCAGGATGCTCATCCCATAACCCAGAGGGTTGCCCTGTGATTATACATTTGTCAAATTACAGAGCTGTCTTTGGCAGATTTGAATAAATAATATTCTGTCCTGCTGATAATAATTATTAAAACAAAACCAATATTATCTCACAATAAGACAAACAGAATAGAAGAACAAACAAATACTTAGTTGAGAAGGACAGTGAAGCATGGCAGACTACTTACTACTACAGCATTTAGTACTACAGTACTTAGTACTTACTACTACAGTACTTAGTACTTAGTACTACAGTACTTTGCTGCATTTGGCCATCCATGGTCTATGTCTGACTAGGCCACAGGCTTTCCACTTAAAGCAATCGGGCCTTTCCAACTAGGCTGTCCAAGCAGACGCATTCAAGTATGCTGGCTAACCTCACTATGCAGCCGCAAATTACCCCCTAGGTTATTATTAGGTGTAATTAAGATGATTATGAAAATATGTTTTTGGGGCATGAGAGCCTTTTGGTCTTGTCAATCAGCTACTGGCTTGAGCAGTGGTCAGGAGCAGGGCTCACAGCTGTGATCTGTCTGACTGGAGAGAGAGAGTAGAGAGAGATTGCTCTGTGTGTGCACGCGCGTGCATGAGCACTTTGGTTTGGCTGGTGATATTGTGACCTCATAACATACTCTGTAGAGCACAAGTGTCTGTCTCTTGGAAAAGTCTGTCATATGCTAGCATTCAGGCACCAATCACTGGTTTTAGTGTGTGTGTGTGTGTGTGTGTGTGTGTGTGTGTGTGTGTCTGTGTGTGTGTGTGCGCGTGTGTGTGTGTGTGTGTGTGTGTGTGTGTGTGTCAGACATAATAATAATAATATAATGGTTAAAAATAAGATCCTACTACATGAACAAATATGCCCCTTCTCTCTTCTACCACTGCTTCCTGTCTTACTCTCTGCTTAAATATTGTTATCGAAAATTGTCTCCTATCCAGTCAATCTAAGGCAAATTCGATGATGAGGCAATGTTTTGACAATGTTTGCCACAAACTGCTTTTCAGAATGGCCATGGATAAAAATATTTTGGGGACCCCCCGAGGGGTCGCGACCCACAGGTTGAGAACCCCTGCAGTAGAGTATGCTCTTGTTGCAGTTGGATGGTAATGAGGCTACAGTGCTGAGCTGTCCTTTTTGCAGTCAGACAGACAGACAGACAGACAGACAGACAGACAGGCCTCTGCCATGGTCACCATAGCCCCCTGCCATCTGTGTTCCCCTTACCGCAAGGGAAGGGGAGGGCCATGAGGACTTTGGGTAAGGTCATTGGGTAAGGTCATACACACTGGCCAATCGGCCAGCCAGCCGCGCTCTGAAAGACTGACTAGCTGGCTAACTGTTTATCTGGCAGCCTGACTCGTGGGCTGTCTATTTGTATTTGTGTGTTTGAGTGTTTCAGCATGTACGGTACAGCAGGCCTTGTGCTGTTGACTAATAAGGCTTTAAACAACACCATCTGTGATCATCAACCAAGTTTCTATTAATATGAACCATATGGAGGCAAACACTTTGGATGTGGAAAACCACATATATTTTCTGACGTTACATTACTTTAACATTCATAAGACACACCCACTGGCCATCTGACCTCATAGTTGTCATTAACCTGCACGCATGCACACATGCACACATGCACACATGCACGCACGCATGCACGCACACACACACACACACACACACACACACACACACACACACACACACCATCCCTTATTGCCGCCTCTGCTTAATTATGCATGTGGGCCGAGCAATCTTTCTCTCTACACAACACAGTGTAGTCCATCACACGGCCTCCCTTTGCTGGCATGCTGATTATGGAGCTTTGGCACTCCAAGTGCACTGAATTATTTAAATCTCTGTTAAGTCTGCCATACATACAGTATATCAATTGAAGAAATGGATTAGTAGTTCACATGTTTTTCCTGCATCATCGCCTCCTCTCGACCTCCCATCTGCTTGCTTCCTCCAACTACTAGCCTGACAAACCCCCCTCCAGGGAGCTATAATCACGGGGATGGAGCTTTCATGGAAATAGCAGGATTTTTTTAATTCTGTGTTTGAGTGTGGAGGTTGTATTGTTGGATGCTGGCATAAAGCCAAGTCAGGAAGGATTAAGGACCGTTTCTTCTGTTTTTGTGGCGTTCTCCACCTCATAGTCCAGCTGGGGACAGGGAAGAGGGAAAGCGTTTGCCTTAACAATCCTATGGGGTGGGGGTGGCTGGGTCCAGTGAAAGCCTATTGTCTATAACATGGGTGGGCTACAGCGTAGTGGTGATATATGCCCTATTCCTGCACACACAAAAAACCCTGCAAGAAAGCAAACAATCAATATTCCACCGACCGCCTCCAGTGGCGATAAATGAAAACATGGCCCTCATAAAGAGATGAATAAATAAAAGGAGGCCACTCTTTTTCACATTAGGGGCAAGGTTGAACACAAAGTGGAGCAGATATGGCATTTAGAGTGAGTGAGAGAGAAAGAGCCATAATAGCCAATCCTGCTCTCAGCAGGACACTGAGCAAATTTATGTTTGGCAACGTCAACACATCCATTCACATTCACAAACTTGGAAAACAAGCCATGTTTACCCAACATGGAGTAAACTGACCCAGATCACTATAAATGGTTCAATTAACACTGGTGAGAATCTGTGTCACTGCTTTGTCTTTCCACTCCAGGTGTGACAGTTGGCAGGTCGGTTGTCAAGGGTTACAGCAGATTGGTAAATTGCTCTTTTCCCTGACAAGTAACTGAACATGTACAGCTGTAAGCCAGTAGAATAGAAGAACTGGAAGAAAGAGAAAATGTACAGCTGTAAACCAGTAGAATAGAAGAACTGTCAGAAAGAACTGGAAGAAAAATGTACAGCTGTAAGCCAGTAGAATAGAAGAACTGTCAGAATGAACTGGAAGAAAAATGTACAGCTGTAAGCCAGTAGAATAGAAGAACTGTCAGAATGAACTGGAAGAAAAATGTACAGCTGTAAGCCAGTAGAATAGAAGAACTGTCAGAAAGAACTGGAAGAAAGAGAAAATGTAGCCTACAGCTGTAAACCAGTAGAATAGAAGAACTGTCAGAAATAACTGGTAAAATGTACAGCTGTAAGCCAGTAGAATAGAAGAACTGTCAGAATGAACTGGAAGAAAGAGCGATTCAAGGAGAGTTGGAGTAAATCAGAGATCGGGGAGGGAGAGAATAAGAAAATAAGAGAAACAAGACAGAGGCATAAAAGGGGATGAAGATAGATGAGAGAGACAGAGAGAGGTAGAGTGAGAGATGTGATGTGTCCATCAGCACAGATGAGTGGCAGGCAGGTGGTAGTGAGCATGTCTTTCAATCCTCTCTGAAACTGCCAGGAAAATGAACTCCCATCTCTTCAATTGGACAATTATGGGATGTGAAACACAGACCAGACTAGGGCTCTCTGTGCTTTCTACTCAGCTAAAGGACAACACAAGTGGTTTCACTGTATTTCACTAATCTTTAAGTGCTGCAGATGAATGACTTATCACTATACAAGTCTATACAAGTTAATTGTATTGATGTGATTGGATGGTATCTTGCAGTCACAGGATTCTTATACTGTGCTGTGGTTTGCTCTGCCAATTACTTCTAATTCTAATGTTTCCTAGAGATACTACCAGTAAGACGCGCAAACGCGGGAAGCGAACGCAGCTCGTACATATTTGGGTTTTGGACGTATAGCTGCTTTGGGGACTCCTTATATGGTTATGGCTGAGTCATGGTGACACTCAGCTCCATATATGGGCACAAAAGCGGGACAGACAGACAGACAGACAGACAGACAGACACACAGACACACAGACAGACAGACATGATCTGCTAGGTCTCATAGTAAGTGCTCATTGCATTCGCAATAATGGTAAATTGTGCATTCATATGCACCTTTATCCAAGGCACTTTACATAGTAGATTGTGCATTACATTCACCAATTCTCTCTCACATACGCACGCCGCACACACACACACACACACACACACACACACACACACACACACACACACACACACACACACACTTATATATATTTTTTTGCATATACAGTGAAATTAGGTATCTGCATTTAACCCGTCCTATGTAACAGGAGCAGGAGCATAGCTGATCTACAAGCTCACTACACAAAGAGTTGTAAGCTTGTTGATCAGCTATCAGTATTAGAGGTAACCTGAGAGTGAGGCAGGTTCTCTGTGCATCTAACCACTATATGCAATCGACAGGCATGTCCTAAAAGCAATTATGTTTGTTGCTGAGGAAAAGACATTCAGAATGCAGTCGATTGATGTTTCAATATGCAGTCCTTTCTGCAGACACACAGTATCTGTTACTGTCACCAGCCCACAAAACCCCTACCGGCTGCCATTCTGAACTAAACATACAGGACTCATTTTGTCTCCTGTCACTTCCATTATAATCCCTAATTCCTCCATGTAAAATGAAGTCATTTCTCAGGCGGCTACATGCACACTGCCCAGAGCTTCACAATGCTTTCTATCCTCCTCCATTTCACCACATAAAGCAGTGACAGCTGACAGGTGATCTACGCCTATACTAGCGCTGCATTCCAAAAACCCGAAACGAGCTTTAGCTGCCCTGAAATGAGAATTGATAATGGAGTGATGCTGAATGAGAAGCATTATATCACACGGTAACCGACTGCTTTGGTTAAGGGAAGAGGGAGAGCACACAGGATGCATTTCGGCAGAGTAAAGAATGACTTGATGCATGACCTGATCAGCACCTCTTGGCATCCTTGGTTATTCCTGCATCATGGAATAATATAACTTCCATTACGTCTATACAGTTTAATTCTCAGTGGGACGTTGTATGCCAATCGATAAGCCAGAGATAATAATACTAGGGCGATGATGTTGGGAGTGTATGCCCTTCTGGTTGTCTACTTAGTATGTAATGTAATGCAGAGATTTGTGGATATTTGTGGACAAGCACTGACATAATTAGTCAGTGTCATTCTCCTGTCAGGGATTTAATCACAATTAAATCTGATTTACTACACCTAATAACTCTTCCAAGCTGAGTCCCTCCATTATTTTAATACTATCGTCCCCAAAATATGTTGCTCTTATCAGCTGCGCCCATGTTGTTCCTGTCCCTTTCTGTGTGTTCCCTGCAGGCTTTTAAACAGCACTCCTGTGCCGCGACAATCTACCTACCAGTGTTAGGAGGCCAGCCCTGTTAATGGCTAATGAAAGGTGTAATTACAGCAGATCAACTGCTGAGACAGAGGCAGGGAGTTGGAGGGAGATGGTGGGGGAGAGGGAGAATGGGAGGAAGGATAACAAAGCATGGAAGAAGAGGAGGAAGGGACAGTGGAAATACTAGAAATTTGTGCTGCTTAGAGCTCGCTTGGAGAAATGCTTTTGGAGGTGCGCTCTGTAGAGTCCCCCTGATTCCAATTTTGGGATTAAATGAAATAGCTAGGCCACAGTTTTTGAATTCCATACAAGCAAATGGTATGGAGTATGAAAAACCTGTTTAACGGTCATTGTCACATGACACACGTATTTGGTGGTTGTGAACACTTCAGCAGCAATATTTGTGGCATTTTTGCTCAACGTGTGGGTGAAAGTGAAGAAAAACAATTTGGAGCCTGATCGGAGGTTTTTGGAAACCAGGTGCTTAACAGAGGACAGTGTTACTTGAGTATAGGAGATAAAAATGTACCAACTAGCCTAAACTAGGTCCATTAAGGTGAACAGATATTCTGTATGTTGATGTGAAAGTCTTGGAACATTACTATGATTCCTGTTTTTCTGTGTGTAGGTCTGTTTTAACGTTTGCCATTGGAACAATGGAAAAAGAAAGAGGACAGTCAGAACGGCATGGCATGATTTAAAAGAATGCAGCATAAGCAGAAAAGGAATGACTTTACAGCTTTGGCATTAGATGTTGATAAGCCAGGAGTAAAACCTAAAGTGATGCCTCGAGCATTATAAATGATGTAGACATGCAGGGGAGGAGCGGAGGGGGGTGAGAGAGAGAGAGTATTAGTAATTATTATACTTATAATACTAATTATAATACTTCTAAGTCAAATTAGAGCATCAGAGTCAGTTTATTGAATCCTTAGAGCAAAAATTGGCCTGCTTTGTCAGAGTCATGCACCCACATTACAATGATGATCTCTCTTCTTTGTGTCTCTTCTACTGAGGTGCTGTTGAGGGCACGGTGTAGATTGAGGGATTATGAATGGAAAGAGTAGCAGATTTAATCAACAGTTGAATGATTTATTGAAATTATGTAATGGGATTATGAGGACTGCTGACATGGTTTACAACAGTTATGTGATTTGTTCCAGTTTTCCTAGGGCTCTTCCTCTCTCTCATCGACTCACGTTACATTAATAGAAAAGGTGCACAGATTAAATTAATGTGTTTCAACATTCATCTATATTGTAATGACTTTGTATACATTATTGATCCCTGTGAGGGACTCATCTATTTAATTTAACCCGTCATCCTAACAATTTGGAGCAGTTGCCACTGAGCAGTCACTGGCAGGAGTATGTCCTAACATGCAGGTTTTCTTGCTGTGTAATTCATCAATTATCCCTGTTAAGTCGTTGGTTTGTAATTCATCAATTATCTCTGTTAAGTTGTGTGCACAACACGATTATCTCATTGATATACCTTCCCTGACCCATCTGTCTCTTTTCTACCAACATCCAACGATCAAAGCTATTTTCGTGTACCAAGCTGGCCACGGATAAAATTACAACACTGCTGTCTTGCTGTGGCATCCGTAACACTCCCTGCCAGTTTTCTAATTATCTGATAAATAAAGGGAAATGAGCAACAAAGTGTGACACCTGCTCTCTCCTTAAGAAGACAGCAGGGTTGGTGGAAGGGCCTTTCTGTGTGGAGTTTGCATGTTCTCCCCATGTCTCCTAGGGTAGGTAATGCAGTAACCCTGGTCTCTTAACTGCCTCCCCCTGCCAGCCGGGGCACCTGATGGAGGGGAAAGGAACTGGTTGGAATAACGTGTTCCTTCCACGTGCATGTATCCACACGATACATCCAACCGGGGTAACAGTCCGTTGCTCTCCCCAGGTTGGCAGAGGGAGTGTATAAAGCCCAGGATTACATAAGATATTGACTGGGTGAAAAAAGTGCTTACAAAATTATGGGATCAAAATTAGAAGGAAAAGAAGACAGCAACAGGGAAAACATCATTGTAAATTCAATGACTCCAGCAGTGTCCCCAAAACTGGCCTTGCTTATAGACCAGCAGCAGTATTTTTAGGCCGCTATTAATACCTCCAGCTAATTCATTTCAGGCCCTCCAGGCACCTAGCTTGGCTTCTCAATTATGGATGAGGGGAAAGTCATTGGATTCGCGGCACTGAGATGGGAAAGAAGCAACATCAGTGACGGCACGCACTGCAGACACATGACAAACACTAGACGGTTGAAGGACGAGCGAGAGGACAAGGACACGATGTGCTGTGCAGTTCAACTGCTTTAATTAGGAGTACCTAATGTCAATTTATTTGTTTTCCCAGCAAGCATCTCTTGCTTTTGTTTGTTTGTGTGTGGTGCACTCCAAACCTAAATAATTGAGATCCTGTTTTGTATTTTTCTTCCAATAATTTTCAACCCAACTTTGACATACAATCCTATATACCGGTAGTCATTTGATTCAATGTAGAATAAACACAAATGGTTTTGTTGCTACAATTGTTCAATAATAGTCCGATTGTAATCGGTCTGAACGACTAGATGTTTGGATCCTCTCATCCGCTTATTGTACTCTCGGTTCTTGGATCTGAGAAAATCCACCTATTGTTTATTACACTGTGTGTAATAAACAATATTGTTTATTACACTGTGTGTAATAAACAATATTGTTTATTACACACAGTGTAATAAACAAATGACAGACTGCAGCCAAGGTTTCAGTTCTCTCTTAATTATTTTTTGTGAATACACTGCTTGCCATGCCTAGTTGTTGTAGGTAGCCACAAGATTACAAAACAGATTCAATGCACAACAGCTTGACCGTGTGAAGTCACACCTACTGTAGCTCTGATTACTGTAGTTAGACTCAGGTCTGACGTGCAGACATCATAGAGTTATATATACTCTAAGGCAGACATCACACCCTACGTACACATTGACTTAGGTCTGGGCCACCACTAGTGTATATCATACAATCATCAAGGACAGGGACAGGGACAACCCACCAAAAATATCCGATCTACAAACATGTAGAACGGCTGTGCACTACACTGCTTGCAACAATATTTGCAGACTATACCTGTCTCTCCATTAGTTTCTTTAAATGTGTTGGACAAATGTTGTTTAAACATATTTAAACTTTTGATACATTTAACAAAGGTACAATTCATTTTATTATTATTTATTTTACAAAATGTAAAATGTAAAACATTTTCCCATGGACAACTTGCAATTATGCAATTGACCATAGAAGTCCAGGGACCACCAGTTGAGAAATAGAGGAATAGATGACACACATTAGTTATGTTAGTGTGAAACATGAAGCCCACTTCCTTTCGGTGAGCAGATAACTAACTGTGGTATTCACCTTAAGGTCACCTCTCTTTCCTATTTCTGTTGGGTTCAAGCAGCAGACCAACCATGTCACATCTTTCACAAGGACTAAATCCCTTTGAACATTTTCTCTCAGTTTCATACTCACATGCACGCACCCTCAAACACACATACACGCAAGAAAGCACGCACTCACGCACGCACGCACGCACGCACGCACGCACGCACGCATGCACGCACGCACACACGCACACACACACACACACACACACACACGCACACACACACACACACACACACACACACACACGTCACACACACACACACACACACACACACACACACACACAGCAAACACGCACACACACGGTTCTGCTCTGTAGCAACATATTCATTACTCTTGTGAGTGACATGGAGTGCATGCGGATAAATTGGCTTTAGCTCCTGACCTTTGGCTGTGATTAATGAGACTCTCTGTTCTCTGGCACCGCTGGAGGTTCAAGAGAGCTCCTATACTCTGGTTGTGTGAGGGGGTGGAATGACACGCTAAGGCCCTCACAACCTCCATCCACACTTAGTTACAGTAGATATCTACACAGACTACACAGATACATACAGTAGACAGCACGTATACATGAAAATACATTGTCGGTCAGAAACCTTGTATCTCCATATTTAATATTTTAGTTTTTTCATAAATGCACTTTATTTGATACTTGTTTTCATGACAGTATCGCACAAAAGTATATATATATATAAATAATAAAAAGGACTGCTCCACGTAATCTTTTGATAGAGTTTGCCTATAATGCCAGGTGAGAAGTGGTTAAGTCTGCCTGTGGAGTTTTATAATATATTTAACCAATGAAAAGTATTTGATCCATTTTGAGCATAGTTACTTGAAAAGTAACTGCATGATGTGAGGTACAGTAACAGGCCCAATGTTGTATTTTATTTTATATTGTATCATTCTAATTATGTAATCATGCCATGCGTGAAGCTGGGTTTTTCTTTAGTTGGTTATTAATTTCATTTGATTATTGTAAACTGTCATGTCGGTTCATTGTCATTGTAAAATGAAAGTAAAAGTGTCCACAATATCTCTCTCACACACACGCACGCATGCATGCGTGCGTGCACAGACAGCCCTATACACAGATACAATACATCCTCAGCCTAGTTATTTATATCAAATTGCAGGATCTGGCCCAGTTAAGGGCCAGGGATCTAAACCTCTGCTCTAAAAGATTGCCTCTACTTTCAGTATTGACAAACGTGCACACATACACACTCACACAGTTATTAATCTGAGATCTAAGGGCATCAACCTGCTTCTGCCTCAACAATTCATCATGTTGGTCCGACGAGGCTTTGGTAGTGTTTTCCTACATTCTATCATAGTTTGTAAGAATTATGAGGACATGTTTCAACATGATCACATTCCCATGTCATCGTTTTTTCCTTATTGTCATGTCCAAGTGAAATCCTCGACTGCACTTAGGTATAACACGCCACCTGTGTTCTTCTTTTATTATGGTTCGACATATTTGATAATGATTAAACAAAATGTAGCACTCCTTAATGTTGTAGATCCGATCGTGTTTTTGATATGTTATTTAATGACTGTAATGCTGTATAATCATGGAGCGATAATTTTGTTATTTGTTTTTGTTTAGTTAAAATGACTAGGGTACTAAGTAATCAGTAATTTAAGACAAAAAGACAAGACACATCCCTGCATCTCAGCTCATATGTCTCAGTAGACCAACAGAATACAGTACTAGGCAGCTGCCAGGTTTGAATGAGTGTAATTGTGTCAGAGTCAAACAAGGTGCTGCTGAAAGAAAGCCCTGTGTGCCTAATCATGGAGTTTTTTTGGCCAAATCAGTGAATTTAAATTGGTTTTGCTAGAAGATTCAAGGTTCAAGGATCAATTGTAGGCCTACAGGGGGTAAAGGAGGGAGATCAGAACAGAACACTCCTGTGCTGAGAAACAGGGGGTGGAGGTTTTTGATCCCATCCTCACTAGTTGTCATTGTTCTGACAGAATCCAGGTGCTTAGGGTGGGGTTGAGCCCTAGATTCCTGAGCCTACATTGTACCTACTCTCAGAAGTCGGGACCCAACGCAGGAACACTGAGTGTTCATTTAACTGAGAGTGTATATACAAATGGACGCAAAAGGGTCTGTGCAATCTCAGAGTTATATGAGCACTCAGGGTTTTATGGTGAATACAGTCAAGAACAGAGTAAACTGCTTTTAATCCCTGAAGCTGTCAGAACATCTTGGGACTCACCTCAATTGGGTATTGTTCCTGTGGCATCTGCCACAGATGAGGAATATTAGCCACGTGCACACACAGTAAGGTAGATGAGCTCCGGCTGCCATGTGCACACACAGTAAGGTAGATGAGCTCCGGCTGCCATGTGCACCCACAGTAAGGTAGATGAGCTCCGGCTGCCATGTGCACCCACAGTAAGGTAGATGAGCTCCGGCTACCATGTGCACCCACAGTAAGGTAGATGAGCTCCGGCTACCATGTGCACACACAGTAAGGTAGATGAGCTCCGGCTGCCATGTGCACACACAGTAAGGTAGATGAGCTCCGGCTGCCATGTGCACACACAGTAATGAGCTTCTATTACAGTGGTTTTCAACTTTTTTCATATCAAATTCAAGGCCCATTATATATTCTGCATTTGAGCCACGGACCACCATTTGATGAGATCTAGCCTCTTAGACCCAAAACTATAACAACTTTTCGTTGAATATGATTTAGTCCACAATTCCATGCTTTATTGATGTGGTACCATAGACAGAACAGGCAAACGTTTGGCAAAATAACAATTCTTCTACAGTACATTTTCTAATGGTGTAGACTTCTTGTAAATTAAGTAATGCAGATGTTTAACTCTTGAGAGCGTAAAATGAATGGATCCATTTAGTTTCATTTTAGAGTTAAAGGTATAAAGGTTAAATATCTAATAAGGGTCCATTTGGTTACCAACTCTACATCATTTAGCTGGGGACCACCTGGAACCCCCTCAAGGACCACTGGTTGAAAACCACTGCTCTATTATGATAAATTAAAGGACTTTCGACTTTTCTTTTACGATGCATACAGGTATGTTCTTCTCAGCATCAAGCTCGTTATTAAGCAACACACTAGGTGAATTGACTACTATTGATCCAGTGCATTGTGCTGGCCTGTCTTGGCTGCTTGGCTTGGCTGTTCGTTGTAGTAAATCCTAAAGCTCGGAGTAAAGGATTTCAGCTTGCTTTGCAGTCAAGGTTCAATGTCCATGTAGCCACGCTGTGAACATACACATGTAGAAATACACACAACCACTGATACTAGGGGTTTGAATCCTCCGTAATGACCCTGGCTTGACCAGACCTCCGTAATGACCCTGGCTTGGCCAGATCGGTGTCCATACGGGCACAATTGGCCATGGTCGTGTGGGAGGGAAGCTGGGCAGGGGAGGGAAATATTTGCTACATGTTCGTCAAGGGCTGCTGTCAGCAGGGTTGAACTATGAGGATTCGGGTGTCCGGGGTGTGAAAAGTGTGTCTACACGCTGGCAGCCTAAAAGAGACAGCAGGTGATTCCATATCTGTATCAGAGAGACTCAGGAGGCATGTAATAGTATGGGCAATGACAGGAGTACAAGTGTGTGGGGAATTCGAGAATACAGTACAATGCACACAAGAGTGACACACAAATACACAGTCATATGCACTACATGCTCGCAAGCATGCACGCAAGCATGCACGCACACACGCGCACACACACACACACACACACACACACACACACACACACACACACACACACACACACACACACACACACACACACTTGACATGGATGTTAAACAACCGAGTAGGGCTTGTTTAAAGAGTGCATGAAACCATTAATTACTGTGCTGGTTAAGCTAACAGGCCTCTAGATTGAACAGAGGCCCGAGTGTTAAGAGAGCGATTACATGTGGTTATGAGGGCCACACCACCATGTTGGGGAAGTGACAATAACAGGAAGGATTGGAGTGGTATTGCCATTTCCTCCCTGACAAAACAAAGAATGCCTCTGTGCTGTGGTATGGAGTTAACCCATTTAGGCCTAAGGCCGATTCTAAAAACGCCTCTAAGTCCTGACCTAAGGTTTCTGAAAAACTTCAAATATTTATATAGCAGCATCAAAAAAATTACATTTTTGAATACTGTACATACTGTACAGAACCCAAATATGGGTTCCCGGCCTGAGGGGGTAAGATACCAATATGGGTTCCCGCCCAGAATGGTTGTATAATAGCTGTAGCTATAAGCTATAGCTATGGCAAACCCCTGAGGAAGGGTGTTGATAATCTTTACTTTTTCAGTCATGCAATGGCCTGTGCTGTGCCACATTACTACTACAAGCCACTATATAGCCTACTTAACTTAACCAGTCAGTTGATAAGTTGGTATTAGTGCTCGAAAACATTTTCAGTTTGGGAAGAACCAAAATGCACTTCTAAAATGGTGCAATAATTTCCCTGTAGAATTCAACCAATGTTGCTTCATTCGGCTGCTGAAAATGTCTTGAACTGTGAAGGTTGAAAGAGTCTGAATGGTCTGCCACACGTCCGCAGCGGGTATTATACCATGGAAAACACTACAATACAATCCTTGACATTCTATAATATAATCTATATGAACCATTAAGCAATGCAAGATTATTGTAACTAGTCCTTACCCGTTTGAATATATGCACATCAAATGATGTACAGTTTGGGAAATGTGATTTAATAGATAATATTATTGATGTATGTATTTTGACTCGATGTGTAATCACTAATCAGTGTGGTCTCAGAGGCACTTATAATAGGAAAGGTGCAATTCTGGGGAAATAGAGCGTTGCAGTTCTGCCCCCTTTCATGACGACGCCAGGCCCAGGAATTAATTCCCCATGCATTTTTCCATAGACATTTCAAAAAGTATTTATTTAAAGATCTGTAAGCCTTGAACAAAGCCAACTCGAATCCGTGACATTCATCATCAGCCAACACTCCCCACTCACAGGTAGTTACCCCCCCCCCAGAGAGGACGTATGGGGCCTTAGTCCTACTCCTCCTCCCAGCCAACACTCCCCACTGACAGGTAGTTACCCCCCCTTTTGATTTACATCAAAAGGGCATGTGAGCACTAACCCACAATTCTACATTTTGGTTTTAAGATGTTGATATTCATTTTGTATTCATCCTTAGGACCCCAAATCACACCTTGGAAAGCATGAGTGTCTATTTCAAACAAAGTTTTTTTTTATATTTATATTTTGTCATAATTTGACACCCCAGTATTAGGATGTTGATATTCATTCATCAGCCAACACTCCCCACTCACAGGTAGTACCCCCCCCCCCCCCCCAGAGAGGACGTATGGGGCCTTAGTCCTACTCCTCCTCCCAGCCAACACTCCCTACTGACATGGCTGACTGACATGGAAAGCATGAGTGTCTATTTCAAACAAAGTATTTTTTGACTGGGGGGGTCATATTATATATATATAATTTGACCCCCCAGTATTAGGATGTAAGGATGTTGATATTCATTCATCAGCCAACACTCCCCACTCACAGGTAGTACCCCCCCCCCCCCTCAGTCCTACTACTCCCCCCCTCAGTCCTAGGCCTCAGTCCTACTCCTCCTCCCAGCAAACACTCCTTCATCAGATTCATGTCAAATCTAGCGCTTACAGTCCCAAGTAAAAAATACTTGAATGGAATCGTCTTCGATCTTCCCATTAGAAGTCAATGGAGAAAATTAATTAAGTAATACATTTAATTAACAACGTTAAATTTGTTAAATTGAGAAAAAAGGGCTTCGTTAAGACGTCCACAATGTAATGGTCAATGTCCATTAATTATGGCTGTTGTGGTCTATATACTGTATGTCACTCTGTCTGTAAATGTGTCCACCAGAGGGTACTAAAATTGTCAAAACGAACTTGGACTTAAATGAAAAGCAACAATGATCCATGCAGCTCAACTATGCACACCCGTGGGTTGCCTTGTTGTAGTTGTCATTGTTGATGGCGGTGGGGAGTGGAGGATGTGTCGTGAACTCGTGGTCAGGTACGAACAAAAGGAGGTGTTGTTTTGGAGCGGGTTGGGGCTTCTGCTTCAGCGTGTCGGTCTCTGGTTGTCATGGAAACGGGAGCAGGGGCGTTTTAGGACAGCATCTCCTTTGAGCGATCCTTTCTCCACAGCCTGAGCACTGCACATCGACCTGCTGGAAATGGAAATGTTTAGAAAGACGTGCAGGCAGATCGGCGAGGGCCAGACGACGGTGTACCTGGGAGGTTAATTCAAAGGCATTTTCTGCTAGTCCCCTTTATGTGTGCTCTTCAGTTGCGTGTGAGCGTTCATGTGTGCATGTGTAGGATCTAGGATGCATCATTGTTTATTTGTGTGAGTGGGTATGGAAAAACGGTAAGGGAGAGTGCAGGAATGACAGGAGTGAGGGAGTAAGAGAGGCGAACGAGCCAAACAATAGACAAGAAAAGAGAGGACACTGGAGCAAATAATGTGGTGAAGAAAGAATGAGAATTAAGTGAGTGAGCACAAAAAAGGGTGGACAGAGATGTGACAGTGTCCACATTGTCATTCTCCACCAGTTCCTCATTCGACTTCCCTGCGGTCTACTTGAGAACACTGTCTGCATTTAAAACTTTTACTGCTTCATACTAATTACAGTGGTGGAAACATAAAGAGGACAGCCAAAAAAAGAGAGGATATCTGACCTCAACAACAACAGCGACTCTTGAGATGGGCAATTTCATCCCTTCGGCTCAGCAGAGCTCAGTAGACAGTCCTGGGGAGCTCTCAGGTGTGAATGAATGTAATTGTGTGAGAGTCAAACAAGGTGACAGACAGTAAACATGCTGTGGATAACACTGAATGAAACCTAGCGTACCTATTACTGGTGAACATTAGGTGAAAATAGGAGCAGATCTACAAGCTCCCAACGTGTACAACATGGCAATCTTCTGTGGAGATATTTAGTGTCGAGTGAAATCAGGAGGGGGCCTAGTATGACTCTGGGGAACTCAGGTCAACTAATTATATAGGGTTTAAGCCATTAAAATAAGAGATTTTAATAATGGTTTAATTATATTATTTAATGAAATATATTATATGCGTTTTTTAGCTAGTGGTTATTATGTGTATAGTCGAAGCAGCCTGTACAAGGCGCACTTGCAGGCTGACAGATTGTGGTCATGTTGGCTAGCATGATGGCGGTCAATATGTCCCCTTCGGAGTTCGGCCAAATGGAAAGAGCAATCTTTATTCACTTAAAATTGCATACCAGTATACCAGTGTTTTATATTCATATACATTAATATATTATCAACTACAATCCTCATTTCACAATCTTTATGAGTTTAACTTCACCAGGCATTTCCTTGTATTGTGACTGTTAAACATTCCCTGCTGTTGATGGAGATATCCGTCAAGTCTAATCCAATGCTTCACCGTCGACGCCGGTGATCTCTGTCATGTGGTCTTTTCAGTGGTCTATGATAGATCACACTCTTCGCCAACATATGAATGGTTCTAGGTTGCTAAGCAACAGATACATCCGGAAATGAACCGGCAGTGAAAATTCCAATTCAGATTTAGAAAAACTCTGACATCAGACAGAGGAGGGAGAGAGAATCACTCATACTCCCTCTCATTTAACCTTGGTAATCACCACGGAAAGCAATCACAATGCAGTGAAATTATATCAACATTTAGTTTTAAAGTGAATAAATCTCACTATTCCCTCAAACTTTGCTGTGAATACGACGCAATGCTTTTGGTCTAGTGGCCTGATTTAAGGAGTATAACACACACACGCACACAACACACATGCACGCACACACACACACACACACACACACACACACACACACACACACACACACACACACACACACACACACACACACACACACACACAGACCTTCTCATGTCTTCCCGTTTTGAGTTATACTGATGTTTGGCACGGTCTCATGGAAAATATTGTTTTAAGACGAGTGCGCAGTCCACTTCCCTTTTTATTTCCTACTTTACATATCTCTAGGCGGTATATTGAACCGAGGAGAATTAAGTAAGTGAGCGTTCCACTCACTTTGCTTAAAGACAGTATCAACCACCAAGGAATGGACACCCACACTATACATCATCATCATCATGTACAGTGTACACCTACTGCACTGCACTGAATCAATTTCCTCACCTGAAGTCAGAACAGGTGCAAAAGGTAACAAAGCATGATGCCCTTTATTGTGTGTGTGTGTGTGTGTGTGTGTGTGTGTGTGTGTGTGTGTGTGTGTGTGTGTGTGTGTGTGTGTGTGTGTGTGTGTGTGTGTGTGTGTGTGTGTGTGTGTGTGTGTGTGTGTGTGTGTGTGTGTGTGTGTGTGTGTGTGTGTGTGTGTGTGTGTGTGTGTGTGTGCACGTGTGCGTGTGCAGCAGCAGCACTTTCTGTTGCTCCCTCCTGAATAAACACAGCTGTTAAGTTGCAACTTCCCACACTTCCTCCTCACTTCCTATTGTTCCCCAGGACAGGAAGCATCATCTCATTGGAGTTTCTATAGTGACCACAGTTCTGTGTTTCTAATACAAGGTTAACGTTTTGCATTCTGGTGCCCACCACAATCCTCAAATTTTGAAAATGTCTGCGTTTTTTAACATTTTGTTAAACGTTTTGTGCTTTACGAGATGTTGTACATATCTACAGTATTTAGGTTAAAATAACACACATAATTCGTTTTTATGCTACATGAAAGATAAACTCCTTCACCAGTTAATTACCAGTTAACCTTTACTGTGTGTTTACTGTATTACTGTGTACACTAAATACTATGGCATAATTAGATATTGTTACCATTGCAGGCTGGGGTGAATCTCACTCATTACGAAGTGTTGCACAGACATATAGGGAAGTGGGAGCCATTTAGTAGAATGATGCTTCTGTTTCTGCCAGCAGTTAACAATGACACCCCTTACTGCTGTATATTGGGATGAGGGTGTGTTATGTGTTATTCTGTACTGGCCATATATGGAGCGTGTCTTGAGCGTACATGGTTTGATGAGGTCAATAGAATGTCAGAACAGCTCAGCTCCATGGCAGCGGAGGAAGTGTCTTGAGTGTACAGGGTCTGATGAGGTCAGATCAATGTATGGAATGTCAGAACAGGTCAGCTCCATATATGGAGATCTAAGGGTGGCAGCGGCCTAGCGGGGGCAGTGTCTTGAGTGTACAGGGTTTGATGAGGGCCCAGGTAGGGAGAACTCTAGTTTTCGCCGGCTGCCGGGTGCAGCTGTACTAATAACTTTGGGGCGGGCCCGTCTAGAGTTTGAATGAAGGTATCAGTCAAAAGGGAGACATCGAAGAGGAAGGATCAACATGTCAGAACAGGTCAGCTCCATATATGGAGATCTAAGGGTTTGAGGTTTGAGGTCAGATGTAGAGTTGCTGCATCCGGCTCCATATTTGCAGATCTAGGTGATGATCCAGTTTTCTCCATGTACTGTATGGATATCCAGGGTTTGATGAGGTCAGTGTCGTGATCTTCATATATGAAGACGGCATATGGAGTGTGTCACGAGGCATGATGGATTGACGGCCATATATGGTGGTGTGACGTGTCACGAGGCGTAATGGACTGACAACCATGTGTATGGAGGTGTGACCTGAGTGACGGACAGGTTTTGCTTGTTTTCATAGTAATCTGCGACCTACAGTCGCAATAATCACCAGGGGGGATATGTTTTAACCCACTTCTGATCAGACAAAAATGTACAATTCGATTTACAAACAATGCGTTGGAATGCAACGTGTGTGTGTGTGTGTGTGTGTGTGTGTGTGTGTGTGTGTGTGTGTGTGTGTGGATGTTCTTTTCTGTGTGTCGTGTGCGTTTGTGTGGATGTTCTTTTCTGTGTGTCTTCCGAAAATAATGCACTGCGCTCATGTCTGCCAGATCATATTCCACACACGAGGAAGTCCACCCACAAACCAGTGAAGACCCACACATGTTCACATACACACACCATGCCTGGTTAACAGCCATATCAACCCCAGAAGCCATGTTTTTTGTTTCCCCATGGTCCCCTTTGATGTTAATGTCCCTGTGAATTATTTATCTGTGTTTTCTCTCTGCCTTCCCCTTTTGCCCTGTGGGGGAATAAATCAAAAGAGGCACACAGAGAGCAGACATGGGGATTCATCATGACCACTACTATTTACTGCAGTGACCTCCACACCCCTGTCACATCCACACTGTACATAGAGTACAGCATGCAGCCATTCTCAACCTGTGGGCCCAGGCCCGCGAGCCCTGAGGATATTGCAAGTGTCTCCAAAGTGGTAAACACTTTGATTTTAATGATAGTGTAACATTAATATCTTCTTAAAAGAATGTTTCAACAAGTACATGGCATTTTATCTTTAAAACCATAAAGAATGTGTTTTACTGTGATACCGGCGGTCGCAATAATACGATGCTTCCATCGATCGAAGCTGGAACACAATTGATTGAAGATTATTCAAGTGAGCACAGCAAAGGTTTATTGTCATACAATACACGCACGCACGCACGCACGCACACACACATCACACACATCATGTCTCATACAGTCATGCTCATTTGGCTCCATAATAGGTCAAATACTGCGTATAACTGTTTTTATACAAATCACTGACCACACTAACACTATATACTGACTGAAATATTGTTGTTTTAGTCATATGCACAAGAAAGATCCACAAGCTACCATGAACGTAATCATTATCAGGCTTAACAGTAAAGTTGGAATGCATCTTTGTCCAGGAAGTATAAAAGTCTACTGTAGTTCCTCCCAGTAGAGAGCCATTCTGACTTTGCTACAGATAATGGAAATAATTCTCTCTTGGGACTGCACTGTAGGACACTGCATGTTTTTGTATTGAATATTACATGATATTACATGAGTTGTGTGGTGCCAGGGCCCAGGCCTGTCCCCTTTCCCAATAGTTAATTTTGTAGTACCGTTTGCACAGGCCGACCCGCCCTTCCTTAGCCAGTGGAGAGTAACCTACAGTAACTGTAACTTGTCACTTGATTAGATAAGTCTTGCCTTATACTGACCTATTGCCATGATACTTTTATCATGTGATTTGTATAGGTACAAATAAAGTTATGTTCTATTTTTTCCACAAAGTGCCTCTCAGTCATAAATTGTTCCTGTTAAGGGGAAGTTGATCACATTTCACAGAGTTAAACATTAAGCATACGGTTTACACTTTAGGGTTCCTCCTACCCACTTTACAAGCAGGAGTTGGCGTAGTCAGGCATATTATTACTACCAGCTACTACACATATACATCTGTCTACTGTATGTGTGTGCAAATGTTCTGACATCACAGGGGCAGGGAGGCAGGTCTTGCCAGGAGAGAGCAGAGGAGAATAGATGCTCATCATCTGATGTCTTGGCCTCCTTTTCCTGAAGCTCCGGCTCCGACCAGCCAATCCCCACTGTCTAATTGGCCTACTTTAACACCTCAGCTAGATTTCAGCTGTGGCCGATGTGCGATATGCTGCGTAGTTCAACTCCTGTGGGAGACCTATAAGTGGTGGTATGATGATACGAGATTAGATGGGATGAGGTAACATAAGAGAGCAAATCATAAGAGAAGATGTTGATTGTCCCCAAGGAGACATGGGTGCATGTGTTTGGTCAGACATACAACAGTCCGAGTCCTACAGTCATGAGTCCGACACCCAATCCAGAACCCAACCCTACCAAACCTCACAGGAAGACACGGGTTAGTTTAAACCTGCCTCGGGTTAGTGGTATCCTGCCACGCATGTCAGGAGCCACGGGTTAGTTTTAACCTGCCGCACAAGTCGGGAGCCACGGGTGAGCACAGGTTAAGTTGTAACTGGCAGTAACAAACGTAAGTGTTTTTTTCTTTTTCCAAATTAGGCTTTTCTAACCTAAATCCCTCAATAGGGAAACACGTGACGGATATATTGATATTTTTAGAGGTTCTGCTTAGGGCTCTGATTAAGCCCTGCCAGCTGCCATAATCTTATTTTTTTACACTTTTTTGTCTAGAGACAAAAGAGAGTGGGCAGAATACTCTTCCTTAGCAACGAGTCTAAAGGCCCTGCTAGCAACCACTCATTAAACTCAACCAGACATTTTGGTCGAAGCGTGGCCAAAGGTGTTCTAACGTGTGTAAGATTTTATCCTGCAGTCTGCCTAAAAGATTATGATATCTTGTGTGCAACGTTCACATTTTGGACTCTGGCTGGCACTAGGCTTGAAGAAAGAGCATGGGGTCACCAATCATTAGGGGTCATCCTCCTGGATGAGCACGCAGGTTTACAGCAAACTAGATTGACAGCAAACAAGCAATTCAGTCAATGGCTCTCTCTGGGACCAAAGGGGTGGATGGACAGAAAGACCAACCAACATCAACCTTGGAGCTCCTGTTATTTCTTTACTCAGCAGTTTTATCTTGACAATGTTGTAACTTACAGTAATTATATTCTTTACTATTATCTCTACTATTACGCTTATTGTATTGGTAGTTCACCCATTGAAATTGTAATTCGGTCAGCAAAATGTAAGTGTAATTGCAGTGCGAGGCAAGGTGAATTAGGGTCATTGTTATGTGGTCAAATTAACTATGTATCATTTTCAAACACTTGTTAGGCACTGCTGGCACAGCTTGGTACAGCACGGCACAGTTTTCTTAGTCCCCTCAGTAAAGCACACTGAGGTTAGGTCAAAGATCAGCTATGATGCCCTGGGGCCAAATTGAATTAGTGTGATTGCTTAGGCTTTTATAATTAATTTGTGCAGGGCTTAAGGGCCTTAATAGCTGTGAGGAACAGGGGCTTGAAGGACAAACACTAATTAAAAGTTGCCAAGGATCAAGAGAACATACTAAACTGCAGTACAGGATGACTTTCCTGCTGCTACGAGCTGATTACAATTTGAGCCGGGCCTCAGTGGAAACTTGCATTTCTCACCTCGAAAATGGAGGTTTTATCCTATGAGTGAGACGTAAAGCACATATACGACTATACTTAACTCATTGACTGCCATTTATGAATATATTTGTAATAGGATTACAGTTTACAGATATATATTCATATTTTGCTATCTTATTTATGACAGCTAATTCTCAGTATTTTCTGTCTAGGCACCTTGCCACCCCTACATCCAATTAACCACCTTAGTCTTTTCTTACTCTTCCAACAAATTAGGACTGCATGCCATCTCATTGTCGTCCGCATGGCGTTTGAGCTATGCATCGCCACACAGTTGAACATGGGAGTATAATGGTACTCTAATATGTATGATGTATCATAACGCAACCATCCCTCTTTCACTGATGCCTCTTTGATCCCTGCTAAATTATATCACTTAACTTAACAACTCCTCTGTAAGAACAGCTTGCCAAGCTAATGAAAAACTCCCACAGCAGATTCACTTCTTCCGACACTATACAGTATGTTTTTCTATTTTGGAAGTCAAGCTCGCAATAGCTTTTCTGCCTCTGGCTCTATATCTCTTTCTATCACTTCTTTACTCAATTCTCTTTCTATCTGATCCCTCCTCTCTCAGCCTCTATTACCCCCCTTTCACCTATAAAGCTGCTACTCTACTACTACTACTACAGATGCTGCTGCCTCTGGAGCTGATAGCGCGGCTCTCTCCATGGGGAGAAAAGGCACATCGAGTCAATTGAGGCAAAGAGGAAATTAACAACTCCTGGCTGGCTAGTTTTATTGCTTTGTTTTGAGACAAATGCTCTATTTCCTCTCTGGCACTAGACTGAGACAACAGAAGCAGTATAGGCTTAGTCTTCCCTCATGGCTATTTCTGAATTGTTTTGTATTTCCTGGTATATGCTGTGTTTTCCCTGTTGGGTCTTTCTCTCTTAGCATTCAAGTTGATTTTGTGTGCCAGTGAGTGTGTTCCCTGTAAGCTTAAAGTTTTTTTCAACCAAGGTTCATGTTTTAGTATTATTAGAGAAAGTAAAAGATGAGTGTTTTTTTTCATTTGCTGCTTTCTTTCGTTTTAGCGATTTTAGCTATTTTTACAGGGTGGCGGGGGCATTCGAACACTAAATGTTTTTTTACACCATTTTATATTTTTTTAATTATTATTTATACTATAGTCCTACTAGACCCCAGGAAATTACATCTGGCCACAAAAGATCACAGGATCTATTGAATGTGAAGGGGGTGACAAACTGACATGTTGAGCTATTCAACACAGTATGGCAGGCATATCCCCCTATAGTACCAGTACCCCCCTTCACATTCAGTAGATCCTGTGATCTTTAGTGGCCAGATGTAATTTCCTGGGGTCTAGTAGGACTATACCTAAATAATAAAAGAAAACGCTATAAAATTGTGTAAAAAAAATACATATTATGGCCATGTATGGAAATCACTGCTGTCATACCCATATATGGGCATGTCCCCCTTTCTGCCCATATATGGAGCTGATTATGATGTCACAATGAGTTATCAGGTTTGCATAATCATGTCACAATGAGTCCTAGTGATGATGTGGCCATGGGTTGTTTATGACCCTCCTCTGTCAGGATGTTGGTAAAGGTTTCTGTCGATTAATTTTGTGGTTGCAGGACGATGAGATGAAAATGATGTGCCATAAACATGTGGAGCAGATATTCTTCTACATCAATAGGCTGTATTAAATCATCACTGTCCTCTTAGCAATAATAAGTCATCCAATAAGGTGTGAATACTATAGGCTAATTGACCGGCCATGCAAGATCATTCAAAGTAAACCAGACTTCCTCATAATGACGTTTTGATTGTCTCAAATCAATAGTGGGTATAGGGGGAGAGGGAGCAATGTATGTATTTCGTATTAATGCAGTATTCATAAAGCCCCAGATGCTTGAGGAGGAAGTGGTATATTGATCCCTCTCTTCTTGGCACTTGGCCAGACAATACATGGTTCATGCGTGGACAATGATGATACCTCTAATACCTCTATATCAGTAATATGCTGTACTAGGGTTGTTATCAGGTGTTACAGCCCAACCCCATGGGGTTAGGCTTTTAGTGTCTGCTGAATGCCTCATTTGTAAAATGTAGGCTTTATTCATCTAAATGGATACCGCTCACACTGCGGTAGACATTGAAATTTGGAGAGAGACAGTGATTTATTGATTTTCTGCACTCTCAAATAAAAGATGACAGTTGAAGATCAGAGCCTAATCAAGCAACCATTGGCTGAAGGATGTTAAGAAATAGAATAGAAAATGTCTTACTGTTCACAGGCAATAATAATTAATTCATGTGTGTGTGTGTGTGTGTGTGTGTGTGTGTGTGTGTGTGTGTGTGTGTGTGTGTGTGTGTGTGTGTGTGTGTGTGTGTGTGTGTGTAACATTCTGACATTCCAATGTATTTTTGATTACTTCCAGTTTGTAGGGTTTTTGCAGACAAATGTCTCTAATTACCATTATCCTTTTAAAAACACCATGCATTTCGACTCATTCTGTAAGCGGCAGGTGTTACCTCTTATTGCAAATGCATATTTCGTTTTTGGGAGCCAAACTTTGGTATTGCTTACTATCATGCAATAACAGAGCTACTGCAGACTTCCCCCCTTTTAGACTAGGACTAAATATCCTCTGTGTTGGGCAGTTTCCCCCCGCTGCTGACACTGTAACACCTGCACTGTCACATATTTCAAATGATGTATATCTCATTTTGGAGAATTAAACTCTTCACATAGCTCCATATTATATTGTTCAGTACTGCAGGCTTACCTCACTGGCCCTCAGCGTGTAGATCTGCACAGAGATGGGGCTGTGCCAACACACAACTAGGAGCTGTTTAATTTACAGAGGGCCTTAAGATAATATTTACATGAGCAGTGTTGAAAAGAAACCTTGCGAGGCCCTGGGGGTTATTAGCAGAGGTAATTATGCTTCATAAATCCAAGCCTTTCCATTGCCAAACACACTCGCCGTGGGCTCGCCCCCTCCCATCCCAGCTCCATTTGAAGTTTCACAAGCTTGCGCGATCACAGAGAAGGAAGCCATGTAAGATATACAGATTAAGTGTCAGCAACATCCACCCACTTAACGGCTTAAAAAGAGACGACGGCTGCGGTGTTACCAGGGCGTACTCAGGCACATCAAAGCCCGGTTTCTCCAGTGAATGGAGTGATGTGAAGCCTGGGCAATGGGATGTGACAGGCTCGAAACAGAATATCACTGCCATGTATTCCTGTCCTGAATTACTTTACCCCTGGACCCCACCTTATGTACCAAATCTGTGTATCTGATGGAAGTTGATTTGTTTCAAATGTGAGCGTTCGTTAAATGGTGCAGTATTGCAATGCATGGTGCTGAATTGAAATTCTTGCACCTTTATTTTGGTGGTGCATCAAAGGCTTTTAACTGAATATTGGTTTACCCCGCATTGTGTTACAAGTATTCATGGAATCTTTCATCACAACGTTTCACTGGTGATGAAAAGTGAAGAAATGGCATGTTGTAATATAACAATCAATTATCCACACTGCAGTTAGGGTCATCACAATAACGTTGAAGCCATGTTAGGCTGCTTTTACTCTGGAAGTGTAAAATTGGACGCAAGGTAAGAGTAACACTTACAAGGTAACACATTTACAAGGTAAGAGTTACTACACTTACTTATAGTTACACTTACTGTGTAGTTAGTTTGCAACAACAGAAACAGAGATAAGAGTTTGATCCTTGACTTTTAGTGAGCCAGGCCGTGAAGGGCTTCACTTCTTCTTTGGCTTCTCTGCACTGGATGTAAGCCAAGCTCAAATAACTTGGCCCTCTCTCTCACTCTCCACTCTCTCCACGCTCCACTGTATGTTTATATGTGCTGGGAGACATTCACTTTTGGAAAAGAAAGACTTTTTCATTTTTCTTTTTCCCCCCCTCATGGCTCAAGTTTTTCTATGGAGGCAGTAGTAACGGTGTGACAGCAGGAGTCAGGATTACTTAAGAAAGGGAACGACATCCTCTCCGGTCGATTCAACTGGAAAAAGACTCCCAGCATCCCAGTCGCATGAATTCAAATGATGAATGACGTTTTCTGCATGCAGGCCGGTCTGGCCCCATAGTTATAGCCAATCAGCGTCTGCACTCAGATCCCTGTATTGACAGACACTGATTGGCTCTTCCACTGATTGGCTCTTCCACTTCTTGGTTTCTGCAAAACGCTATCCCCTCTGTAAAGACAATAATAACTGTATAACTGCAGGTAAGACATCAATTAAGACAACTTAAAAATCAATCAATCAATCAATCAATCAATCAATCAAACTTTATTTATATAGCACATTTACATCGACCGAGGTCGAACCAAAGTGCTTCACATTACAGAGGTAAACAGAAAGAAGGGGATAGAATATAGCATTATTTCAATGAGAGCGTGTGTGTGTGTCTGCTAAATGCCTAAATTGTAATGTGTAAGAGAGCAAAATGTAAAATACAATAAGCAGTACATGGGAACATCGTACATATAGACTTAAATTAGATTTGAATTAAAAGCGATAGAGTAAAAATGTGTTTTTAATAGGGATTTGAAAGCCGTCAACGACCAAGCAGAGCGAACATGGAGCGGCAGGGCGTTCCAGAGGTTGGGACCGGCCACAGCGAACGCGTGATCTCCTCTGGTCCTGAAATGTGTGTCAGGCACAATCAGGAGAGACTGATTAGCCGATCTCAGGGCTCTTGTTGGGACGGGAGTGATCAATTCAGCTGGATATGGAGGGGACAGGTCATTTTGGGCTTTAAAAACAAACACTTTCTGTGTGGAGTTTGCATGTTCTCCCCGTGTCCCCTAGGGTAGGTACCCTCACAAAAACATGCAGTAATCCTGGTCTCTAAACTGCCTCCCCCTGGCCAGCCGGGGCGCCTGATGGAGGGGAAAGGAACTGGTTGGAATAACGTGTTCCTACCACGCGATACGTCCAACCAGGGAAACTCCCCCCTGTCAGGTGTAAAGGAGCAACTTGGACACTCAAGCATGAAGGAAGCATGAGTTAAGTCCGTTGCTCTCCCCAGGTTGGCGGAGGGTGTGTAGAGCCCAGGATCACATTAGATGATTGACACAGGGGTGAAAAATGGGTTACAAAATCGTGGGATAAAAAGAATATAAAAAAAACAAAAACACTAAAATCTTAAAATCAAGCGGACGGGGAGCCAGTGGAGGGAGGCGAGGATTGGGGTGATATGGTCCCGCCTATTTGTGTTGGTGAGGAGGCGAGTGGCAAAAATATTTGGAAGTTTCATAGCTGGCATAAATTCAAATCCTTAAATGTCAAGTCAAGATGGGTCGATCATGTCTTGACTGCCTGGACCATGAAGTTACACTCCAGTACTCCAGTATTACTATCCGCTATTGGCCCAACAGCGAATTAGATCGTCAGAGATGAATCGTCCCTCCAGGCTATGAGATTTAGTAAACTATGGAAGGTTGTCTGTCTGGAGTCATTTAGCCATTGTTAGCTCTTGCTCAGGGCTGAAATCACAGCAGAAAACATAAAAAGTTGAGAGTTGCACAGCTGATGACGATCAGTTTGTGGGTCCACATTCAATTAAGTGACCTCATAAATTACTCTAGGCCAATCTGAAAGAACATTAATCCGTTTTTTTTTTTTAATCTGTCTGTTGGGCAGAAACCTCGTTAACTCATTTTTATGTTTTGTTGTCACCCTTCTTTGTCGTACAAGTTCGAGTATCAAGCAAAAGTATAGTGAAAATAGACGATCTACAAGCTCACAACATCATGATGCGCAGCATTGTAAATAATACAGCACCATCTTGAAATCACAGAGTCGGAGGCAGACATGGGAGCAAACCTGAAATACTCTTTCAGGTTATGCAATCCACCATAGAGAAGAGTAGGAGCTAACAGCCCTCCATGTGCCAAGCATGAGGGAGTGTGCACAGTTAAAGCACTCCAAATTACAATCACTCTGAAAAACACTCAATTCAGATGACAACACACATCCGCAAGTAGGAGAAGTTGTACAGTTGCTGAGTGGATAGAAAGGCCATCTTGAAATCGAAGTGTCCCTGTAGTATAACAACCGGGATTCATAACCGGGTCTCCAGTGCAAGCCAACATACCACTAAACTCACGTACTGTACATGATGTTAACATGTTTTTGTGTGTTTTACATACTGTACCAAAATCTCTACTCATCTCTCTTGAGTAGAGATTTACAAATAAGCGTAGTGTGTGTGTGTGTGTGTGTGTGTGTGTGTGTGTGTGTGTGTGTGTGTGTGCGTGTGTGTGTGTGTGTGTGTGTGTGTGTGTGTGTGTGTGGGTTTGTGTGTTTGCTTCCCCTGGATATACGATCACCAGGGCCAGCAGTGGAGCAGTTCTCCTGAGCTTGGCATATACACAACATAAACAAATGCACAATGATGTGCTGCTCATATATCACTCCTTTATTGAAATCCATTGTGAGGAATACAGCGTATGGGGATGTATACCTTTCTCCTTGACACTGAACCGGGAGTCACTAACTCACGCTAGCTCTCTCTCAAACACACACACACACACACACACACACACACACACACACACACACACACACACACACACACACACACACACACACACACACACACCAACCTGTAAAGCCTTGAATTGAGGACTGATGAATAGGCAGGGATGGCTCTTATCGGGAGCAGCTGTGAGAGTAATTTATCAGAGGAGAATAATTGAAGAGAACAGAGAGGAAGACCAGAAAGACTCAGCCTCGCTGCTCAGCGCTGTATAATAGGCCTACATACTCCGTGTCCTCAAAGAACTCTTGGTCGTCAGTTTTGGATGGGTTTTTTTCATACTGCCATTGTGCACCACCTGCAGAGCGAGTTTCAAGAGCTGCATAACAAAAAGGCAGGTGTTTGCCTACTGGAGACTTTGGACAAAGTTTTATTCGATGATAAGAATGCACAGATGTCAATGAAAGAATGAATCAGCTGTTTACGAATGAGTCAAGTAGACTGGATTTTATGCCTCAGTAAAATTGATGCAAACACATTCACACAGCAAAGAGCCCATCAAGCACTGTGTGAACCAATTAAAGCACCTTGCAGTTGCTGAACTATAGTAGAATGGAGCCAATTGGAGCTGTCATTCACTCTAAACTATAAGTAACAACTGTAGGTGATTGATTCTAAACCCACTGTACTCGCAGAACGCATCAGTTTGAATGGGATCTGTTAAACCGGTGTAAGCCGGTGGTGTAATGTTGTAATTGTTGAGTTTTTGTACAGTAATAGGGGTCTCCCTCATGTCTCTCCAGTATAGAAAGAATCCCACAAGATCATTTAGTCCCTAAGTAAAAACAATGGTACAAATGTTGGTGGGCTGCCGATTCAGATGTTAAGTGAAAAACAAAAAAATATATAATATGGTTTTGTCGTGTTTTATTTAACTTTCATTAGCCAGGAAGGTCACTTAAATACAAATTGTTACTTTACCAGGGCGGCTGGGCAAGAAAACACAACACCTGCGTTTTCATTTATCTTCACTAATAACCCTGTCCACACGCTCTTTCTCTCTCTCTCTCTCTCACACACACACACACACGCACGCACGCACGCGCACGCAAACATGCAGACAGGCTCACATTCACACGTACACATAAACGCAGACGTACAAATGTATGACACAGATACGCACACACGCATATGGGTCATGATTTAGTGTCGCGGAGCCACCAGGCTAGTCTATCTAAACACCATTAATCAAGCTACTATGCTCCAGTAAGGCGGCTATAAGTGCCCACTTAGGACATCTTCTATAGGAGGCTGGAGTGGAGAGGCGTTCTATTGTAGGGAGAATGCTGCAGTCACCCATCCCTGCATGGCTAACATGCTGCACACACGTGCGTGCGTGCGTGCGTGCATGCACACACACAGTACAACATATTCAAATGCACACAACACATGCACTTGGGCTGGTTTGAGTACACACCAGCACACATACTGTATAGTGTATACTGTATACATATGCACACAGACTCACACATTATTCATAAACACTCAGCAGAAGTGTGAAAACGCAGAAACGCACGCACGCAATTCTCCCTCCCTGTCTTGGTCTCAGTCATGATGAACACACAATGCACTGAGAAGAACAGAAGGGCCAGAGGGGACCCGGTGGGCTTGGGGGGTCTGCGTCTGCTGCTGTCAGCAACTTGGCCTACTGGGAAAAAGGAGAGCCCACGTCTCATTGTTATGGCCCTCAGCAGCGCGTGCACGGGTGGCGGGGTCCCTTGGAGGAGACCCTGTCTGAGGAGGAGGGGACATTTAGACATGTGGACAGAGAGAGGGGCTGGTGGTCTGTCTCACAGCCGGAGGGGCCAGCGGGGCCCTTTGTGTTGCTAATCGGGGTCATTTGCTGGGAGATGTTTGCATAGCAGGATTGACGGGGAGTAGCTGGTTGGTTGTACATGGTGAATGTAATTGTGTCGTTGGAGCATGTTCAGTCGCATGATGAATATAATAAAGAATGTGTGTATCTATCTTATTGATCTATCGATCTGAATCAGGATCACATCACAGATTTACAGGTTTAAAACTCCATCGTTTTTGTTATTTCCATAAAAATGAAATGGAAGAAGAAGTTCTACATATATACACATATATACCTGAGGTAAGACATAAAGGTGCGTGAGCATAGCAGCAGATATACTGTGTATGATATGCTATTAGTTGCGTTGTACATGTACAAAGTGTCAGCGTGTGTCTACCGCATGATCCACATTTTAGTGAAGGTTCAATGAGGAAGATCTCTGTGAATGAGAGGCCAGCACCATAGACATATAAAGGCTCTGGAGCGTATGTGCTCAAGGGAAGGCAACATTTTCCCGAGATTCCCTGCGAAGCATAGCGGAAGCATGTGTGTACGTCACAGAGTGCATGTGCAGTGCAGTGATATGCTGTGATTGGCCAGTAGTCACTTGAGTGGCAGCGTGACGTAGCGTGCCTTCCACTCTTCCGGTGTACTTCCTCCACCAGTGTAAATTGTTCCGCCCCTCCTTCGACATACGTACATGGCTCCAATGAACTGCAGCGGCCAATGAGGCGTCTATTTTTTTCTATGGCCAGCACACCTAGCCAATCTGCAGTCAGCCAATCAGTTGATTGGACTCCGCCTTTAAATATCACTGCCTCTGACACTTTTCAGTTTGCAACAAGCAACCCACCTCCATCCCCCAACTCCACCTTGTCCATCTAGTGTTGAGAAGGAAGGAGGTTCACCTGCACTGCCACCATGCACAGTGTCTAGACTGCAAGTGCAATGGTGGGGTTCTCCCTATTAAAAGCTAATCAATCAATAAATGCAAATAGAGTCTAATCGCCAAAATGTTATCTTATAATAAAAACTATTCATTTGCAACAACTTGATCTCTCCTTTCATTGAAATAAGGTAACTAACACTGGTATAATCCACAGGTAGGAGCAAAAGTCTAAGACCAGCCTGGCGTCAGGCAGTGATCATCATGCCGGGTGGATGCTGTTCATGAACCTGGTTGTTGCCCTTTTAATACTGCAGCATTGCCCAGTCATTGTAGGGATTTGAACTGTTTGTGGCTGGGGTGATGCTTAATTCTCCTTGATGGTGCCCTGACTACACACCTGAATTGCAGGGAGCTCACCTCCAATGATGCGCTCTGCCAGAGCAATCACTGAGAGTATACAATTGATAGCAAATGCACCCGTACGTGTCCATTTGTTTCCACTTTCTGAGTTAAATGAACACTGAGGATTTGACTATGTAGTACTGGGCATCTCACCCTTGTTAAACAGTACAAGTGATAGTTCCATTAGGTCCTGTCTGTGTATTGGGGTACACTAATAGATGGTTGTGTGTCTGTGGCCTTGGGTAGGTACACATACTCCTCGGCCCCGGCTCATTTACTATAAATGGGCTGTCTATCTGGGACTGCTGAATATTGCATGGGCCGCTGCACAGGCATGGGAAGGCCAGCCAAAGAGCCTTTTCAAATACAGTCATCATGTTTCACTGTTGCTTTCCAAATAGTGAGACAGGCCATTGCGCTGTGTACAGGCTGGGGGCTTTCGTACAGTACACAGGCTGTGGTAGTAGGCCTAGACTGTGTAGATAGATCTACAGTACATTTTACAAGCTGTGGTACAGTAGTACACTGTATCGAGATACAGTACAGGCTGTAGTAGTACAATAACTGTGTAGACACTAAATACAGGCCATGGTATAGTATACAAACTGTAGATATACTGAACACTACAGGTTTGGTAGTACACGGCATTGTTATACAGTACACTACAGAGTCTGTGGTAGTACTCTACATCAGAGGTTCCCAACCACTGGTAGCGTACTAGTACCACTGGTGGTACCCAAAAAAGGAGGGAAAAAAGACAAAAGTGGAATGAAATATTTATATTACTACAGGTAATTCTTCTGACCAAGCAATTGGTTGAAATAGGCTATCCAGCAGTGCTGAAATCAGCCTGACGGTACACAGTAAACACATTTAGAAATTGGTTGAGTTTTGTCAGAACAGCAGCATTATTGGCTTAGGAATAGAACAAAAAGGGCAGGTCTACGCTCCTGTATTTTAACATCAGTTATTATGATGGTACTTGGAGAGCCACATATTTTCTGAGGTGGTACTTCAGTATAAAAAGGTTGGGAACCAATGCTCTACATAGATACAGTGCACAATACATAATATTGTAACTGGCAGTTTCAACAATATAAAACTGACAGAATTACTAAAAGTCATGTATATTTATTCTCTACACAAAGACTGCGTACATACTGCATACAGATTATATAGATGCTGTGACCATGCTTTACATAAAGTGAGACTTGTTTCTATGTGTACAGTACAGATACTATAATAGACACAATGTGGGTGTTGTGTTGTTAACTGCTGGGAAATGATAACTGCTGACCTTGTCAGGTAAGTATAGGTCTGAGAGGAAGAGATAGAGGGGAGAGACAAAGAGAAGCAGTTAATCTTGTTTGTTCTTCTGGATAGAGATGTCTTGCTGTTATGTTTCGTAATGGTGGTAATGGAAGAATTATTGTATCTTCTTGGTTCGTATAAAGAGAGACATGGGGGGAGGGGGAGAGGTCGAAAGAGTATGAATATGAGTATGAAGGGAGAGAGAGAGATTAGAAAACAAGCAGCCAAATAGAAAGAGACAGGCAGTGAAATAACTAAAACTAAATGTCAGAGAGAGGTGAAGATTTACTGACCTTCCTCCTCCATCTTCCGCTCTCGTATCTGTCTCTCTTTATTATCCCTTTCTCTGTATCTCATCTCTACTAGTCAGATCTCGTCTTTTCTGTCGATCTCTCTACTCTCTCTCTCAATCACATCTCATCTCTTATGGCAGGCACTCTACTGTCTCTCTTTGCCACTCAAATCTCATTCTTAATGTCTGTCTCTCTCTACCTCTTCTGCTCTCCAGCTCTCCTCCCTAGCTCACTGACATAATATGTAAGTGGAGTCTCGCATTGACCCTATTCTCCCAACGGCATTACCCTTTGGCCTGAGAAGAGGACAGGAGGTATATGGTATAGCGTATGAATAAACTGTGGATATATGAATATAGCTTAAGGGAAATATTTCTCATCATGAACTCCAAGGCCTTGTTATCTTTGTACTAAAGAGAACTCACGGCCATTAAAACATAATCATGTTTTCACATGTTTACCTAATATCTTTGTTTCTTTGAAGCATAATGTTTTTAACTTTTTTCCCCTTTCACTAAGCTTGACTAGTATTTACCTGGTTATATAGGTTCATGTTGCTTACTCAGATTTCACACTTGTAAATCACTTTGGAGCATCTTGTCCGTGCGTGTGTTACACGATTCAAGGTCAGACTTGCCATTGACTGCACATCACATACACAGACATTAAGACACGCACGCACGCACGCACGCACGCACGCACGCACGCACGCACGCACGCACGCACGCACGCACACACACACACACACACACACACACACACACACACACACACACACACACACACACACACACACACACACAATATATGTGTAGGTATAGAAAATTAGACACACACACATGAAGTTTAATATAATAACATAAGTTTAACATAATCACACTATATCTAATAGCCTACATCTAATAAACATGGGGCCTGCCAAAATGTCTAATTCAAACAAAACAGGCATATGCACCCATGAGCCATTTTTTGTTTATCATAAAGTAGTTTATCAATAGCCTAGAATAGCACCCCCTAGGTGTATCTCCTGGAATCACCAGGAAACTCACAGAGCTTCGTTCTTTCCTATTGGTTGGCTCCAAGTACCAAGCAGGGTGTCATGTTATGTTACAAAACAAGAACAGATCTACAAGCTCACAACAGCGTTGCGACATGGTTGCGACGTGACGTGTTGTGAGCTTGTAGATCTTTCATTTTGACAAGCGACACACAGGTACACTTCACTGGACAAGAACGCGCGAGTTTCGATTCGAAAGGCTCACGAGCAGAACGAAACGGTAAACTATCTCCTTGAGACTGTCCTTCTGAAAAGAAAATAATACAACTGCGTCACGATTCATCAAGAAAAATAAGAAACCAGCTTGTTGAGTGAGTGTTAAATGGCAATGCGTGGCTTTTGACGTTACTGGGGAAACTTTAATTGTGTTCTTTCTTTGTTTTGTACCGTGTTTTGTCGTGTATATGCTGTGGGCATTGAAGACGGTGATAGCTGTTTGACGAGCCTCCCATGTGGAAAAACACAGACTTTAACTAGTGGTAGCCTGGTAGGTAGGCTATAGGCTATCTTGACGTGTAGTTGCCCAAGTTAAACGACAGTATTATAGAACCAATTCAATTCAAATGAGCTTTATTGGCATTAGAACACACACACACACACACACACACACACATACCAAGGTCCTTGCTACTATAGCTACTAGCTTTGTTGAATGTTTTCTGTAATATCTCATTTCAAGTATAGGTATATGAACTGTGTGTGTGTGTGTGTGTGTGTGTGTGTGTGTGTGTGTGTGTGTGTGTGTGTGTGTGTGTGTGTGTGTGTTAGTGTGTGTGTTAGAATTTTCAGTGTTTAATTATTATGACTGACAGTATGAATTTCTCTTTCTGATTATTTTCCTTTAAGGTACCCAAATAATCTTCAGTAGCCTATGTTGAAGTTCTTTCAATGTGATAATGGACCACCCATTCCTTGGGAAAGCATTGATCCGGATATGTAAGTATTCATTTGTATTGATGTTGTTACCTTTACCATACATAATACTACCTGGTCTGCTATTTTTCCACCTACACCAAATCTCTCATTTGCATTGTGTTGCATTGTGACACGTTTATATGAACTTGTAGATCTGCTATTTACAGTGAGTGTTTGCCCCAGAAATCTCTGTCCAAACCAGGGGGGCAGTCAGACAGATATTTTGTGAAGCCACTAAGGAAATCGGGATTTCCTGAAAATTCATATAATGGCCTGTTGTGGCGCTGTCATTGGGCTCAAAAAAACCCATAGCTCCATAGAGATCCATGTATTTGGGCCCAACTTCACCTATAGACTGTATTACCTTAATAAACATGGTCATGAATACTTTCTGCTTCCAGTCACTAGTTTAAAGTCTCATTTCTAATGTCATAATGTTCTTTTTGGATAATTATGGTCCCATTTATTAAAAAAATTACCATAAAGTCGCATATGTTCTGAGGGGCGTGGCTACCGTTACAGTCTATGAACGGGATCCCCCACCCACTCGAGTCAAAATAAAAACCAACAAAGTAGAAGGTGGGAAGTCCCGCCTCGTTGTCTGGGCCAGCCAATGGCTCAGCTGGGCCCAAACGGATCTAGAAAGATGGCGACTTACAGTGCAAGGGATTTCAGGCTTCATTTTACGTTCATGTTAGACCCGGGGAACGCTTTGTCCATATTTTTTACAGTCTATGGTCCAAACCTAGAGCTCCTCAAAGAAAGGTTTACACTAATTAAATTGTACCACAGAAACTTTGTGTCCAACCACAGCACAGAAGAGACACTCACAAGTTCCCTTGTCTTAGACTATCCAAAATATATAGTACAGTAATGTGTCAATTGTCTCCACATTTCATTGTATGAGTTATGGCTATATTTTATACATGTTTCTTCTACTTTGCCTTCATCAGCACGTTTGGGATCTTAGAGATATCACCAACGTTGATGTGGACCAACAAATCCTCACTAAGCTCTCTGCAATGGCACCTTCAATCATTCAGGTCTGTACTATTTCTTTTTTTGTACATCTTACAGTATGTATACAGTACCTCCTCTGAAGGACAGGTTTCTGTGTATGAAATGCACTGTAGCCTACATATAAAGTGTTGATGTGATCAAAATCTTTAATTGGTCATTGATCATTGTCCATACTTTTACGTATCTGAATACACCAGCAGGAAGCAGGCTGGAGAACAACAAGTTTGCTTGAACTACATACAAATACTACTGATCATTTCACTTCAGTTCACTAAGGCGATGTTTGTTATGTGTTCTGGTGTCTAGTTGATGAGGTGTTCTCAACACTTGGGCTCATTAGAAACACCAGGAGTTCATTCCCAGCGTAAAAGGCAGCTGTAAAACATCTGAACAGCCGTTAATCACAGATAAATGCACTGCCTCGCCAAACAGCTCTAAAATTATCTGACACATGTAGGAGTGAATTATACAGCACACATGCACAGTGCACACCATTATGCTGCATGCACAGTTGCACACATGCATTGGCCATCATTGAGCAACATAAAACAAATCTCTTTGTATTTCATTTCCTGCACTTATTTTTTTCACAAGTAGTGCCATTTCTCAAGGTTTTGTGAATCCATTGTTTGGAAATAAGGACAGTAGAGGAACTTAGAGGAATATCTAAGTGTGCATTTTACAATATTTAATTTGAGAGACTAAATAGCATAAACTCTGCTTGTATTCAGATAGCAATTTCTGACCTTGCACTTTTGGAGGATTCGCCAAGAGAGCACATTTTCATTGTTCTTGTTCTTTTTGCTAAGATAATGAGTGACTTTTAAGTCACTTTAAATCTCTACTCTTCTCTTTAACCACTTGATCAACTCTGTTTACTAAGAATATAGGGTTTAAGTAGTTATGTACAACATTAAATTGTACAACATATTTATTTTTTATCCCACAATTTTGTAACTCATTTTTTACCCGGTGCCAATTGCCTAATATAAGCTGTAATGCTGGGTGCTACTCTCCAACTGCGAACTTGTCAAGCCAAGAGCCCCCAATTGAACTCATGCTTCCTTCAATGCATGAGGAGTGAGCAGGCCGCTTTTTATCACCTGACAGGGGGGAGTTTCCCTGGTAAGAGGTAGCGTGTGGAAAGAACACGTTATTCCAACCAGTTCCTTTCCCCTCCATCATGTATAGAGACCAGGATTACCCTAGCGGACATGGGGAGAACATGCAAACTCGGAGGAGAGAACACACCCCCACCATGTTTGAGCTAGACCTAACAATAAGATTGTGTGCAGCGCCAACCCTTACTCCTTATCCCAAAATGTATTTGCCATTTTTTACTACTTTGAAAAACCTTTTAACATAGTTCAACTAGCCAATCTACAAGCTCACAACGTGTTCAGGTAGATCGGCTAGTTGAACTACCGGTATTTGAAAAGAGTTTTCTAAATAGTAAAATATGGCAAATATGTTTCGGGGTATAAGGTGTGACGCAAGATAGGGCCCCGGTGTATTGGCCATTGGCATGTTCTACTAACGGAACGTTGACAACCAGGGAGATAAAATCCTGTGTCCATTTTACTCGTGAGAGTGAAACAAATGTATAACACACTGTAACAATCCACTTTTGCAACAAAGTCAAGACAAGTCAGACAAGTAAGACCTAAGAACTGTCCAAAAGATTAGAAGTCCCACAGACACCTACCCTAGCATATGTCATATTTCACAAAATGTGGATCGTCATGTGACCTCAAGTCGCTTTTGGATGAAATACACTAGAGCAGAGAAGACAGAATTGAGATGAGAGAAGAAAATTGTTCAGGCGATTGAAGTAATTAGTTGAATAAAGGATTTTTCCCACTGACGTCCGTATTGTCTTAAGCGATTTAGTTGAGAAAGACTTAGGAGACTAACCCTAGCAATAGAAGAATACAATACTAATCGTAGCCCTGCAGTAGTATAATACATTTTCTTCCTTACATGTCTCCTAATGCAATTGGTGCCATCTATGGCACATAGATCATGTCTGCATTAAGGCTCCACCCACTGTTGCCTTTGTCAATTCTGTATTTAAGTCCGACGTCATTTTGTAGTCCTACGTTACGTCCAGGTCCAAGTGGCACCAGCTCCCATCCGCCTCTCATTGTAAATAGAATATCTAAACACGTGAATCTTTTTACAATGACGTTATTTTTCAGAAAGGAAGCCATTGAGGGTTAAATGGGTCTTAATGCTTCCAACTCGAGTAGAATTATTAATGTTCTGTACAAGTGTCCATGACGAAGAAAATATATGATGTGGAGACAATAAAGACCATTATTATCATTATTATTGAAGGCGGTAACAGTCCATTTGCTCAGTACAATATTTCTGTGGCATATTTAGAGAGGGTTGAGTATGTTGAATCTAGTTTGCATTTAATGAGGATATAATGAAATGAAATAAAATGGCGATAGTATTCAGTGTGGGGATTTGGGAGACCAGTAGCTTTGTTGTTGCAAGGAAAGCGGTAAAATGAGACTTTCATGGTTGTTTTCGTCTCAGATTTAGTCCGACGGCAGGACACAATATAACTATAGGGACACAAAAGCGACCCGGAAGTATCTCTGGAGGGGGCGCTCACATCAAGGCTGAAATACTGAATTTAAATAGGAAGCAATGTCAGCCTACTGTTTCCTCAATGCTGTCTCTCATTGGCCTAAAGGAATATATATAACTTAATTCTATAGTAACAAACTTGATCAGGGTAACATAAGGAGCTGTTGTGGATAGCTCAGTCATTAACATTAAGCAGTAACTTAAAGTCATTATAATGCATTATATATGTAACATTCATTTCAGTTGTTTATTATTATTAATCGTAGTTCCATGTTATTACAGTATTTGTCTATCCAGAAGGAATGCTGAAAAGAAAATGTTTTAGGATGCTTGACGATATTTTTTGGAAATCAACAAGTTGTCAGGAAACTTTATAAAAATGAACAGTTCCTGTGCCTGCGTCATTTTGGGCCGACACTGCAGTATTATTTGAGTGTTTAAAGAATGGAATGGTTATTGGAAATGGACAGTTGATAGATGGGAGATAAACTCCTGTTTATCTCCCATCTATCATCTATCATTAGAACAATTGCATGCGCACGTGTGAGAGAGAGAGAGAGAGAGAGAGAGAGAAAACTGGAAGTCTAGTGTCAGCAATTTATTGTAGCTAGCTAAAGGGTCAAAGCTCAGCTCCATTCTGTGTGTTCAGCCACAGTCACCTTGGCTGTTTTGACAAACCTATCTAAAGAACAGCATTGGACCACTTTACACATAGCATAATTCATATTCCAAATAGTAAGTAAACCGTTTTATCACCTCCATCCAGGATCAGGATTTTAGTTTTTTGTTTTAAAGGCACCAAAATGCAAAGATTGCATGCCTTGACTATAAATAGGCTCCTATTGTACTGAACTGTACAGAACGCTGCTGTAGACTTTTGTCTGAATCCAGGAGAAGAGAATATTATTTTACCTTATGATAAAATGTGTTAGTTGTTAACCCCTTATGTGCGCAACTTGAGGTCTTCAGCAGGAACCTGACGGTTGTTCTTGAGCAAAGGAAGACTCAAGACAATGGGTGATCGTTAGCCTGGGGGGAAAAATTGTCCATTAGTCTGCTGGCCATGCCAGGCAGACGGCAGGCGTGTCTTTGCTGTCAGGGGCTCTTGGTTCTGGAACAAGTGGTCTGAGTTTATCATGATATTTTGTGCAGATGATGCTGTGTTTTGTAGTACATAATAATAACAGGATAAAAAAAGAACATTCCAAACTTGTACATTTTAGTGTCATGACAGAGTATGAATACATTACATTGTGTAGAGGGAAAACTAAGGAGACGTTTCAGCATGAAGAACTTCACACCCTCTGGACTGGTACACTGATACATTTCATTCTACATGCATACAAAGTACTAGAGTCCATATTACACAATGGTCCTCTCGCCTGCCAAATGAATAAATGAATAGCATTTCCCCCCCCAATGAAACCCACTCCACATGCACACACATATACAGTACACACACACACACACACACGCACGCACGCACGCACGTGCATGCACACAGGAGAAAGCCCTGGGAGTTGTCATGGTAGCTGAGCTAATGTAAGAATGCTGCTGTGCATTACCATATCACTGATAGACAGAGTGAGAGGAGAGAGAAAGAGAGAGAGAGGGAGGGAGAGGGGAGAGAAAGTTAGAGTAGAGTGATAAAGAAAGGGGACAACCCAGGACATGAGTTGGAGGTATAGAGAGAGCAATAATCTTTCATAGTCATAATTCATGCTCCATACCATGACATCGTTGTTCATGAAAACAATAGATAATGTTAGTTGCAAGCTAATGTAGTGTTGCTTGAAAATGTGTTATTTGTGATGAGCGACACCATCCTACGATGGAGTACGCTTACGCTGTAGGTTAGACTCAAGACAGAGTGAAGACGCACAATGGGAGAGAAAGAGGGAACGAAAGAGGAGGGGGAAATAGAGAGAGCCCAGAGAGAAGCCCTTTTAAACTGGCATGCTGAGTGGTTTCGTGTGTGTGTACTGTATGTGTGTGTGTGTGTGTGTGTGTGTGTGTGTGTGTGTGTGTGTGTGTGTGTGTGTGTGTGTGTGTGTGTGTGTGTGTGTGTGTGTGTGTGTGTGTGTGTGTGTGTGTGTGTGTGTGTGTGTGCGTGGGTGAGTGGGTGTGTGTGTGAAGGCGTAGGGGGCAGAGCAGTGAATACCGTGGAGTGACAGGCGGGGATTAGGGAGGTGGTGCCAATGAAAAGGAACCTGATGCACGCATGCACACACACACACACACACACACACACACACACACACACACACACACACACACACACACACACACACACACACACACACACACACACACACACTATGGCACTCACACACACACACACACACACACACACACACACACACACACACACACACACACACACACACACACACACACACGTACACACACACAGAGTAGACCTACTCACTGTACAAACAGCAGATACCTATTTGATTATGTATTATGTATTAAGTTATTATTGTTTATACAGTATGTATTTTCCAACAGCAAAGTTTTTGTGTTTTTGGGGGTTTGTAATTTTTTTACAAAAGTTATTGAGTTTTGTACTGCACCTATTATACAGTACCTACTTGATTGCAAAGTTGCAATGTTACATAACGCTGTTTACATCATTTATTTAGTAGGGCTTGGATTTAACATTTCTTATTGTTTGATTGTTTTTATTTCACACTTGCTGTAGCAATGTAGCCCCTTTGAAATTCATTTTAGAAAGAGATGTGGGAGTGTGTGTGTGCGAGAGAGAGAGAGAGAGAGAGAGAGAGAGAGAGAGAGAGAGAGAGAGAGGTGGTGGGGGGAAGCTCATAACAGCAGTTGAGGAACTGAGGCAGCTAAACCCACAGGAATGGCCATGTATATTAGTTATGAATGCTCATAATTGCCTAGATTGCTTAGATTATAGTATATTGAGCCCCGGGGGAAATTATCTACCGAGATTATCTACCAGTAATTAATAATCAAATGTCCAATCCAGTCAAATGTCTTATTTTGGGGGTTTCCTCGATGTTCAATGAGAAACAATTTGGAAAGAGCACGAGTCTCTCTGGAAGTGATGCTGATGGCATGGCTGAGACATTATTTGCATCAAATTCTAACCAACTCTGCATTGGTGAGAGCTAACTACCTTGAGTTATTTTCGGTGTGTGTGACAATGGTGTGCAACCAAATCAGGCGTTAAACAGCGCAGAATATACCGAGGCAAAGGCTGGTGTCAAAATGCATCTGAAATGCCAGAAGTTGTATTTGTGATCGCAAGAAGTAATCCTTCACAGAGCAGAACCTCAGTCTTGGTGTTATTACTCCAACTTTTAGAAAAAGCCTCAACCAAGAATTCTTGCTATTCTTGCTCTAGGACTCGCTGTAAACGGAACCTGACAAAAGCCACACTAGCGATAAAACTGTCTGAGTTATGTTTAGTAGCTGCAGCATTTAAGACTGTTTCTCAACAGCCATTCCCCTGCTGTCCTTGTGGGTTAAGAGAAGTAAAATTCTATTACAGACACCTTCTCCATTCCACCAAATCTGACTTTGACGTGAAGTTCAAAGCTAGAGAGGGTTGTTGCAGCTAAATTGTATTTTGCTTTCCTCCCAAAATTCAGTCAATCCATCGTTTCTTTTCAAAGGGAAAGCATGGTAGACCGCTCTACAATGTCCCTGAACAGCAGGTAAGAGCTATTCTAGTTGACAAGGTTGAAGTGCCGATGCCAGTTCATGCTGAGAGACATGATAACCAAGCTGTAACTTGAGGAAGTGTCTTCATTACTTCTAAAAAATCTTTGGCCAACTGCTGATTCGGTCTGGCTTATTAGCCAGGCTAGTACTAAACAGGCATAGAGCCGCGCTCTCCGCTGGCTGCTGCGTGGCCTGCGCCGCGCTCATGGGACCGGACCTTATAGTCTTAAAAAAAAAATTAGTGGACCTTCAGCATTTCTAGTTGAGGACCCCTGGTATATATCACAGACATAGACATAGAAAGGTATGGGTTGTGGGTATCTTGAGAGGAGGTACACTGTGATGCACGTGGAAGCTTCTGCTTTTCTCATTGAAGCTTCTGCTTGCATCACAGCGGAGTAGGCCAATCAGAGGCTGGTGGGGGCGGGTCTTTTCGTACGCAGCTCTTAAGAGGCTGCATTAGCAACCGGATGGAACTGGAACTAGAAGCTGGAACTTGCCAGACACTCGGCCAGTAGTCACTTGAGTGGCAGCGACGCAGCATGCCTTCCGCACTTCTGCTTGACTTCCACCTTACAGTGCTTATGATACGTGTCGCCCCAATGAACTGCAGCGACCAATGAGTCATCTAGGTTTTTATGGCATTATATGCCATAGGGGGAAGTGAACAAATAACACAAAGCACTTAACCCAGCCATCCCCCCCACCCCCCATTGCGTCAGTGCAGATAATTAATCACTGGTTAAGAGGAGAAGACAGTGGTTGTACTGGCCAGCCCTCGGGTCAAGAAGTATGTGCGACCGTGAGGAAGGGTGTTGTGGTAAAATAACATACGTCGCTGCTTATTGTGGATTGGAGCTTGGACTAAATAAAGGTTAAAACTACTTACTCATTTGAAATGTTTAAACACACCCACTTGTGCACAAGGGGCTTTACGTGTTGCTGCAGTTGTTGAGTGGTGCAACCACTCCAAGGAACAGGTACAATACAGTATAATAATGTACACAATACACATGCACTTCCAGCACACATGCACCACATTTGCTAAATTGCACGCGTGCCCACACATACTAAAAGTCACACACTCGCACACGCACAGCACACACATGGTCACACACAATTCTCATCTATATTCAGTACATGCACAGTGCACACACAAAACAAACATCTCAAACATCTATAGGCTACAGACTAGTATATGCAAGCAGATACACACGCACATACATCACTTTTCACAACTCCACAGTGCATAAAACAGGAGCAATATGCGTGAAAGAAGATCCAGTGATCCATCAATTCCCATTGGTTGTATGAGAGAGGAAGCGGGAGGGAGTTATTGACTGGGAGAGTAAATTCACTGGCTTATTCACTGTCAACAGAGCCCAGCAGCCAGTCTAATGGAAAATCTAGTGATACTGCAGCAGCAGGGCTGCTTTTCCAACTGAATTTACACAGTACAATGAGTGTACAATGCTGAATGCTTCCAATTTTATTTCTACACTCTTGGAGTTTCATTATGGTTAAATTTACACTGAGGATGTGTGTGTGTGTGTGTGTGTGTGTGTGTGTGTGTGCGCGCGCGCTCGCGCGCGCGTGCGTGCGCTCGCGCGCGCGTGCGTGCGCATGCTTAAGGTTTACTGGTGGTGTGGGGCCTATCATTATGGATGATCCTTGTGGCCAGACAGGCAGATCCAATCTGTGTATCACAGAGCTAAATATTACAACTACAGTAGCTGCCCCCACCTGCGGCTACAGGGACGTGTAATAAGCCCGGATGTGGTTTGGCTGGCATGTGTGTAGGTGGCCAATAGTCATGCTTAACATAGCATGTGGCTTGGTTAGAGTAGCTGATGCAACCTCTGAGCTCAGATCTGACTGGGAGATGCTAACATTTAAACTAGTATCAGAGAGTAGCTAGATGGGACAATACCAATATGCCTATGAAGCTATACATTCCTAAGAGGCAATACCCTTTAACCAGACCAAGTGAATTGAGCCAGACAACTCTTCCACAATCTGAATGTTACAGTGAGTCTGTATTCCCCCTGAAATTCATTCATCTTTTTTTGAGAGGTGCCTAACCGCTCCTATTAACAGCTGTGTGTCTGTCTCTGTGTATGTCCGAGTGTGTATGTAAGAGTACGCACAGGTACAACACCTAAAGAGGCCAGTACAGTACAGCACAGAGTACAGTGGCACAGTGCAGTACACCTAAAGTGGCCAGTACAGTGCAGTACAGTACAGAGTAGTACAGTAGAGTACAGTACAGAGTACAGTGCAGTACGTACAGTAGACTACAGTAACAAGTATAGTACAGTGTAACCGCTCACAGAGTACAGTTCAGTACAGAGTACAGTGCAGTACAGTACAGAGTACAGTGCAGTACTTACATTACAGTGCAGTACAAGACTACAGTAGCCTGAGGCATTTTTGTATTATTCTTTTAGCATAACTTGAGACTGTTCTACTGTTAAAGGAGCATTCAGTGATTTGGGTGATTTGGAGAAGAAAAAAAAACGTAACAAGATGTGCACATGCACGCACTACAGTGGGGGGGACATGCGACAGGCCAACAGCACGCACACCAAGGCCCGCCTCTGCTCGATCGTGATTGGTGGAAGGCCCCTCGCTATCCTGATTGGATGAAGGCTGGACTTATAGCCAAAAACGAAACCTAAGGTTTTTTGACCCCATGGGTTAACTGGGGACAGTCAGGGAGGAACTGCTTATATGGTCAGCACACTCTATAGTAGGGAGGATTATCACAACAAAACAAAAAATAACTGATATTTGAATTAAGTGAAATCACTGAATATACCTTTAAAATAATATCGACCTACTTGCTTCCGCCGAGGAAATTCAGTTGCAGCTCAACCCAGCTCTGTACCCACGAGGGGCACAGAGCAGTTGGGGGCCATTGCTGGCCAGGCCAGGAATCTTATCTGGGACAACTGGGGACTGCGGTTCCCCAGGCAGGCTCTCTCACCATTCACCTACGCATTCAACTACAGTCACATTTCAAAATGTTTTGAAATCTTTTGGTTGTTGACAGGATTCGTTTCATTGATAAGATCATTTCAGATGACAAATATTGGTTTTTGAAGCTCCTAAATGACAGACTATACAGTATATATATCCCATTTATCAGAACTTGTCAGCAAGTGTGAATAGGCCTTTTCCAGGGGTATGGCTATGTTCCATCTGCTTGCCTGTTCTATGTTTGGAAACAGTGTCTTTTCAAACAGTGTTGTGTAATCCTATTGTAGCTGCTGCCTTTCTGTATTTTCCACCATACTTGCTGCTTGTTACATTTTGTCAGTGTTCTTGTATGTCAAGATGTATTAAAGTACATCTACCTCAACCTGGGGCTGGTAGTAGGGGATGTTAGCTTGTGTGCCTGCCTGGGAAATACTGGGCAATATAATGTGTACAGTAGGTGAAATATGCTAGTACGTGTGTGTGTGTGTGTGTGTGTGTGTGTGTGTGTGTGTGTGTGTGTGTGTGTGTGTGTGTGTGTGTGTGTGTGTGTGTGTGTGTGTGTGTGTGTGTGTGTGTGTGTGTGTGTCTGTGTGTCTGTGTGTCTGTGTGCGTGCATGTGTGTGAGAGAGAGAGAGAGAGAGAGAGAGAGAGAGAGAGAGACCACAGCTCTAGGGCTAATGGGCTTTTAGATAGTGCTGAGTCAGTGGACAGAGCAGAATAGAATATCTAAACTGGACTGCTGGTTTACTCTCTCTCTCTATCTCACGCACACACGCACGCACGCACACACACACACACACACACACACACACACACACACACACACACACACACACACACACACACACACACACACACGCACACACACACACACACACACACACACACGCCCTCACTCACTCACTCACTCACTCACTCACTCACTCACTCACTCACTCACTCACTCACTCACTCACTCTTTCATCTAATCTCTGCTTCTCTTTTTAACATCTTTCTATCTTTGTCGCCCAATCAGTGGTGCTCTCTCATCCATGCTGACTTACCTACAATTAATCAGGGCCTTTAGCCCCGGGCCTACATTTAGAGTATAATATCCACTTGGAGAGGTGGAGCAAAGCAATCGATAGCATGCACTGGGAGGTTGTGGTAAAAAGGCTCTTGGAAATGCACACAGTAGTGGGAGGTTGTGTGTAAAGCTGCAATAAAGAGGACAGTGGCCATGGGTTATGTTGCATCTGAAATACAAAGTTGTTGATCTACTGTAGTTTCTTCATTGACACAGTGAGAAGAAATATTGTATGAGAGAGAAACGAGAGAAATAGCATACAGGAGAGAGAGCACATATAGAGACACAGGGGAGAGAGGGCATACGGGAGAGACAGCGTAGAAACAGCATACAGGAGAGAGACAGCGTACACGGGAGAGAGTGTGTCAGAATTGATCTCAGGCCAAGTTGAGTGCTATAACTACTAATGTTGATGTCACTGTGAGGATTCTTTTTCAATGAGCTGTTCTCAGAGGGACAGCACTGATCATCACCAGCTTCAACAGTCTCTGACCTGTAAATGAACAAAAACAACACCTATTGTGACACGCGGTCACACGCTATTTATTTATTTTCTACCCTTTTAATAGAAGCGCAGGGGCGGAGCTATCTCTCTGCATGGAGTTAGTTGTCGAGGAGTGTAGAGACGGAGAGACACGCTGTGCAGAGAAGCATTGAAGCAACATAATTATTGAAGTTTCTTAAACGTAATTTTCAAGTGAAGTTTATGGGAGGAAACTTTTAAGATAGGGGACAGGAGTCTTGCACCCTGCTGCGTTGCCTCACTGCATGATCATGCATGTGCACAACATTGAATCAACATCAACCCACCTCAAATGCACGCCTGTGTGTGTGTGTGTGTGTGTGTGTGTGTGTGTGTGTGTGTGTGTGTGTGTGTGTGTGTGTGTGTGTGTGTGTGTGTGATCACAGCGTAGGGTCCAGAGGCCCAGTCAGTTTAGAGCTTGCAGTCTAACTTCGAAGAGAGGCGAAAAAACAAGAAAAACAACAAATGATACTCTGACAGCCTGGCAGTGTGTGTGTGTGTTGCTCTCAGATCTCAGACATGCTTTTATTTGTTATTGTCAGTAGTTAGTAGTAAAAGAAGTAACCTACAACACTGCCCTGGGTAAATACAGAATAGATATATTATATTTAAAATAATCACTATATTATCCACAAATGGCTCAATAAAGGAGAGGATGTTACACTATTTATTAGCCTACAGTATACATGTCTTAAATTGACATTGAGCTTTTTTGTTAAATAAACATTTTACCTCTTATTTAAGTTATTTTATACCATTTTGGAACTGAAATAGGGAACCGTTAAGAACCGGAATCGATAAGCAGTACCGGAATCGATACCGGACTCGCAAAAATCCTAACGATACCCATGAGATCAGGTTGTAAGGTGCACTTTTCTTATTCATTAAGGATTTTGTTTTGTAAATTAATAATTTCTCCTATTAGAGAAACGCTTTTTTGGCTTCACCTTTCAAATCAATGAGACATTTGAAATTCACCTACAATGTAGTGTAACATTTAGGAGGTTGTCAGTTGATTGGTCCATGTTGAACCAGTCAACAGTGACCGTGGCTAGGCAGTAATGCTGTGCAACGTGTCACCAATGAATGGGTGTGTGACATTTCATACAAGGCATCATGAGCAGGTATTTGCCTGTAAGAGCACAAACTGGCTGTGTCAACAGGATGCTACAGGACAAATGGGTTGTGACAATACAAGGAAAACTTCACTGGGCCATTTACTGTTCGATCGTTAGCTTTGTGGCTAATCCATAATATGTGAGATAGGGGAGCAGTAGTGGGAGAGCTGTGCTCAGATGTAATTAGATTTACACAAGCTGGTCTATTCAGCATTGCTTTCACAATCAATAAATCATGTCTGATTTTGCTGTCTCATTGACACCCCACTTCTCTTGCATTTATGTTTGGAGAATAAGTGCCATGATTACATTCTTCCACACCATTACCATCCAGTTAAGTATTCAATCAATCACATATTTTGAGTTACGATTGACAAATTCTATTTCCAATCATTGTGTATCTATTTTGGAAAGCTAATCACTCAATTATTTTTAAATCCAGCCTGGAAGAACGTTTTCAAAGTACTTATTAGCAATCCTTTCACAGTTGACGGTGTATTTCATGCTGTTGATCATTTTGTAACCATAGAGGTGCCAGACCGTGCCACACACAATGCTTGAGGTCTTTCTTTGTTTTATTATTAAATTATGCAAGCTATTGCAACACCCGACACTTAGGGGGGAAGGGAGGGAGGGTGGCTAGTCTGTTTTAAGATATTAGTTTTCCTGACAATTACAGCCAAATCCCACATTTAACGTAATTGTGAAGTACAGTAATGGCACTGTTAAATCTAACCACATCCCTATGGGCATGTCAAAGGCAAACATTCAGCGGAAATGGGTGAACATTACAGCCTCATTTAGTTATTTACATTTACTGCTTCTCTCTTTCTACCTCCAATACGTGACTTTTGAGAATTACGTCATATGGCAGCCAAGTTTAATGTTTGTCTAAGGCCAGGCTCATATATCAACGTGATTTACACCAAAACATTATATTGTTATACACCGAAATCTTGAGCTGTTCTCCAGCTCATCTTCATGGTCTTTATGCGCCAGGTGTTTCTTGGGTGACCCCTTTTCCGCTTGCCCTGTGGGTTCCATGTTAGAGCTTGTCTAATGATGGTACTTGCGGGCTTTCGTAGGGTGTGGCCTATCCATCGCCATCAGCGTTTCCTTTCCTCTTCTCCCCCACGGGCAGCTGGTTTGTTCTCTGCCAGAGTTCTATGTTGCTGATGGATGTGGAGGATCTTCCGCAGGCAGCTGTTTATGAAGACCTGCACTTTCTTGATGGTGGCAGGCTGGCAGCTGTAGTTCTCCATGTCTCTGCTCCGTATAGGAGGACAGCCTTGACATTGGTGTTGGGAGTCAGTTCTTTGGAACTCCAGATGTGGACCCCTGTGTCAATTATCTAATGTTATCCTGGGCTCTACACACCCTCCGCCAACCTAGTTCCCATATATGGGGGACATGGGGAACTCACTTGAACTCATGCTTCCTTCATGCCTGAGTGTCCAAGTTGCTCTTTTTACACCTGACAGGGGGGAGTTTCCCTGCTTGGACGTAGCGCGTGGAAGGAACACGTTATTCCAACCAGTTCCTTTCCCCTCCATCAGGCGCCCCAGCTGGCCAGGGGGAGGCAGTTTAGAGACCAGGATTACCCCATGTTTTTTGTGGGGGTACCTACCCTAGGGGACACGGAGAGAACATGCAAACTCCACACAGAAGGGCCCTTTCGCCAACCCCGCCTCGGGTATGGGCACTGATGACGCGGAGGAGGAAGCACGCCGCCAGCACCCACAGCGTTGGCCAGATTCAGATTGAAAGAAATATTAGGCGATAGAGAGAGAGAGAGAGAGAGAGAGAGAGAGAGAGAGAGAGAGAGAAATAGGAGGGCAGCATTAAAGATGCAGAGAGGGGTCAAGGGAGTGGGGAAGAGAGAGAATTGAGGGCAGAGAGACAGTAGAACCAGAGGCATTACTTAAATGTAACCTTTTTTTGCCTAGTAGTTACTTGAATCATTGAGAGAGTTACGACATCCCCATAGACTTTATATTGGAATGGAATTGGAATGGAGAAATAACCTTCGCGAGTCAGTGTCTTGTTTCACCTCACTTTGTGCCAATAGCTCCAAACACTGCTGTGTGTAGTTCCAACGTTGAACCCCATTCATCAGTGTTACTGAGGCATGCTTGCTACATGAACCATGTGATCGTATGGCAGCGAGATCAAAGAACGTCGTAACTCTCTCTTTTAATTGGTCAGGGCAGATTGGAGATGGTAAAGGGGAGAAACTGAAGCAGGGGAGACGGGACAGTCAAGGGAATAACAAGACAAGGGAACTAAGGACTGAATAGGGAACAGGACAGACCAGTGGCGCCAATTGGGTATGGCAAGTTATGGCGGCTGCCATACCTTGCCTACCAAAAAAGTAAGCAAATAACAGCACATAACCGCATAAATTGAAGAAAATAGGCCCAAAACTATAGGTAAATAACCACACGTAACCGCAAAAATTCCAGTACGTGTGTGCTCTGCTCCGCGCCCACAGGCACGATGCATGCACGTGCGTGAGGCCGTGAGCTTGCCATAGCTTCGCTTCAGCTGAAATTATGCCACTGGGACAGACAAAGGAACAGGGGATAGACAAGGGAAATGAGGACACAGGACAGACAAAGGAACAGGGGACAGACAAGGGAAATGAGGACACAGGACAGACAAAGGAACAGGGGACAGACAAGGGAAATGAGGACACAGGACAGACAAAGGAACTGAGGACAGACAAGGGAATAAGGGAACTGACGACAGACAATGTGGTAGGGAAGTCAAATGAGGGAAAGAGACGAAGAAGAGGGGATGGAGCCTTTTCAAAGAGACATTCGAGGAGAGGAACAACAAGAAACGATTTATTTAGCAGCATGAATGAAATATCAAAGGCAGAAGAGAGTCAGAGTGACTGTCGCCTGCCGCCGTTTGTTCTGCTACATAAATCACTTGTTTTAGAACCTAAACGCTTTGGAGAAGCCTCTGGGTGCCATGAGAGAAGTGAAGTGAGGTGGAGAACACATCCACTGTCTCTCTCTTTCTTTTTCACTCCCTGTTTCTCTCTTTGTATCTCTCTCTCTCTCTCTCTCTATCTCTCTTGCACGGGTGCAGCGGGCCGGTGTTTCTTTCCCTCTCTATGCTTTATCTCATCTTGTACAAATTGTCCTTTAGGCGCAGTGGGACCAATGTGCATGAGCTCATGCCCACCTGCTCTAACCTAACCATCCCATAGCATCTATCCATATCACAAAACGTGCACAGAGATTCTTCTGCAGAAAGATGAAAGTGGTGGAAAAAGGAAAGAAATGTGTTACTCATCCCCCTTCACCCAGTGGGATACCTTGGAGACTCAAATATACTGAACCTGAGTCCATGCACTGCATAGAATCGAAAGCTTGTGTGTGTGTGTGTGTGTGTGTGTGTGTGTGTGTGTGTGTGTGTGTGTGTGTGCGCGCTTGCGTGCGTGGCTGTGTGTAGGAGAGAGAAGCAGAGAAGTCCGCACAACTATGAATATCACAAAGACAAGTGATTATTATTGCATAACAATCTGTAAAGAAAAACTAAAACTTAAATTCCTTAAAGGACCACTTCAGTGCTGTCGCCTCACAGCTAGAAGGTCCTGGGTTTGATTCCCGCTCGGGGCGCTGTGGGTGCTGGCGTCGTGTTTTCTCCTCCGCGTCATCAGTGCCCATACCCGAAGGCGGGGTTGGCGAAAGGGCCTGTTCTCCCCGTGTCCCCTAGGGTAGGTACCCTCACAAAAACATGCAGTAATCCTGGTCTCTAAACTGCCTCCCCCTGGCCAGCCGGGGTGCCTGATGGAGGGGAAAGGAACTGGTTGGAATAACGTGTTCCTTCCACGCGCTACGTCCAACCAGGGAAACTCCCCCCTGTCAGGTGTAAAGGAGCAACTTGGACACTCAAGCATGAAGGAAGCATGAGTTAAGTCCGTTGCTCTCCCCAGGTTGGCGGAGGGTGTGTAGAGCCCAGGATCACATTAGATGATTGACACAGGGGTGAAAAATGGGGTTAAAAAATCGTGGGATAAAAAATATATATAAAAAAAAAGGACCACTTCATGACACCACTTTGCAACCAACCTTCATATAATTGGTCCTCACTAATGTTCATGATAAAATGCCACAATTGTTTTCCTACTCAGTCTGTGTCTCATATACAGTAAGAGGGCTGTTAGTTCAGAAACCCTTCATCAATGGTGAATCCAAGCTAATATAGACTGCAGGCTTTCTAGTCCTGAAAAGTTGAAATGCGAAAATGGAAGCCATCGTTCTCAAGGTAATACAATGTTTTGTAAAAAATTATCTTGTTTAAAAAGAATCTGCCCAACAATGATGTCACTGGTGGACGGGTGTCCAAACTGCCCACAGCCCTCCTATGAGACAGACCGAGTAGAAAGAAATTGTGCCATTTTATCATGATTATTAGTAAGGACCTATTATATGAAGATAGGTTGAAAAGTGGTGAAGTGGTCCTTTAAACAAACAAACAAGTAATAGCTTTTGCCTTGAAATGTTGTCATGTTTTGGTTTCAAGACAGGAATGCTGAGAGAGAGAGAGAGAGAGAGAGAGAGAGAGAGAGAGAGAGAGAGAGAGAGAGGATAAGGATAGCACAGTATGCAGGGATCTGGTTGGATTTGATCCTAGAGAAGCAGGGGCATACATGGCTCCAGAGATGGGGGGTCTTAATCCCCACACTATGACTGGGTACTAAAACAGGATTAAATGGAATGAACACACTTTACTGTGCCATAAAGCCTGGCTTCTTTGTGTTTACCCGCACTCCTGGGATCATATCATTCTGTGTGTGTGATCTCTCTGACTCCTAGCAGCAATCAATGCAGTCAATCCGGCCAGCCTGCGCACCTGCAATATGACCTGCTCTGCCCAAATCAGTGCCATATCATGTCAAATCCAACCTGTGGAATGAACAGCATGATTGACTTTGGTAGAATTTGGCAGCATTTTACATAATATACAATACTGATATTATTTAGCTAAATTGAACAGTGCATAGACATAGACTATAGATATAGAAAGCAATAAAAATGTCCAAATTCAAAACCGGCATGAATTATTGGGCTGGTGTAATGTTTCCCATATGCACTCTCCCTTCACTCACCTCACTCTCATATAATAGCAGACATTTGGTAGAGTATTGAAGTATGACTGACTGAAGTGAAGTGTATGCAGTACCAAGGTACTGAACTGGTTAAGAAGTGCTAGCAATTCATCCATGTGTGAAAAGGCTATATTATACCTGAGCCAGCCAGTGATTCACAGTAGGACCTATCATTCACTTCTCTGTGTTCAGCTGAAAGTGCATTGCCATTTCAGCAGGTTGAACTTCCACTCAGCCTGACACATATTTCACAGGAGGCCTGCCAACAGGAACCAAGGTAACTCATAACCTTGGTATATATACAGTATGAATAAGGGCTCTGGTTGTTCATGTGTATTGGGTTCATTTGCAGATGAATTATTTTTGGGTGGGGAGAATTGAATGCTCATACCCTCTGCCCTTAATTAATATACCTCTGAGCAAGGCACCTTCCACTGGTCCAATAGGAGAAACTATTGGACCATGACCGCACCGGGGTGCCATTAAGGCACTTCCGCTTAACTCAACTGAGTTGGATTCCAACTCTGTTGTAGTTTCCAACTCTGGTGTAGTTTGCATAATATGCAGTATATGCCCACTAGGATTTTACATATGCCTACTACTAGGGCTGCCGTAATTGTCCAAAAATTGGATTCGGATATTCGTTTTAAAAACCCACGTGGATTCGAACAATTCGAGCCATTCGGATTTCGGATTTCAATTCGAGCCAATTGGATTTTTTTATCATTATATTTACACCAATACAACCTGAGACATAACATTTAAGATCGCATTGCTGGCGCAACTCTCTCTCTCCGCGCATTGGTGTTGCTGAAAACTGAGATGGAACGGAACGCATACATTCTCCCTTCTCCAGTAAAACATTTTTCTTAAATGAGCAATCCTACCACACAGCCTCCGTGCCTCAAAACGAGGCACGGAGGCAGTGTTAATTCTGCTGCATTATTATTATCTGTGGACTGTGGGTCTGCTGCCGACGTTATGAAACTTTTTAGCTGGCTAGCGCCTGGCTTCGCTGTTATGCTCAAATGAGTGACCCTAAAGAATTCTGAGACGAGGCTGGAGACGAGGCAGCCAATCAGAACTGCGCTGCGCTGCGCTGTATAGTCTGTGTTTAGGAAATGTGCGAGGCTGCTGATTTATTCTTCAATGTATGCCGTTGTCGGCGTGTCGCGTGGCAAATATAACTAATCTACAAGCTCACAAGTCACAACGCTTACCCATGGCACCGAAAACTAATAATAATAATAAATAAAAAAATATTTTTTATTATTATTTTTAATTCGAACCTTAATTTTATATATTCGGTTATTACTTATTTTTTTTGATTCGAATCTATATTCGGATATAGAATATTCGTTGGCAGCACTACCTACTACAATATGAACAGTGAAGACTGATCCAGTATATGCACTACTTCACAATAGGCATCAGACCTTGACTTCTAGAAACTCATAGAGCCTCTTCTTCCACTCTTCAGTGGAAAGTAATGCACCGAATGCCTATTAGAACATAACACTCCCAAAAACGTGTAAATTCAAGTGACAATAAATGCCCACAGATGGTACAATACACAACAGAATGTTGTAGTAGTCATCATGCAGTCACAGCCAGGCCAGATATCTTAATTAAATATTTTTTAATTTATTTATCTTTGTATAAATATGCTTCGCATAAATCTACTGGTACAAAAAGAAAAGAAAATACATATAATAAAATGTCATTTGTGGTGATGAAAATCTACTGTCACGCATAATCAGAGATATTACATTTTGGGGCTTACATAATTCATCAGCCAGCCAGTGAATAACTTATGATCCAAGTCATAAATTATATTTAGCAGAGTCATTACTGGATATGGCTGAACTGAAGAAGATCGAGGCGGTGCTTGCTTGCTTCCCTCTTGTTCTCTCACTTGAAAGAGGATACACACCCCCGGATGTCTTCATTCATAAATCAGATTATCTCTATATTATCACAGATGGCTTCCTATAGTTCATGTTAGTTTCTAGGTGTAATCTGTCGTCATTGTTCATTATTTTATTACACACATGCTTTCAGTGAATGGCTCCAGTCTTCGTACTACTTTATATGTCCTTGTAATTTGTGGTCTGTCCAATCCTATCCAATCTATCGATATAGCATGGTGCTGTATACAGTTTCTGAACAAAGCCACACAAAACAAGATTTCATAGCAGTTCCATAGAGTCTGTGATGCTCCTCATACCCAACAAAAAAATGTCATGCTAAAGGAAAAGTCATCGAGCCACCATAATCTGTATGGTTTATCCTTGGCTGGAATTAGATAGGCTTGCAATGACTAGAGGATAGGTTAGGGGTCACTCAAATAGATAGGGTTCATGTTTTAGGGCATTGGTTCTCGAAGTGGCATCCGAGCTAGTCCTTGGGGGGTGTTGTTTGAGATATGTTGTTTGGGACCAAAGCGGTGAATGAACAGACACACCAACAACACGACAGAGCTCTCAGCCCTGCCACTATTGGGGCTCAAATTTTGGGTGGCATCATCCCCACATCACGGAGCCCGCCAGAACCGTAGTAACCATAGGATTACATTTATCGTGTAGCCCGCCAGAACCGTAGGCTACGTTTTCTAGGGTTTATATTCTTTAATCCATGTTTTGATCGTATCGTTTGCTGCTGCTCGTTACTGTCAAAGTGGGACAGTGGCCGCGGCCATTTTGAAGATGCGTGCGTATCCACTTGCACTCCATGTGCTGCTTTCAAAGGCCTGTATCTCCAAATCGGCGCAATGAATGTCGTTTCTGGTGAAAACAAGGTTTTTCAACGGCTGAAAGCAGGCGCTGTGATACTTGCAGTCGGTTGTTTCACCAACAACATTTTGTCATTGTAACATCCGGTTACGGATATTTGGCTCTTCAGAATAAGGGTTGCGTACAATAAAACCTTGGCAATGCGCGATAGATTAATTAATCCTGGCGGTCAAACGGTTTTAACAAACCGGCTGCTTGTGGTCATGTCTGCCAGCTGTGTCTACATCTCCTTTTGGCAAATGTGGTGGAAAAAGTACTCACTAAAAGTATCAACACTGCAATATAGAAATAGGCCTACTCTGTTACAAATAAAAGTCTGGAATCAAAAATGTACTTGAGTAAAAGTTAAAAACAAGTACTTAAAGTACCAAAAGTAGAAAGTAGTCATTATGCAGAATGTCGCATTTCACAAGTTTTCAAATGTATCCAAATCTTTTGAAAATAGCAGATCTACAAGCTCACAATGCATCACATTGTGATCTTGTACAGTACATTTGTATGTAGATCATCAATTTTCAAATGGCCAAAAGGTTTACAGCAAGTAAAGTACAGCAAATTGGAAATAATACAATAATGTTGGTGTAACTAAGAGATGTACAAAAATATGGGTAACATTTTCTATGAAGCCCACAAATGTACGTGGGCTTCATAGAAAGTGTTAACAAAATATGATTATCGTAGTGCTAGCCAACTTGTCATTCCATTAGTTTCACCAAGCTTCTCCTGGATGTACTGTGCATTACAGACTGTTCATGCTGCTTTTGTTTAAGGCCGGAGATGGTTGTTGTGTGATGTGATGTCTTCTTTTGATGGGACGGACGGACGGACGGACGAACGAACGCTGTAACAGTGAGCAAGGTTTTCAAGTTAATGGAGTATTCCATTCAGTGGCAGCAGATAAAAGAAAGTGTTAAATAGTGCATTTACATAGCAGCTTTCTCCAAAGTGCTTTACAATGTGCATTCATCCATTCACGGATTTCACGCACACACTCACACACCCAAAGTGTAGGAAACCATGCAAGGCACCTCCTGATCCACTGCCAACAGACTGCTGTTACTTGGCACAAAAATAATTCTGCTATTCTACGTATGCTTCGTGTTATCCCATCACTGCCAGTGGTCATGAGTTAATTATCTGTGTAGCTGCATATGTACAGCATGTTGCATTTTTAGAGCATAATGCATGTACGTACAGTATATGCATGCTGCATTTAGAGCACAGTCAAAGTGCTATGCTGTAGTGCAGGTTGCAGTTAGCTGGTTTTAACAAAGCATACTAATACTTTTCATTGGTTCAATATTTTTTAACCAACACACACAGACGTAAAGGGTGTTCAATAGCATTGATTTATGAAAAACCTGAAAATGGAGTTAGCTGGTTTGTGCCGGACAGCAACAATATAATATACAAGAACTTCACATGTCCTGCCATTGGCAATTCAGTATATTATCAGCGCATTGTCAGAAACGGAAATCGACAGTGAGAAAGGGGGCATTTACCAAGGTGTTATATGTTAATTCTATTTAGATTCCATGAAAAATGATCATCTTTGAATCTGAATTGCCAATGGCAGGACATGTGAAGTTCTCAAACGGCAAATCTGTAGTCACATATCTTCCTTATTAGTCATTATATGACATTATAGCCAGTTTGAAGTAAAAGCACTGAGACCTTATCAACTGAGTAAGAATCACTTTATTAGCCAGGTATGTTTACAGGAATTAGACTGGTACAGACTGTCCTGTCCTTCACAAATAATAAATAAGATGCCACACAAAGGCACTTAACAGAATACAAAATCAGATTACAGTGTAGATTCTCCTTCCAAAACATACAGTATAATCACCACACTCATCCCTCTTTGTAGCTGATTAAAAACAGGATTCTGGTCAAAACAAATAATACAATTAAATAAATAAATAAAGAAGAAGCCATACAAGGACACTTAACAACACAGATAACCATTTCTCCAGCCAGGGGCTGTGCTATGTCTATCCTCCCAGTTTTCCTGAACAGGAAAATGCGTTCATGAAGAAGCGATAGATTTCTTTACATGCAAATCCAGTTGGCGTGGATGAGTGTGTTTTATCTCTGGAGCTGCTGTTTGCTAATCAAGTGCCTTGTGAAAGCCAGGGGAGCGTGATAAGGAGTCGCGTATAATACAGCCCCCACTCACAGCCCTTCTCTGTTTGAACACGCACTAATTTTACAGCCTTTTAACTTTCAATCTGCCCGCCGTTGATTTGCTATTCTTCCCGCACTCGCTTGTTATTTCACCAGCCTCTCAGCGGCTGTGTGAATATATGCCATGTATTAATACTCAAGATAATGTGTAGCAATACAACACTGCTCAAAAGTGGCATAATTGGTTGGGAAGATGGAAGATGCTCTCCAATGCAACAATGACATTACATGATGTGTGTGTTAAGCATATCTTAACAGCCTGACTGTAAGGTGGCTAGTTCAACGTGAAGCAAAATCTGTCAGAAAAACATCCGGTTTTAGGCTGTCTTTGTTTGGTTAAGGAGGGGGTTCATGTTAGTTTAGTTTAATGTAAAAAACTGCTGGTTTCAGCAGTCCAAATGCTTTGAGTTAATACAGTCTGCACTCTGCATTCATCAGATATTGACATAATAGTAAATGTCAAATTCTGATGAGTTTGTCATGAGAAATTAAGACTTTACTTCAAATATTGACATTTCAATTTTGGAATAAAGTAATATTCTGATGGCTTGGTGTGAGAACAGGTCATGGATGAGCAAAGCACCCCACTCCCCCAACAGCTACTGTGGATATGCTCTTTAGCAAGGCACTTGGCTGTGTTATGTTGAATACTAGGCAATATCTGGCTGTAATTATTACTAGAATAAATACAGAGGCCTGCTTCCAGAACAGAATGACACCTCTTATTGCTGCCTGTCACCAGCCTGTATGCTGCCTCATATGATTACACTGCATGTTGACAGTTGTTTAAGTTGTTTTTGAATAATAATAATATCTCAGTTACCCTTTAACTCCAGTTTCTGCCTCCCTTATTTCCTTGGTTTTCATACACACATTGAGCTCCTTTTCCGAACCTGGTTTACTTTACACACAGTCAATCTCACCCATTGAGCCACTAGCTACAATTGTATTCATTATACAGCACGCACGCACACACGCACACGCACGCACACACACACACACACACACACACACACACACACACACACACACACACACACACACACACACACACACACACACACACACACACACTCTTTCCCATTTTCTCTATTACTCACTCCACTTATCCAGCCATTCTAGCAAGTTCTAGGGTGGGAAAACATGTTCACATGCTCACATGTCACAGTTTGTCCCAATTAGTCAGCATTCTGGATGCCATTGAGCAAACATCAGCCCTGCTAATGTGGCCTTGTCTGCTGCAACCTCCAGCCTGACGAATCTGTGTGTACTTGTGTTCGTGCGTGCGTGCTGACTACAGTTAAATTATCACCTGTGTTTCCAACAAACAATGAAAACAATGAATACATGTTCGTGCACATGCATGTGTGCTTTCTCATTTATGTGTGAATGTTTGGGGACTTGGCACAAGTGCGTGCTGCAGCTTGTGGGGTTTGACAGCCTGGGTGTTAATTGGAGTGCGACCACTGGGAATGGTAGTGTTCTGTGCCTCACATAGAGCAACACCAGAAGAGAGCTTCACTGTGCGTGTAAAAGAAACTGCTCATACCCAGTTTGTCTACACCAATCAGATTGTATAAGGACAGTCTACCCGTGACAGTAACACATGCATAGACTGTAACTACAACAGCAATAGTGTTCATTTAACTCTGAGAGTGTAAACATTTACCTTTATACTGTAGATGCATTTTTACAGTCTCAGTTAAACTAACACTCATGATCTTTGCTGTGTATACTCAGTTTACCCACAGTTGACACTCTTATCAAAGTGAGATTTACAATGAGGGAGTGCAGGGGGTTCAGTGTTTTTTCTCAATGACAAACATGACTCATGGTGGCAGCAGTCATTGCACCTGAACTGAGACATTACTTTGGAACGAGCAAGGCCTGTTTAACTGTTATCAAGTCTGTCAGCCTGTATATGAACCTAGGTTACCGGTAATCAAAAAGGTTAACTGTAACTTTTAGGTCTATGGAAGTATATGTTTTCATGAACCCAAAAGACAACAGATCGTAAGCTAAGGTTGATCATAGGCTTTGCTGGGCAGAGATGCAACGATGATAATAAGACTTTCTCCAGCTATTTTGATCACAATATGCCTGTATGCCTGTCTCTTTTCTTTATTTACCTTACAGCAAATCTCTCTTTGCAGAAAATAGCAAATCTACAAGATGTGTTGGGGGCTTATAGATCTGCTATACATACTTGCCGAATGTTCACCTGTTATGACATGTTATAAGGCAATTGGGGCACAAAAAACTTCTCTGAAACATAAACTGAAACACGTAACACACAATCATCCAACAAGGGCTATGAAGATATACACGTGAGGGGTGATTACACACAAGATAATGCTGGAGCAGACATGAATATTGAGAGAACTAAGAAAATCACACCCAGTGTGAGTAAGCAGTGCCTACTCTGTTTGATGAGTGTGCGCTGGTATTCAGATTCAGACAGTATACTACTCTAGTCTTTTTGATGTGTTGGCGCTGGTATTCAGGCGGTACTACTCTATTTGATGTGTGGGTACTGTTATTCAGAAGGTACTCTATTTGACTATTTGATGTGTGGTATTAAGACGGTACTACTCTCTTTGAGGTGTGGGTACTGTTAAACAGAAGGTACTCTATTTGACCATTTGATGTGTGGTATTCAGACGGTACTATACTCTCTTTGAGGTGTGGGTGCTGGTATTGAGATGGTTCTACTCTATTGATGTGTGGGTGGTGCTGATAATCTTTGTGTTGCGTGAGTGTGTGTGTCTCCTGTTGTGTTTAATTTGTGTAATTGCCATGGTTGCATATTTATGTTTCAATCAGCTGCAACTGGTTATGCCAGGGGTCTGGTGGCCACAACTGTAGAATGATTGTGTGTAGGGGGGCCGCACAGCAAAATGTGTGGGTTCTCAAAATGTATTTTGTGCTTAAACATTTCTTGCTTAAGATTTCATATATAATACATTTGTGCACAGTAATGAGCAGGATATTATATACAGGTACTGTATATGCTACCTTAGAATAGATGTAGACCTATTTGTCAGTGCATAGTGCATACACAATTACACATAATTGCCTTGACATTAACGAGCGTCAACGAGCACCAGCTTAACTGGTTCCGCACCGTGCCCGAGAAAACGAGATTAATTCACCTTTGCAATGGATACCATGCCCGGCATCCCGAGATTTTATTCCCCATAATCCAGGGGAAAAAATATAAATAAGTACGGTCCGTTAGCTAACGGACCATGACGTTTACCTAAAAACAGCCAAAATACACGCAGTCTTTATGTGCATTATGGATCATAATATGCTCAAAATGCGATATTCGGGGCTTGATTAGAGCTTAATTTGACTTAGATGTGATAAAAACAATTATTCCCCGATCGGACCACGTTTCCACCTGACCTGTGAAATAGCTAGTGGATGTTTACCATTGTTTGAACCGGAACTGATTGTCGGCCTTTTTAGGAGAAAACGTCTGGCACTGGTGCGCTAGCGGCCACTATAGCACTGGCACAGAAACAGTTTAACGAACACACACACACACACACACACACACACACACACACACACACACACACACACACACACACACACACACACACACACACACACACACCTGCCATCTGCAGTGCTCTACTCTCATTTCTCTCCATTGAATATGATAGAATATATGATTAAGGATTACTGTGATTTAGTAATCTCACACTTCATATCGCACATCATACCAGTAAATTTCATTAGCCCTCAAAAACAAAAATATATAAATTCCTCCAGGGGCCACAAGGGGGCGCCCTGCGGGCTGCCAGTTGAATACCCCTAGTTTTGATGCCATGCTCATACATACACATCGTACATACAGTCAGTGTCTGTCTGTAAAACTATGTCCACAGAGTCCAAAACACTGCTCTTATTATCAATGAGGCAAAGTGTGTGACGGCACATTTATTATATTACAATATTACATACATAAAATGCAAATAGTCTATAATTGTTGGCTGAAATGTTGGCAGATGAGTGTGCACTGCAGCCTTCATTGTGTTAAATATCATCATTCAGTACAAATGATGTTGATTATCCCTCAGCTGTCGGAAATCGTAGAGCACCTCCGGATAAATATATTATTGACTGCCTCTTAGAGATGCTGTATGGAAAGCTGTGCTGTCATACTTTGTCAATGCTAGAGAAGAAGAGAGAAAACAATGTTACTAAACAGCAAGAGCACCAGGAAACAAGATCAATAAAAAGCATTACAGCATTTCACTCAAAAGCAGCATCAAGAAATATGAGACTTTGAATGAAGGACACTCAAAGTTAAATAAGACAACGAGGGGAGAATAAAACAGGGCCAGGTTCCGTTGTAGCTTGCATTAATTCAACATTCTAGCGTACTTTGTTGTACGATGACATTTAACGTGACATTTATCCACATCAATCTCTTAACTTCTCTAAAATAGCAGGTCACATTACTAATTTCACCCTGAATGATGCTGGTAATAAAAACCAAAGTGCTGGTTTGAAAGAGCTGCCAATAAATTCAGCTCGTTTCTTCTCCTCTCTCTCACACACGCACGCACACACACACACACACACACACACACACACACACACACACACACACACACACCGTGCGCGTGCGCGCACCCTTCACTCTGGGGCCAATCTCTCTGTTTGATTAAACTTTGTTCCCTGGCGGATGGAAACATCCAAAGGCGCTTAGATTTACAACCTCTGCTCCCGTTGAATTATTGACACCTTGCTGTGTGTATATGCTATCTGTTGCCCTGCAATTTTTTTCTTGTCACCTCATTTTTTAAGCACTTCTACATGGAATGACAGCACAGTAATAACTGAGAAGTGAGTGCATTTAAACATGGTACTATAAAGTACATGTACGTCTGTGCCCGCTCATGTGGTATAGCGATGTGCACTAACTGGCTGAGCTAGCAGGATACCCGTCATCTTGTCTTTCATTGTTTCAGAACTTACAGACAATAGACAGTACTCTTCTCTGTGTTCATCTATTTTGAGACAGAGTTGGCAATCTGAGAGGGAGAAAACATGGAGAAGGAACAGGAGGGAGACAAACCAAGGCCAACAGGAATATGTGGTTCCGGAAGCAAATGGCTTAACCTCGATGACATTAATGGTCACATTGACCGGAGCCTTTCATTTGACTTTAGTAACAACATACAGCAGAACGGTTTGTCGTATTCCACTCACGGTTGCAGTGACAGAGGACATGTTTGTGTTACACTCACAATAGCTGACATGACTACATCTGAGAGTCTATTAATAACCTTACATGAAACAAAGGGATCTTGTCTTTGAAGAGAAGATGTGGAACATACTCTGTGATAGATCTACACAAAGAAACTAGCAAACAGAACAAGACAGTGAGGCAGTGAGAGAAAGAGAGAGAGCATGAGATGGAGAGTGACATTGAGTGTGAGTAATGGGGAAAAGGGAGAGAGGGATGAGAGGTGGATGGTGCAAGGAAGTGCTAAACCAAGAAAACAACAGATAGAAAGGAGAGCAGAGACAAGAGATGAAGGGGGTAGGACATGAGAAAACAAGAAAGAGACAGAGAGATGAAGAAAAAGAGATGGAGGGGCAAAAGATGAAGTGAATGAGTAGGCAGGTTTTGAGACACAAGCTGTGTGTGCGTGCGTGCGTGTGGAGAGTGTTTGGAGAGAGCAGGTACATTTTTCATGTAGCAGTTTGCAGGGCCTAGCCCAGACAATCCTATAGCAAGCCATGGTCTCCCCAGAGACTGCTTGTTGCCTGAAGCCCCCAGGCATGGGGCTTTTCTTGTTGAGTCTGCCTGTAAATTCCCACCAAACTAGTTGAATTACTCCATGATAAGTCACAGAGGCAGAGCCCCTATAGGCATATTGCCACAGACTTAGGTCCTCCTTGCAGTAATTCCTCTGTGACAGTATGTAACAGAACAATTGAGATGTCTCACTCATAATAATCCAGCCACTCCATATAAAAAGTCTGTAACAAAAGCATTTGCTTTCCATAGGATTGCACTCTACTGAGCCCAGTGGCGTATGATGAATAATGTATTTTGAGAATGAGATTTTCATTATTGAGAAAATATCTTCTTCTTATATTAAAATTGGCTTAAGGGAGGGCTTGGTCACATCGGGCCATGTCATCACGCTCACGTATATGACTCAGCCATAACCATATAAGGAGTTCCCAATGCAGCTATGCCCAAATATGCCCAAATGAGTGTGTTGTCTTACCTCAATGTGTCGTCAAGAGTCATCAAGGCATAAGGTGCAAGAAAATCTGTTGATTTACGGCCCTAACCTCTAGTGATGAAGAATTGCATAAGATTAAAGAAATCACACTCGTGTGAAGTGAGGGACACTCTTATCATCATACATCATCACATTCCGGCCAATCACTTTTGGCGTCCTCACAATTCTGTCCTCAATTTTGATCCTTTTTAAGCCCTCAGCCAATCAAATCATTGCTATGGGGTACACATAGACACACACAGCTGGGCATAGGAGGGTCTAGCGCCCCGGTCAAGAACATTTCAAAGTACTAAATATTAACTTCCATAAGGGATCCTCTTCATTCTAGAGATATTGAATGATGGGCAGTAATTACACTGTTACAATATGTAAGCCTTGCCGAGCCATGAGATCCATAGGGCCTATCTCCTGCTTCTGTAGAGAGGCAGCTTGATGTACTAGTACACCCCCTGGATATGATGTATATTGTACAAGTATACCCCCTGGACATGACGCTAGTATGTCGCAGGCCCTACACTGTTATAGGTCAAGCATTAAATAAATCATAACCCATCGACTATCAAAACTGTACTGTCTGACTGTCATACATTTAATGCATAAATTCTTTATTCTTTAATTTGCTTGGATATGAGGAGATGATATTTGAAAGCCAAGGGCTTTTCTTTTCTATCTTATCTGAATTATGCAGTACATGTGTTTATCATTATCATCACATGGCAAAACCTGTGTTTCTAGCATTCTCTTTTTGTGTCATTGTCTTTAATTGTCTTGCAAATAAAACTAAAACTTTGAATTTAGTATTTCTACTTAATCCCGATTCTCATATATCAGAGCTGCTAAGGTTTCAATCTGTTGCTGGAAGTCACTTATACAGAGAAACCACATGGGATCACATGGGATTGAACCCTGGGCCTTCTAGATTCTATAGTTACACTCTCTCTAAGGCTAATCTGTCATCCAAAGTTTAATGTTATTGGCTAGATGATATGTTTCAATCCCTCTCCATCTCCTTACTTTGTTTTCAGATACTATCATTTACAGAATGATTAATAATGTAAACCACTTGTCTCTGTGAAATAGACTTAAGGGTGAATTCAGGTGAAAGTGATCATAAAATCACGCCATATTTTCTTCATAGCAATTATTTTGAAACTGCATTCAAAATAGTGAAAATAAGCTCACAATGCTTCACCCTGTCATCCATCATGACGTTTTTACTGTAGCAATGTGTCAAAGTAAAGAAAATACAATTCTGCCTGCTTAGACATCATAAAAGACAGAAATATTGATGGTTGTCTCCCACCCTTTAGCTTAGACTACCCTCAGCCACCCACCGCAGCAGCCAGCATTCGAACCAGCCAGCCACAGCTAAGCATTTCAAAGAGACTTCTGTGTGAATGACCAGAGATGTGTGGGAGCTTGCAGGCTGTAGCTGTGGATTAAGCTCCCAGAAAAAAGGTAGGATGGAAGAAACAGAAGTAATCTCTTTCCCTCTCCTCCATGGCCTTCTCTCCATACCTGTACCCCCCCCCCCCCCCCCACACTATTTAATCTCCTTACTGAATTAAGTTCTTTGAAAGCTGCTCAAACAGTGGAGCATTTATGAGCAGTGGTTTAGGCAGGTTAAAGTAACAGGAATATGAGCTGGAGTTACATTCTACAAAAGAGGTCTGTTTGCCCCCAAAAGATCCACATTGTCACCAATCTGGTTGTTGTGCACTCAAATCACACACACACACACACACACACACACACACACACACACACACACACACACACACACACACACACACACACACACACACACACACACACATGCATCAGGAATTTACACACTGGCTGACACCCTTAGAAATGTGCAACCTACACTACTCTGTTTGCATGACTATATTAAAGAACATGCTGCAGTGCAGTGAAAGTGTCAGCTACACATGAGCAAGTTTTCTTTCTTTCTTTCTTTCTTTAAATCAATAGTTCATAAATGTAAAACCACCAGCGGCATTTCTTCTGAGCTTCACACACCTATTACAAGCTATAGTTATGGTCAGGTCGCTGCAATGTAACCAGAAATAAACTCATGAATCACTAACTACAGTATAACAGTTTTATAAATGGGTATTAGATGTCAGCGTGTAACCTAAGAGAGCATACAAGTGTTATTGCATTTGCTCATATTGCTCTTTCCCTGGTTTAATCATTCACAGTACTCTGAACAATTTAACGAGACGGTGCACCTGCAGTCTGCTCAATTTGCATAAAAAAGTAACTTTTTGCATTTTGATGTGCTCCTTTGCAGGTGCACAGAAAAAAGGAAAATGCACTTGCGTGAAATCAGAACTTTATAATTATTTCTGTCTGGATCTTGTAACTTTAGCGTTACTACATGCAAATAAGTCTCTTTTTAATTAAAAGTATTAATTCTGCATAGTCTACCTGTTTATGATGTCCCTCTTGAGTGCAGAAAATGGGACAGTGAGATACACAATTTAAGCCTTTCAAGTAATCTGTCTATCAACACGTGTCCTTAACTAAGACAAGATGTTAGAGCTGCTCTGGAACACAGCATCTGATAAATGGATACAATTTAAATGAATGCTTAATGTATAGTTTGCCTTTCACATTGGATTAATTATGTCGTTCTGGCTGAGAAGATATACTGTGTACTTGTATCAATCTGAATCTAAATTGCCATTCCCTCTCTGTCTCAATTTATTATTATTCTGTAAATTAGCAGCATTACATTATTATGTTGGGAATGGCATAAAAATATGAGCACAATGGGCTTCCTATACTGTACGTACCTATGTTATTTAAACAATATAGGAAACATCAGACATCACACGAGTGTGCAGGTCAGGAGTTTCTCTGATTCTATCTGACTGCCTGTCCTCTCCTATGTACCTGCTCAACTCAAGTCATTGTTTATTATCTCAGCATTGGAACCATACTTGACCCCATGCCACACAGCAGCCCACACAGGAAGGCAATTTAATTATTATTATTTAATTGAGTAGAAATGGTAGGAGATTATTCATTATATCTCCGCATGCACACACACGCACACACGCACACACACACACACACACACACACACACACACACACACACACACACACACACACACACACACACACACACACACACACACACACACACACACACACACAGAATAGAGTAGACGGTTGACTGCATATTCATTTGGGTGTCCTTTTCCTATCACAACCCAAATCTTGCTTTTGTGTTGGCACTTTAATGTACACGTTTTTATGCCAATAACACAAAAACATGTTGTTTTTTCAGAAACATTTCAGAAGTTTTTTGTATAATCTGTGGTACATCTCCGTCTCTGATGTCTTGGAACAGTTGGCAGATAGTAAAAAAAGAAGCAGCTCGGTTTCCACCTCATTTTGTGTGCACAGTCTGTCTTCTCTTGGGAGCCAGGTCTGCTCGCGGTGACCTCTGTCAGTGGTGAGGCTGTGATCACTGAGTCTGCAAGGATTTCCTTTTAGATCAGTCACAGTGCTAAAGGTGTTTTGCCACATATTCTCTGTTTAGAATAATTTGGTTTATTTTAGTGGAGTTTCTGTCTGGTTACTCTGCCTTTCTTTCAATCATTTTATTTTTTTCATTTTTGCACAAACCGATACATGACTCACTTATACATACACAGACTAACCGACATACATTAATCATACATACGTCCATACATCATCTTCTTCTACTCCTTATATACTTGTTCATGTATTCTTAGAAATCTTAAAGCCTTTGTTCTTAACATGATTATTTCCTTAATTTGTCAAACCTCTTGATAATATTTCTGCGTATTCTACTCCCATGTATTCCACAACTGGGCCCCAAACCAAGAAGAATCCATCCATGTCTCCTTGGAGAACATGTGTGAGCCGTTCTAGTGGGAGCAGTTGTAGAACATTATGGAGCCAGCTCGATACAGATGGAACAACATCCCCTATCCAACATTGTAGTATTGACAACCTAGCACAGTACCATAGTATATTCAGAATTCTCTTGAATCTATTGAATTCAGGTGTCGTTGGGTGTAAGCCCAAGATACATTGTAGGGGATCTAGTTCGATCCTTAGACCTGTTATAGTAGAAATTTCATTCTTCACTTCCTCCCAAAATTTTTGGATTACTGGACAGCGCCACATTAGATGTACATATGTGCCCACGTTTTCTTTACATTTCAGACATGTACCACTCTGCCTGTGTTTGTGAGACCCAGAACCAGCTGGCTGAGAGGGCATCTCTCTAGATATTGCTTTGTTATGGGGAGCGTGTCTTTTAGGTGATTATTCAATTGAAATGCTCTCTTTTGAATTTTGATAACTAGTGTGTATTATCCTAATTCTGCTCTATAAATTGGTGTTTTCAGTCTCAAGTTGGTGCTTGTTAAATCTTGTTCATAGCTTTGTTGAAGTCAGATGTTAGTCTTCTTGAGATTTACTTGTGAGTAATTGAATTACTCTTTTTAAGGGAATTTTACCTGGGATGTTGATATTTAGGCAAAGGTATGTATAATTGTGGTACAGTATGTTTTAGGGCAATTGTAACTATAAAGAATTTATAATTGTGGTGCTGTAGGCTGGGTCATTCTTTTATATAATATGTTTTGGTCTGGGTTAGATGAATCTGTGCTTCATACCATGAACGTGGCCTTTGAGTTAAATACATGATGATGATGATGATGATGATGATGATGATGATGGTGATGGTGAAAGATGGCAAAAGATGATAGTGCTGTTGTAGGCTAGTTATTCTTTGGATGCCAGGTGCTTTAGACTGTTTTCAGATTATCTTTGCCAGTCTTTCATTGATTTATTATTACTGTCTGACCCTGGGCTTTAGGGAAACAATTTATGTGTGTTTGTGTTTGTTTTGCCAATCTTAACACTTTGACTGCGTAATTAATTAATCTTAATCCCCCCTTGACTGCAGGTGTTTTTCACTAACCTTTGAAGAATCACCCAATTCCAGATTCCACCCACAGTTGCCTTAAAATAGACTGTCCTAGTGTCGGAAGATAATCCATGATCGATCCGTAAAAAAAAAGTTAGAAAAACAGACGATCGTATCGCGCTGCCTCCTCCCATAGGATTCCATTGTGGGGACTTTCCACTGCCCCCCTACAGCCTACATGAGTTGTTTTTTCCGGTCATGTGATGCAAACATGTGACGTGTCACAAAGAACCAGCGGAAAAGCTATGATGTCTCATAAGTTATCAAAAGTGCCATCCAGGCTCAATAAAATAAAACTCTGGCATCTCAAGTTTATAGCAGAGAAAGACACCATCAATTAACTCTGGAAACTCGGGTTCAGCAGTCTACAGTTATAGTGTACGTTGAGTTTATGATAGCAAAGGTTTTTTCCTCCTCCGGGTACCTCCAACACTACAGACCCTTGTAACAATTGAATGGCTTTTGTTTCTGTTTATTTGGTTATCAGTTACACTATGGGTGAAAATATGCACGGTGTCTTGTATGATAATTTTGTAAAACGCCAATTTGGAATTTGCTCAGGACATTATTTTTCATTGAGTAAATGTAGGAGTCTCTCTCTGTATAGGCTCTGTGAGGAAGAGAGGCATACTGAACAAGCAGTGTGTTGTATGAGTTTCAAATGGATAACCATAAATGCTGAAACTTGATTGTTGTTCATGTAGCATCACCGCCATCATGCGTTTCTTCGTATCCTGGGAGGACAATAACCTCATATTATGAGATTATGGAACTGGAACTAGCCACGCCAGGTTAAACCTGGCTTGGCTAGTTCTATCCAGTGATTATAAAATTATTATTAGTAATTTGTATACCTACCGGTATATAAATTACAAAGTTGACAGATTATAGGGGAAAAAAATCAGAATTTAATGTTATTGGCCTGCTGTACACAAGACATGATGGTGATTGTCCTATGCTAGAAGTTTTGGGGACAGAGCCTTCAGTGTGGCAGCCCCCGGCACAACCTGTGGTACTCTCTCCCAATGGAGATTTGCTATGTCGATGCTCCAACTCTGGACTCTTTTAAGGGCAAGGCTGCCCTGAAAAGACACCTATTCTCTTCTCTCACCGTCTGGCAGCCAGAGATAATAATGCACCACACTGTTGTGCAATAAACTGTGGTCAATCTATGTGTAGGGCATGCCATTGACACACTGGTTATAGGGCTCCATTCATTGTGTAGCCGCAGCGCATGGCATTAAAACCTAAACATTATACTTTTTCCACTGACTGTAACTGATTTATTTATTTTTTCCTGAAAATAACCAATATTCAGTGGCACTGCTAAGATTAAGTATAAAGGCAAGCTTGACTCCCAGAGTTAGTGGCTCAAGTGGTAGACTTGTCACTTTGCAGGAAGAAAATAAAGGTTGAGCAAATGCCATATGTTGTGTTGCAAATCTGACATCTCACAAATAGATTTATGAATGGATTTACAAGGTGTAGAAATGTTCACCACCTGGAAAAAAAATCATTCCAGCACTTACACTACACATCATTTGAACAGAGAAAGCAGAGCAGGAGGTGATAATAGCTAATGTCAGTGTGGTCATACTGGGAAGCTGTCAAAATCTGACAGATGACTGTGCACCCACCATTTCTATTGCTGACAGCAGAACGTCAGCGTGGAAATGACATGATGAGGCATCGCCTCTGACAGACACAGACACAAAAATAGTGCTTTGTGGCAAAGTGTAGCCGAGACTGTGAGAAAATGATTATTTTTACATTGGCTTCCTTCCTAGGGTAAATTGCAGGGTGGCGGAAATACGTCAGTTGTGTGGGATCTGTGAAGCTTTTAGTGTTCTCTTAATTTCGGATGAAGAGGGGATAAGACTAAGAGGGCAGAGGAGATTTTAATCACTCCTGTCGCTTTAAGGACACTTATCAAAGCCTTATTATGCGAAGAGAAAATACGATGAGCCACGAGCAACTGAGCAACCGTGGACCGATTAGAGTGGATTTATACGAAACTTAATGTTATTCAACATGGAACAGACCGCTCACACACGTAATGGAGTTTGATTATACAGCGAATGGTTGTCCTTTTTGGACCGATTGGACCATTTAGGAAAAAATATTGCGCATAAGTAGCTCCAGACTTGGGATCCCTGCCCCTCGTTCACGGTGGAACTTGTCATAGAGGAATATGGCTTTGCGTTGAAACTTGTCAGTGCTTGTATAATTCTCTTCTTTAGCGATCGTGATCGATTGGTGCTTACTGTTCGTGAGTGTTTTTGACGGATAGAAACCAAGCGTGTTATTTGACAGCGGAATCATGGATCGGGTGGCGGAAAACAACGGGCAGCGACACGATTTCTCTCCGCTGTCTGCGGTATGCAGCAGCTAGCCTGGTAACGTTTGTATTATTGCAATGCAACAAAGTTGCAACGCGAGTGGAATTGTGCGATTTGTAACTATTTGGCCGTTTTTGCACCTGCTTTAGAAGAAGGACGCGTCGACGTTGTTTGCCTTTGAGATAAATTACGGGAGGATTCGCGTCGCTTTCTCGCTTGTATGGGATACTTGGGACATTTATTTGTAAGAGACTCGAGAGGTTTATAGTCAAGGTCATTCCTCGAGTGTTATTAGCTCATAATTGTGTTATTTATACACGCACCCTGTCGTCTTGTCAGAGCGTAGCCTTTACGCCAGTCAGTGTGTTATTTTGGTTGACCGCACAGAGAGATAGAGAAAGAGAGCAGATAGATTAGGTTGGTTTTAAGAGTGATTTTTTTATTGCAACATTTCTAAAAATGGATGGCAAATTGAAGCAAAGTCGGAGATCCCGGTCCAAACGCGAGAGGGTCCGGCGGCGGGAGGCCGGTAGCAAAGATGCCCGCAGTCCGAACCAGAATTCGTCTTGCTCCGACAGAGAGCAAAGTCCCGGTAGAGATGCCGCCGCCTCCCTGAACGGAAAAAAGGCTCCACACTCCACAGCCTCAGCCAGACCCACAGCCAGAGCCTGTCGCCCCCCTCGTCGAAAGAGACGAGAATCCAGCTCTCAAGAAGAAGATATCATTGATGGATTTGCTATAGCCAGTTTCACAAGCCTGGACTGCCTGGAGGTAAGCATCGTGTTCATTATGCCGAACACCGCTCTTTTGTTTGCATTATATAAGTTCTAAGCTTTGATTTTATGGGACGATGTTTGCTGGTGCATGTTGTGGTTGTTGGTTGTTGGTTGGAGTACTCTCCACGGCTAAAGGGATTGATGGAGAGTTGTCATTGCACTGCATCTTTGCTCTGTGAACATCATGTCATATATCTGTGGCCGACACCATGGGCTATTTCTTTTATAACTCTTTACGTTATCAACATATTTTTCTTTTTGATGCTGATTCTGGGTTTACGTACCCTATGAGACTACATCTAGTCAATTCTCTCATCTCTTTAATCCCATTTAGCCTTTGTTCCAAATGACAAGTAACAGTCTTCCCTTCAGGACAAAATGACAAGGCTGAGGTTGTCCTACTTTCCAGCCCTTACACTCGCTTAGCTTTAATAACAGTCAGTAGCAGTGTTTATGTTAATAAGTACCTTTAATAACCGTAGCCTGCACTGCCATAATACAGAACCTCTGGGGTCAATGTATTGTAACATGGTTACACCACTTAAAAGGTCATAGTTCAAACCATGGGCCCCTTCATTTCACTGACCTTTCTCCTCCCCATGTAGACTGCATCACCAATTTACCACAATTGCAGCTTGTCACTCTCCCTTTCTCTCTCTCTCTCTCTCTCTCTCTCTCTCTCTCTCTTCTCTCTCTCTCTCTCTTGCACACACACACCTTGCGTGCATCTATAATGCATTAGTGTTGCATACATTGGGAGCAATGGGAGCCACTGGAGAGGTCTCCCTTCATGCACAGTTTATACCCGGCATCATTCATGCATTAATACAGCAATTCATTCTTAAGCTTAAGCTGTACTAAAAACGGTATTGTGATGAACTGGAATTTGTCACCCAACTAGATAGCAGATGAGCCTTTGCAACTGGAAACAATAACTATAGTGAAAGTGCAGCAGTGATTCTGCAATGCAGAATCCAGTAAGAGGTACTGATTGTATGTAATGACTACAGCATGTATCGTTAGCTAATGTAGAATGAACAACATTAGCACGCTGCCAGAGTTAGCAATGCCACTATTACTTGTGTGGAGAAGTTGTATGTATATTGACTCATATGGACACATACACAAAAGGTTGATTCCGTAACTGGGAGTGGGTCATCAATTTGCCACCTTCCATCTGTTAACAGGCTGAGCCAGTCTGGGTCATCAGTAATTATATTGCTGTTCCATTTAGCCTGGCCTCTTCATGCTGGGTGTGAAAGCAGATAGGGCTGAAGGAGTGTTCATACAAAGTGTGTGTGTGTGTGTGTGTGTGTGTGTGTGTGTGTGTGTGTGTGTGTGTGTGTGTGTGTGTGTGTGTGTGTGTGTGTGTGTGTGTGTGTGTGTGTGTGTGTGTGTGTGTGTGTGTGTGTGTGTGTGTGTGTGTGTGTGATTTTATCATATTGTAAGAATGTGAACTGGATACATGCTTTGAGTCTGATCAGTTTAAGATTCAATGTGTGAATGTCTGAATGTTGTGCTTTAATATATTGTTTGTGTTGATTGTATGTATTGCCCATTGAATATGTGTGTGTGTGTGTGTGTGTGTGTGTGAGAGTGTGTGTGTGCGAGCGCGCGTCTGTGCGATAGGCAAATCAGTTTCCATGAGTGCGAGGAGCTGTGTTATCACATAGTGATAGTGTGTCAGTATGTATGCCCTTGGTGCTGCATGTATTCCACTGTATACTGTGACAGCTGCTGACTATAGATGTCTTTGGGGATGTCACGGCAGCAGCAAAGTGCTCTTCACTGGCATGATCCAGCCAGCATGCTGGTGCCTCTGCTCTGCTCCTGGGAACAAAGCACCCTGCCCTACTGACACAAGGAAACTCTCTCCACAGTGTTCCCCCTGTGGCTTTGTGTAGTTTGCTTCCACATTTGTCATTGTTTTTGGTCCCAGTTATGGGTTGAATTCGTATCACACAAGGGAATTCCTGAAATCTAGGGAATAAACTCTAGTGATTCCTCTCTGGCTTCATGTTGCAGTTTCTTTACGCACCGTAAAGGAAGTGTCATTCTGTTTTGTTTTTTGTCACAGGTAATTTTAGTTCTGCCTCCACATTCATCTGTGTTTGTCCCAGATTTGTCCCAGACTGCATTGCTCAAAACATTGTTTGGGTACTTAATCATACTAAAAACCTTCCATCTAAACAGCGTCTAGTGCAGGTTGTGAACTTGTGGTGCTAAAGATGTCCAGGTGATGCTTGTTGTCACTTGTGTTCATGTTTAGCGTATTCTGAAAAAATACACCAAGCATCTTTGTGTTTTCTAGAGAAACATGGCAATATTAATCTGCCATTTTAATTTCACACTTTACCTAGCAGTGGTGTTGATTGTCTCTCTACAGGGTGCTACACCAGCTCGCAATGAATACAGGAGAAATGTTACACTCAACTGACAAGCTTATGTTTCCAGGCCAAACAAATGAAGCATGATATTGCTCCATATGAGATGCTACTAGCATGTCAGCTACTTGTTGGTAATTGGTCTGATTTGCATGCAAATAGTCTTCTGCTGATGACAGTGAATTGGTCTTGCAATTAAGTGCACAATTGCGTACATTCGTACAAGTATGCTGATTTTATGTCTGGTCCAATGAGTTTGCTGCACACAATTACACAAATAAACATAATAATGTAGTCACTTTTGTGTCACACAGAAAACAATGCACAATTTTGCACATGTCATGAACTCTGTTTCAATTTCACTTTATTGCAGTTACTGTACATTTAGTTTTATTAAGTTACTTCTTAAAGTAGGCCACAGGTTCCACATTCTGGCAAGTGGGCTTTTATTTGAAATCTGCAAGGCTGCCCCTATGATGGCATTGAAGATCAGTGAGTCTATTCTACTACAATATGTATTGAGTATGTATTGTACTATAGTAAAATTACCAAGCATTCCTATATCAGTCACTTCTATTGCTGTCAGTGTGGGCTCGAGTGGTGCTCATTGCTTATCAAATATCCAGAGGACACGGCACCATTGAACCGGGCAATAGTAAGTGACCTATCTCATCATGCTCTGATGAGCCCACACAGTGTTGTTGGCGAAGAGCAAGCAAGTGAGTGTGGTCCTCTTGACCTCTTCTAAGTGACGGATGGCCAACATGGCTGTGTTTATGTCGGAGGCCGTACAGCTGGGCCACAGTCTCATTAGCACTGGGCTGCCATCCTGCTCTTTCACACTCCACTGATATCAATCTCCTGTTCTCTCAGGGTTGGCTGAGCCTGCCTGGTCAACATACCCTTCTGTAACTGCCCTAAAAGTCAAAGAGCAGCAGTTGTGAGATCTACTACCCGAGGATATTGACATGTGATAGTGATGTGCTGGGTTAAAATGAGATCTAAGCAGAAAATTCCAGACCCAGCTACCCAGACACTTTGATCTCATCCCGGTGGCAGATTGTCCGGCTGAGTAGTGTGCATAGTAGTAGTGTTCTGTATCTGAAAGGTCACAGATTTGATCCTCCCCATTTTGTCTGTCCCTGTCATTTGGTCCTTGGAGCTCTAGGTCCTGACATTCTGGGGAGATGTTTAACTCATGTGTCACAAAGTGTTGATTTCTTGGTCACAGAGACTACAAAAAAAGAACCTATTCATGGCATCCTGTAGCGTGGGAGTTCCCCACAGCATACAGGTGACTCAGAAACACACTTGGCATGACGCTGGTGATACTCAGGCTTTTGCATTGATGGGATCACGCTCCCTTGACATGAGGCTCAATCCGCTGCACCCGTCTCGCCTGCTCCCGTAACCTATTTCATTATAGCCCAAAGCAATTTGTGGCACCGGCTGTATTTGATTATGGTGCGTTTATTTGCTTTGAACCTCCGCTACCACACCCCCCCCCCCCCCCCCACACACACACACACACACACACACCACTCAGCCCCACTTCTCTGGGAAAGCCGCTTACCTACCTGTGCAAATCAACCGTGCAAATAAAGCAGAGCTGCCTTGTCACAACCACCTTATTATGATTAGAAAGTATTAGCAATGATTCGGTGACAATTCCTGCAATGTAAGGACAAACGCATCTGCTCTGCTGTCACTGATATATCTTATGTGAGACTTTCGTTGTTGGGGATGGGGGGGACTTTTTTTTTGTCATTTCTGTTTTATTGGACACCACAGGGAAGAGAGACAGAAAAGACGGGGCAAAGAGAGTGGTTATAACATGGGACACAGGTTATCAGATATGATTGGTGGTATCATATTGCGAGCGCTGTGTGTACAATACATTATAAGTGCACTTTGCTGTAAATTCAGGTTTTTTACTTCATTTGAAGAATGGAAATGACTAAACTCTTTAAGTAAATTATGAAGCCTTTTTCAAAACCACATCGTAGTGAAGTGACAGTACAGCTGGCCATATGTTGGATGTGGAGAGTCATATTCATTCATATATTTGTGCATCTTGGGGTACCTATGTACTAGTATGCACAAATAAGTGGAAACGTTTCCATAATATTTGATAGCCTAGGCCTACCGTACTTGGCCAGGATTAGAGAAAAAAAAACATTCCATTCCATTACTTGGAAGTTGTGTAACTGAATTACAGTATTTATCACATTGTCGACATTTCAAAGTATTAAAAGCTCTTTATATTTTGTTGGCATATCATGCTGATGCTCATATTCCTGAAAACCTGTCACCGTTATGGAGATCGTACTATAGCTTTTCCCCGACAGCAGCAGCAGGGAAATATTTATATTAAGTCCTTAACACAGCTTAACCCTCTCTGTAGGTATCAAACAGGCAAGCTGATAATAAAATCACACAATTATCCATCTGTCACAATAGTAATAAGATGTGTGATTTGCTTCCCTTGCTGTGTGAGTGACGTGGCCATAGTAAATCCCTATTTCTCTCTCTCTCTCTCTGCCTCTCTTTAATCCAAATCCATCTGTTAATCTGCTTTGCCATGAATTTACAGATTTGTTTGGGGAGATTCTTTATCCTGGCCTGTGATTTCTGTTTAGTTTAATATACACTGACTCCAAATGGTTATTGCATTTGGTTGGTTAGCCTGTGGAGTTCCATTTGTCAAGGACACAGTGCCAAAAAGATCTTGTCCCTAACACAAATTAAATCCCATTAACAATTAAGAGAATTTAATGTTTGTTTTTAGTTCAATGTTTGTTTTAAAAATGCCATTGACAATGAAGGGAAAATGTACGTCATCTTATCCCTAACACAAACATTAAATGCCATTAACAATGAAGAGAATTTAATTAAATGCCATTTTAACAATGAAGAGAATTTAATGTTTGTTTTGGCCACCGTTTGTTTTACATCACCATTACATCACCTAATCAACATGAGTCTTTATTATATTAGTGCCCCTCACTTCACATGGGTGTGATTTTTATAGATAGAAACAGCACTTCGTTCACCCATCACCACGGAGGTTGTGGGTTCGATATTCGAATCCACCATGGTGCATCTGACTTTGGCGGACTTCTATGCGCACACAATTGACCCGTGTTTGGGGGAGGGAAGCTGGGCAGGCAGGGTGTTGGCCATTGGTCATGTACTCCTACGGGCTGAGACGGCACCTGTCAGATGGGGAGTGTTGAGTGGGAGGACGAAGGGCGAAGGCTGTACGTCTTCCCGATGGGGGCTCCTGACTGGCAGGTGAGTCAGTTGCATACGACAACAGTGACAACACAGAAATGTGTGTGGGGGAGGAAGTACTTGGCATAACGACTAAATTGCGGAGAATAATCACACCTGTGGTGAAGTGAAGTGCGCTCTTATCATCATACATCATCGTTTGCTCAAACACTCAAAACTGGCCATTCATTGTCAACGGCACACACACACACACACACACACACACACACACACACACACACACAGAGCTGGGCATATTACGGGCTAGCGCCCCTGAAGAAACAGCACTTCAATGGTGCCCTCAACATGATCTGCCCAGCACCAGCATTTGACTTTCTCCATGAAATCATGACCCAAAGTGTTAGATAACACTATGCTGTCAGCTTTATGACTCTGCGTGTGTGACATTAGTGTGTGTGTGTGTGAGTATGTGCGCCTGTGTATCTGGGCACAGACTACAGACCCTGCTCTGCAATTCATGGAGCAGGCTCCTTCATTTCGCTCCATGAACTTAACATATTCATATGACGACAGTGAAAAGTTAATCTATGTTCCCCTCTCACCCTGCAGGAAATACCAGAATGTAATTTAACGAGTTAATACTAATATGATGGAGTCATGATACTTTGCATGAATTAGCAGAATTGTGACGCAATTTGTCCCTTTGTTAAAAACTGAAAATAAGTTGGTATAGTGGAAATGACTCAATAGAAGTTGAGGATTGGTGGCGTAATGACTTTCTTGCATGCCTCTGTTATGCTTGCTCTCTCTTGGTCTCCCTGTGTTTATTTTGTGTGCGTCAGTAGACACTGTGTGTGTGTAAGAGCCAAGGCAGGCACTGCAACAGATCTGTTTCAAATAGGAGAACTTGTAAAGCATGGGGTGTTTGTTCATGCAGTAACACTGCCATCACATCCTGCGGTGTGTCTGTGATTGGCTATTTCCGCCTGGCGGCACAATCATCCCATATAGCCTTCTGTGAGTTTGGTTCTATTATAGCATGACGGGACGCATATCCCTTATCTCTACAATTATACCTTATTGTAGTCAAATTACATTAGTTGAGAATTTTGGTGACTGTGACAAATTTTAGTCTCTGTGCCAGACCTTTATACTGCACAGGCTTTGACTTTGAGAAAATGGGAAATAGGTATTCAATGTGTCCATGGCATGGAAGCGTCTTTGTGAGAAGAGAATATATATATATACATATATATATATAGGGTATATGCCACTGAAAATGTATACAACTTTTGTTTCCGGTAAACCGCTAAATCGTTACTTTGTTTTTATTGTTGTCTTGTGGCCCCCAACTTTAAGTAATCTTACTATTGTGGCCCCCTGCCTAATCTACAGTATTTTAATACCCCTGTGTACTCTCCTCACAGTTGTTGCTGTGGCTGTGTATGAGGTGGTGTTTATAATTTGTTTCTCTCATGCCCAGATATTACTACCTGATTTGAACAGCAAATAGTGACGCTATCTATTGCAACAGCTAAAAATGTTTATTTTTTGTCAAATACGTTTTTATTAGGAACAGTAGTAAGTATAGTATACATTTTTTTCTTTTTATGAAAAACAAACGAACGAAGGAAAGAAAAAACAGACAAAAATAAAACCCTGAGTCCCTCCCATCCATACTGCTCACAGTGCTCAGTGACACCGCATAGAATCAAATAGTTATAGTCATGGAAAACAACATCTGAAATGATGATATACAGTCATACAGTACAATATCAAGCCATCGGCTCCATTTCTTATCGTATCAAATATAACATTTGTCTATGGATAATTTGTATCACACATACCGGTAAACCAAATTTAGTTTATGTGACAGTAGCAATTGCTGTCTGAGAAACACTGAACACCAATCAGAAAGTTTTACAATTCTTAAAGCTTTCTAGTGAAGTTGGTATGAAAACACATTTACACCCATCTGCCTTAAGGCCCATGATTTATTCATTAGCTTCTGTATGGAGACTCAAAGCTATTATTGTTACAGTAACATTCAAACACCACTGTCTTCCCCTGCCAACAGCTGTTGGTTCTGCCAACATTCAGCACTGCTGTGCTGTCAGTGTTCCTACAAATTACGGTTCTTGTAATCCACATTTATTCATGTCATTTTACAATTTTATGATATCGGTGTTGGATTGGATTTAAGTTGTTTTAATTTCAATTTGAGATATCTGTCCAAATCGAGGGAAAAGTATTTCATGGTACTGTTCAATGGATGTGCCATTGGTCCATGATGACAGAATCCTTTTATTACAAATACTGAATGATAAAAGTTGTATTTCCCCCAAAACAGATATACAGTGTAGGCTTTTGGAATTAATACTCAATTAAATTTGTTATGATGACATGATTAGCTGACAAATTACAAAACAGCACAGTACAGTATACATGCTGATGCGTGACAAATATTTGGACAGTTTTAACCCATATACTGCCTCCTGTTGGACGCAGAGCCAACCGCAGACTGCTGAGCCGATTTCAATGTACAGTAGCCCACGCTGGACTGACATCCTGTCTGGGCATCCATCTTTAATGCTAAATAAATAGCGTCAATGCTAGCGAGCTAAAATTAAGCCATCTCTAGAAAGCGCCAATGTTTCCATCTAGACCACCGGATAATCAGCAAAGACCTCCGAACATTGCGCGTTTTATCCAAACCATGGAGAGCTCCCTAGATTTCGAGTTATTCAGCTTTTTAGTCAGCCTGTATAATGGGAGGTAGGCGGCAGCGCGGTTGCGCAATCCGGTCTAGGATCGCTAAACAAGGAAAGGCCAAGCAAAAATAAAGAAAGAAATCAGCGATCCGGTTTGATATCAATAATAAAGCTTATCAGACGGAACATTACACCAAAAGCAGTTGCTAGTTGGATTCCTTATGACGGAAAGTTCCGCCAGGAGCAGTTCATTTGTTAAACAGTGTATTCATTCTCCTTAATAAAGCTGTTACGTTTGGGTGGTGGGCTGGTGACTGGTTGTGGATTTAATATATTATGCACATGTTGGTGTAGTGTGAACACTCAAAATTAAAATCCCAATAATGGCGACACTGATACAGAAATATATTGACAACTGTGATATATCACATTACATTCACACAGTACTGTTTCCTAGAGTAAAAGAGTCTGACTATGAGTTGTGTATGTATTTATTAAGAGGGCAAAATAAGTTTGAAACCCTTACCCCAGTGTTTCAAGATTGTTTTCCTCGGAGTGGTTCTGACATATAATGGTCAGCAGTCTAGTATATAGCATGGAGACCAGATGAATCTGTCAGTGAAGAAGTCCTCGGCAGATTCGGTCTGGTTGTGATTGGATTTCCCTGCCCCCCGAAATTGTGGTGCACCAATCAAGGCCCAGAATGCAAATATGGGGCAACTTTATCACAAATGTTTTAATTCGCCCCTTGGAAATGCAGTTTTCACATAGAGATTCCAGACTAATATCTACGCAGGCTAGGTATTATACACCTCCTAGACACGTTAAATGTGTTCATTCCAATACAGATATGTCTATGATGTAGACATATTGAAAGTAGCACAGAAGATGCTGACACACTAGTTAATGTTGCAGTTGCAGCAGCATTGCAGTATTAAGACGTCTTGGCTCTACAGACGGCCCATGCTTTCTTTTCTCTTTAGCAGGGACCGCCGCAATCCTTCCTTGCCATTTTCTCCTTACATCGATAGTGATAGCAGCATTGTGTATCATATGCTGTTGCTGACAAACAGCTCCAGGTTTAATTAACAAGACAGCCCCTCCTGAGGCACAGCTGCTCATTGGCTAACACGTCCCAGGGAGAGAGGTTTCCTAATGCCAACAGGACGTCCCCATAGCTACCGAACAGTCACACACTGTGGAGCTTGAAGCATGAACATGCGCTCTCTCTGTCACACAGACAGACAGACAGACACACACACACACACACACACACACACACACACACACACACACGTACAGCACAGTATACACATGCACGTGTGCATTGTGCACAGCTACTGTACGTATACATACAGTACGCTTATACATGAGCTAACTTATTGTATGTGCAGACACACACAGTCTCACACACACACACACACACACACACACACACACACACACACACGGATGCTTGATGCTCACACACAAATAAAATACACATCCCATGCGTTCAGTGTACTCACAGATGCACATAAATGCCTCCACTCATAAATAAATACACACACAAGTTACAAATGTATTTGGACTGCTTTTTTCCATCTACACCAAGTCTATTTGCCAAAAGTAACCAACATGTCACGTTGCAACATGTTGTGAGCTTGTAGATCTGTTTCTTTTGGTGAGCATTCCACCCAGAATAGGGATGCTGGGCTTCAAGTGGTTAACCATTTATTACAATAAATGGAATACACACAAACACACACACTCACACACACACACACACACACACACACACACACACACTCACAGACACAGTGTAGAACCTCTACAGTGCACCTGTCCAGGATATCGACCAATGACCTAAATATATCTAGCCAAGGAAGTGTGTGTGTGTGTGTGTGTGTGTGTGTGTGTGCGTGTGCGCAGGTTGGGGGTTGGGAAATGCCAGAGTGTATCCCATGAAGGATTATCACAATACTGGAACCGCACCACATGCACTGAGCCTGAAGTGCACACATGTAAAAAGCCCTCAGTGTGGCTGTGGATTTGGTTCAAACCATGCCACCATCTTTCATGCATGTAGCCTTTTTCATGCCATCTTTTGTTCAGTTACACATCGTATAGGCATTACGGCTACCACCACATTGACATCCAGCGTGTCTGCCAGGGAAGTGAAACTGTAGAATAACAATCTACTTGTCTCTGTTTCTTCCCCTGGCTTTTCTCTCTTAAATTATTATTCTGAATTCATAACAAAGGTTGGACTTTTGGATCCTGCATATTCCTTACTATGTATTGGCTGTGATGTGGGTGGTCCAAGAATGTCAAGTGAATGAATGAGAGGCTAATTAAGATATCAGTTTTCTGCTACATTATGCTTTAGATAGCTTGATTAATAGGTGTTATTAAGCAATGTTTTGAAATAGACTCCATTTGAAAAGTTACTTTAAATCATTTAAGGATAATAGTTTTTGTCATTCAGCTTATGCCTTTTCTGACCCCTGTAATTTGGGATTGATATGTTGTATTAATCTTGCATTTTCAATTTCATTTAATGGCTGAAAATTAACAAACAATTTAAGTAAATAACTTTAATTGCGTAACTCAACAGTTGCTCACTCATTGACTGCCATTGGTGTAGTTTGACGCATCCCTGCCATATCGCTCCCTGCGAATGAATGACTGGTGTCTCCTAGCGTGACATATGTGTGCAACATATTCTCAGTCTATCGTTGCAGAGAAAATCTGATCTACAAGCTCACAACATGGTGCGAGCAGATGTATCTTCATTTCATTTTAGATGGTGGTCAGTCAGCCACAAACTCACAGTCACAACTGGCCAATAAAAAAGCTCAATAGTGGGTTTGATAAATGCCTGAATCAATAAACAGGATCGATGAGGTGCTCATTATCAATAACAATTAATGAGCTCCATCCCTAGTCTCATTCTCATAAAAAGACACATTTTGACCTGGCCTGTTTCTTTGACTCTGAAAATTGGATGATTTCGATTTAACACCCAGCAACTGGTTTTATCAGTTTTGCTCGCAAAGAGCATCCTTGGGGGATCTGCACGTAATTCCGACGGAGCATTAGTCCGACATGCGTGTGTTGCTCCCGTGCTTGCATTTATGGTTAGGTTAGGGTTTGAATTTCAAACCTTAGTTTTTGAGAATATGAGCCATGCTTGATAATTCTCACTGAGTCATTTTACAGACCTTTTTAGTGAAGCAATGCTTCAGAACAAAATATATCATGCTTCGATGCTTGGCATAGAAGTTAACAAAATCAGTTAACAAAAAGCATAAAGTCAGTGGTGTGCAGATCGGCTTTCTGTTATCAATATTATGAACATATTACTATAGAGGGCATGCGCGTGACATAATCATCATAACCGGAAGTTTTGCGGGAACGCCTACTGAGTGTCAAAAAATGCTTTCTGGCCTTGACAGCCCATACATCCGAACAGAACAGTCCTATCGGATTGCATTAATCGACATTAAATGACGTTAAACTCACTTTGCCACTCACTTTCCACTCGATGTGCCATTCACTTTATGCATGCACATACCCTATATTAAATGGAAACATGACACAAAGTACTGCAGCTGGTAAATTCAACAAAGCAAGATTATGAATAGGTTATAACTGTCACAGGTTTTAGATAATCTAAATCCATGTTGAAGATCAAACACCAGCCATTGCTTTAATGTGTGTTTTTCTTTACACTGTGTTGTCACTGTCAGTGACAGCCGTGACTCAGACACAGTCAAAGTATGGAGCATGTCTCTGCGTCTCGGTGCATGTTTCATAAAGCACTCTCGGTGTGAAAGCAATTAACGCCAACAGTTGTCAACATGCTCCTCTGCTAGCTACAGTAGCAAGTGACGCTTGCTCTGGCGGGAATGGGCTTTATGGGCTGAGCAAGGTTGGCAATAATTTGCACAGAGCTTTTGCTGATCCCATCTAAAATAAGATAGGAAAATGTGAGAACTGTTGCACTCCAGAGATCGCTTGCCTTGGCCTCTCTGTCCCAACAGTCTTGTCTTTAATAAGTCTGATTCTTTGTTGATTTGTGTATGTATTCACTTTCACTTGTTGTTTCATAAACATGTATTAATTTGTTTTATGAACACTTTATTTGTAATGATGATGGTGTTTAGCATTTAAAGACAGACGCAAGAGAAACACAATAAATAAAAGGCGAGTCTGAGGCAAGAAGACAAATCCCATCTGGCCCTCCTAAAAACATCTCACATCTAGCTTTTTCTTATTTTTACATACTTACCACAAAGTCATAGCTTCAGTTGTGAGAAAATCTCTCAAGAACAGATTCCGAGCTGCGCTACTGAACCTCCAGTAGTGGAATGAAAATGCTGGAAGAGGAGGGCTGAGGGTGAACCAAACGGGGCAACATCCTTGTTAGGTATAAATTGATACCTATTACTGTAATAGTTTTAAAGGACTACATATATTAACTTTGATAGCCCAGCAGGGAGACCCAAATGCAGTGCTGTCTTTACCTTAAAAATGAGTGAATTGCCCTTGAATGTACCAAGACAGCTACTGAACCATAACAAATAGAAAATACCTTATAGAGTAATTTGGAGGCAAACGCAAATGAACTTCTGAGAAGGAGTTTAAGGTTTAATAATGTTTTAGTAGGTAATAGATTCAATTAACAGAGAAATGTATTGGAATTCAGCTAGTACAATTACAACATAATTTAGAGTAAATAGTCCAAAAAGCCTGAGTGCCGAATTATCTTCTCCTCAGCATTGTTCCGGGCTTAATATTGGGAATGACGTCAGTTTGTTGATATCAGTTAATTGGCTTGTAAATAGTTCATATCCGTAATGTCAGAGGGGCACGTCCCACGGTGGCGCGGTTGGCGAGCACTCATTGGTCCAACACATTGATGATGAGGATGGTGTAGTGACGTGGAATTAATTTCCTTGGATCAGCACATTGATGGCGTCTCAATCCGGGAAGGCGCACAGGCTGGCGTTGCTTGGGTAACTTGATGATAAAACTTTCCCTTACTGACTTGTTACTGCTGTGAACTCTGACAAAGAGAAGTGTTTTCTGACTCCCACTATAGCCAAGGTCACACTAGACTGATAACGCAGCTGCATGGAGACTGAGTTACAAACATGACCTATGGTGAATTTGTGTCTGCAGGCAGACAGTAGAGAGACTTCAATAAGGTGTCAATAAGATATGGGTCTAGATGAAAACATATTTTGGTCATAAACAGGGTGACCTTGACATTTATAGGATTAGATGCACAACCCTGTATAAACAGGCAGTAGGCTATGAGTAAAATGATAATCAGAGCAAGATGACAATATGAATGAGCTAAGATGGAACACAGGATGGGCCAAAGTTCAGGAGGATATGGGACAGAATATGGTAAAGTGACCAATCTGGACATTAATTGTAAACAAGATAAGAATTTATCCATCAATCCTGTTATCCACATTCTATTGGATGCCGCCCCCAGAGGTAAATGCAAAGGAAACAAACTGCAGATGGTTCAGTTTTTTTCCTTTTTTTCTGATGGGATAATATCTAGGAAAAGTCACTTGCTAGACAGCTGTTTTTCAAATATTACCATAATATAATCTATAGCCTACTGTGTTTTTGCATGTCTTGTGAGCATTTGCTCTTGCCAGGGTCAAGAGTCAACATAAATACGGAAATAAGGCAGATACGATTACGAGGGTAGAATTATTGGGCTTTGGCTGCCCTCTGAGTGATGTGTAACAGCAAGCAGGCCGCTAGTGCCCTAGGGTTGAGGCTATGCACGCTGTGGTTGTGGTAAAAATCGCTGTGGTTAGAAATCAATAGATGGTCCTCAAATGTGCATAAGTGATCCTGTGGTTTGTTGCATGATCAGCACATTGCGTAAGCGTATGTTGCCTATATGCCTCGGGTGTGAACAAAACCAAATAAGGAGTTCAGCATACAGTGTGACAGTGTTGGCACTTGGCAGCCACTTCAATAACCCGCAGCCTTGATAACAGAGCTCGGATAAAAGCAGAGTGTTATGCAATGTAGAATCTCTCTTCTCCCCTCTCCTGCGTGAATTCCCATCGCTATCCCATCGCCTGTCATCCCAGGCGGAAGATGAAGGGGTGGGCACTTTTATTTTCCCACTAAAATGAAAGTGCCTTGTCACCGAAGACTGAACTCATTGTTTGACATCAAACACAGTATTACTGCAGTCAGGAAGCACCAGTCTACAGGGATTTAGTTGGGGACTGTGTTTTTTGGGTGACATTGTCGAAGAAATAACTTAACTTGTGAGCCTGAGGTATTAAATGTACCCGTGTTCCGTGTGTAGCTCACTGTGTCCACTTAATAGACCTCAATATAGAAACATATGACTACTGTTTGTTCAGTCAGTTTTTCATCATTTCAAAGTTTTAGCACAGAAGCTTCATTTTTGGTAGCATTTATTGACATTAGAAATGTTGTTCGTTTAAAAAATGCAGACATGGCTAACAGAGGAAAAGCGGTTTGGACAGATGAGCGCACGCTGTATATGACAGCTCTGTTAAGTGCTCTTGGCTTACAAGATCTTATCAGCAGCTAAACGACTTGTGTTGTGGCCCTAGTCTGACAGCGCTCATTATATACATACTCTCTCTCTGTTTGTCACTCTGTCTCTCTAACCCCTTGTCTCCCTGTCTGTCTCTGTTTCTCTATATCTGTGTTTGTCTGTGTGCCGTTGACTGAAAGAAATGTCCAAGCAAGTCAATGCTGTGGCAGTGTTTGAGTGGTACAAAGATTATATGGGGGAAATAACAAGTTATGTACAGTATAATAGGGCTATGAAATGCAAACCTGCCAAGCAAGGAATAATGCGACGAATACAAACAATAATTATTATTCCCTCACCCTCCCTCCTTCTCTCCTGTTTCTCTGCTCTCTTTCACTCCTCTGTCCTCTCTCTTTCTCACATCTCCCTACACCCCCCATCATCTCCGTCTTCATCTGTCCTCTCTCTGTGTTCTCTCACGGTCTCCATTTTCCTCTTCTCTTATTTATGGAAGGCACGTGGCGGATCTAAGGATGTGTGTTTTTCTTTCACAGGTTGGGTTTGTTTACCTGTAGATCAAAGGCAGAGAAATGCATCTGCTCTTGCGTGCAGGGCTGCACAGCTCATTTCAGATGGGTGGGGTGTGGGGGAGGCACTTTGTCAGGGCATTTGAAACAAGGACACACACACGCACGCACGCACACAAACAAACAGGAAGGCACTGTTACAGCAATTAACCTAGGACCTGGATTGCGATTAGAATCACGCAGTGTAAGTTGTAGGCACACTCAATCATGTACATGCAAACGCACAGACACATGCACACACTGGGATTGACCAGTCTTTCATACCATCCAAAAACCTGACAAAAACTAGAAAAAAAAAACCATTAAAGCTGAGCTGTTGGTGTAAGACATCCTTAACTACAAACTACTGTATGGAGACTTCGAGAAGTAATACAATACAGCATATCAGTTTAATAGAAAGAGCAGTGTCTGTATTTTGACGAACACTTCAGGGATTTCTAAATAATAGGAATGTACAGTAGGCCAGAGTCATGCATTTCAGTACAGATCTGTGTAGACCACAATAAGATCAAGACAAGTGCAATAGATTCATGAACATTGTTGAGCATGTAAGATCAATAAATCTGTTGAGACAACTGCATATGTCGGCAGACTGCCAGAATAAATAAATTAATCGATCGAGACACAGACTGTCGCAAAAGACAGAGGAGAGTCTTCATCGGTAAAGAAAAGTGTCACCGCTACCCTCTGTCCTTTAGTTATTGGCATTTGAATATAGCGTGTTCTCCCCAAAAATGCAGAAAAAACAAGAAAACCTATATATACTATAAAAATATATTTTTTATAAATCCCGAACCGGGTTGGATTAGTTGTGATGGCGTTATTTCCGGTTGTCCACTTCATTGGAACATTTTTTTGTGTATAGGTCAACTGCATGGTGGTCATATCGTAAAAACAAAGTCTAGTTTAATGGCCTGGGCTGGCCTAGCGGTCCAGGCTGGTAATCCAGCCTGACAGTATGTTGCGGGTTCAAGTCCCGATCCCGACGACCTTTGCTGCGTGTCTTCCCCCATCTATCAATGTCAAGTCAAAAAGCCTTATAATAATAATCTTGCGTTTAATCCGCATGCGTTCTTCAGTTTATTTTTGACCAGTGTCAAGACAGCTTCAATATAAATAGGACTGCTTGGATCAGAGAATCTCCGTCTCCCTTCCCTGAGGGGTCTCTGACTGAATACTCGAATAATTGATTTTCAGGGTTCAGCCGTGCTAAATGCCCTAATTCCGTGATTCTGCCCAAGCCTATGAGCGCGTACACACGCACACGCACACACACACACACACACACACACACACACACACACACACACACACACACACACACACACACACACACACACACACACACACACACACACACACACACACATGGGTACACAATTACCTTCACATAGACAAACATTCGCCCACATGCATGTGTACACAGGCACATACATTGCAAACAGACAGAGCTCAATGCCAGTGGCGATTTCACATCATAAGTCATTATGAGTGTACATTATAAAGTCTATGTTCAACTGAGTGTACATTATGAAGTATGCTGTGCTGCTGTTAGCAATTACAGTAATCCTCATACTGTAGGTCAGACTGCAGCAGCCAGTGTGCTCTTACTCCAGATTCAAGGTTCAATATTTCATTATTCTTATGTACACTACAGGTACATGAGAGTCAAATTAATTGACATTGTTGTAGCAGTAGTAATACTAGTAATCATATACAATACAACAACAGGGAAATGACGAGGACAAACATTTATAATAGAATCAAAGAATAGCAGCAGTCTCAAGACAGTTTGTCTGTTGGTCCTATAGCGCTCAAGGTGCTTGAAGTTACTGTGTGCAAGGTTCTTACTCCTAAGTTATAAACATCTATCTGTGCCAGTGTCCTTGGCAGGCTGCCTCTGACCTCAGACAGGCAGTCTACTGAAAAATCATACTGCTGAATGTTGTGTTATGAATCATTATTCATATGGATACAGCATGTTCTAAATCATTACCACGCTGCATTCCCACATTCTTTTCATTTCATTTTTTCTTCATGTCCTTAATTGTGTGCGACAGTACTGTGGGGCTCTGTGACAGTACTGCCTATTCTTTGCATGATTACAGTAGGTGTCA